>NC_135748.1:28379821-28693214 GCF_041903045.1 Epinephelus lanceolatus
ATTGTGCTATGCTGTTATTAAAAGAAGTCAACTGGCCACAAACACTGGTCTCGTGGCTGAAAGTCCCATGCTTGTTTGAACCATCCACTCTCCATTTTCTCTATTCTTTTTTTATACTACCTTGTAGTGATGTGACGTTCACGAACGAGCCGAGTCTTTGAACCGGCTCTTTGAAGTGAACAAGTGAACCGGCTCTTTAGAGTGAATGAGCCGGTTCCTAATTTCTTTGTTTTTTGCTTTAATTTTCTCTCTATCCATTCATTTCAGATTATTTGATCCGGAACAAGTTGAGAGAGACTAGTTTGTGAGGGAGAAAGACAGTGCAGCCGCTCACTCGTTCACTTCAAAGAGCCGGTTCAAAGACTCGGCTCATTCATGAATGTCACATCACTAGTGCAGCGTGATCACATGATGCGATAAATCAGCAATGCGATTCGTCGTTGAACCCAACGATTGAATGAACCACATCTTTGAACCGGCTCTTTGAAGTGAACGAGAGCCAAAGAACTGGCTCTCACAAGTGAATGAGAAATCCCATCACTACTACCTTGCCTCTATTCCTCCTCTGCTCCTGTAGTAATTACTATGAGCACTAGAGGGCGTCGCGCTACAATAAACTTAGGCATGGGTTGTAATAAGCTGCTTGCAAAGTCAACATATGACCGTTTTTTTGACAAGAGAGACCTGGATCAGATTTAGTTGGGTTTTTTTTTACCATATGTGTCATTATTTGCTTAGCGTACTTTGCAGTAATTGCTAATGTCAGCATGCTAACATGCGCACAATGACAATTCTAACATGCCTAAAATTTTTAGAATGTTTACCATGTTCACCATCTTGATATAGCGTAATGTAGCAAATATTAGCAAGCAATTACCACTAAACACAACGTATTGCTGAGGCTGATGGAAATGCTGTTGGATGAAAACTCTGGGCTCAACAAAGTGATAAAAATTAATCCAAAGGGATATGAGTGTCTGGTTCAAAAGTCATGGTGATCCATCCAATAGTTGTTGAAATATCGAAACTCAAAACCCACAAATGTTGACTTCGTTTTGGGGCTAAAGTAAAAAAGGTCCCAGGATCACCAAAGTCACTTGCAGTGGTTGGGAAAACATGAACGTCCAAAATTTCATGGCAGTCCCATAGAGTGCAAAAATAATGGATGTAGCCACAAGGATGTCACCCAGTGGTTTGTGAACTCCCATTCTGAAGCCTCTAGTCTGACATTTTGGTTGTCACCATCTTGGTTTTTGGTCCCAGATGTGACCAAAGTCACTTACTGTAGGTATTTTTATGAGATGATGAAGCTGGGTAGAAGCGATACATAACTATGAGCCCAAGGACACTATCCACAGACAGCTTGTCACTCAAGGCAGCCCCATCCTTAATTAGGCATAACTTTAAGCCTTAATAAAACTCAAACGGGTGAGTTATATAAAAATTCACCTTAGTACCGTTGTCATGAAGCGGGAAATTAGCTTAGGAGACCAAAACCGGCTGCAAACATGTTTATTTCTGCTGTGAAATTGGGCGTTTTAACATGGGGGTCTGTGGGGATTGACTTGTTTTTGGAGCCAGCCTCAAGTGGCCGCTGGAGGAACTGCAGTTTCTGGCACTGACACGTTTATTTTTCAGCCCAGGAGGTTGTCGCTTGGGCAGTCTATCCACTGGTTGTTGAGATCAGTCTGGTCAAAAGTGGTGGATTGACCAACCGACAAACATTTCTAGCATGTCAAACCCTTTTTACTCACCTTTACTTTTTCCTGTCTTGCCCTGCCGGCAGTCAGTGCTGCTATAATATCACTATTACATAGATTCATACACACCACTGATGCATACATAATATGCATGCATTACAACCCCAGCTGGCGTTGCATCATAGTGTCTGACTTTAATATTTCATCAGTGTAGAACAGATTGAACCAGGATGCCGAGGCGTAGGCTGACTACACTGTTGTGTGCTGCTATTGTAGTTGTATTCCAGTTGGATGAATGCAACTGAGGACAACAGATGGTGACTGAGATTTAGTGTAATCTGTGCCATATCTCAGGTTACAGGTTAGAGGTGAGGATGTCGCAGCTAACACACTGATGAGTCAGTTATAATTTGTCTGGTTCTGTGCTGTTGTGTTTTTAAAGCGTCTTAAAGTGAAGGAGAAGTTGCACAGTTTTTTGCTTTAATGATTTCAGCTCATATGTCGGTGATATGAATATGATCGTGCAATGTGTGCCTGGTTTTAAGAGAGAGTTTTTTTTTCTACTGGCAGGAGCTGCAGAAGGCCATCACTTGCCTGGCTGGATTTGTTCATTTTTACCAGGAGGGTTTTTCCGTGGCCAGAGATCTCTTCATGTGAGAGTAAAACCCCTTTCACGACACTCCAAATTCAAAGCACGCAAAGTAAATCACAGCAAACTGTGCAGTAATATGTGAACCTTGCGAACAGAGTGTCCTCTGCTGGAGTCTAACACAAATCAATACTCATTACCCACCTAAACAGCACAGGTGAGCTGGACCCCAGAGAAATCATCCGCCTCTACCCAGACATGCAGTGGTGTCTCAGCGAGGACTTTCAATCCCAGCTTGATCAAGTGAACAAGGGCAGGGATCTCCGGGTGCTCCGCCACGAGGACAGGAACACATTTCATCATTACCTGGTCTTTCTGGGAGATTTTCTCAGAGCAGTCAGAGGGACGGAGCAAGGCCTGAAGTGTGTTCAGGAGGTGGACTGCGCCCTCCTGAGGCTGTACGTAGAACTGGGAGATGCTGAAAATCTGCAGCAGCTTGTAGCATTCCCCAATGAGTGCAGGCTGAAGCACTGTGTTCCTGTTTTGGAGCAACACAACAGGTGAAAATGAAACTATCATCTGTTGGACAGGTGATTTCTAATCATAGATATGTTAAAATATTCTTGAAAGAAAATACATTTTGTCTAATTTGCTCAATTTCTGACAGATCACTTGCTGTTTCATCACAGATTTTTTGCATTAGGTTCCCTCTATCAAAGCCATGGAAGTCAAATTGATGCCATTAAGGTACAACCTTCCCCAAAGAACACATTTTATATAAACTTAATACATAAAAGTAGTGTGTTTTAGCCTTTTATGTTCTTCCAGACTTGGGTGAAAATCGCAGATGGCCTCCACAAAGACCCCTCTTGCTCAGATGTATATGGACACATAGTGCGGACTCTCAGTCAGCTGCAAGACAGAGATGCTGTGTGGAAATTTGCAGATTGGACTCTTCAAAGCAATCAAGAGGTGCATTTTCCCTTTTTCATGCTCTGAACTGCAGAGGGCAGAGTTGCACAATACAACAGTGTGTTACAGATATAGAGACACGGCAAAATGCCACCCATTAACTAAACTGCCGTGCTTAGAAAACAATTACCGCTAATGAAATGTCCAATAACAGTTGTCCTTTATTTGAAACAGATAGGGGTGCAGATTTTCAACAAGCGTCACCCACATGATCAATTTGAGACACAAGACGTCCTCGCTCTCCTGGAGAAGTACCCACTGGCGCTGCTTTTGTATCTTGAGTTCTTAATCCATGATTTGAAGAGTGAGGTGGGTACAGCAGCAGCAGCAGCAGCGACCTAATCTAATATCCCTGGCTCCTTTATTAAATGCACCAAGACATGATTGGTGTAATCTGCCCCCAGGAGGAGAGACATCACAACCGTCTGGCCCTGGCATATGTTACTCAGATGCTGCAAGAGGAAGAGGAAGCAGATTTGAGGGAGACCAGAGGGAAGTTGCAGCAGCTGCTATGGGAATCCAAGTTCTACGACATCTCCGCTGTGTATGGTGTGTGGATGCCTTATGAGAGCATAAACCATTACTGAGTGGTTACTAAATTATGTTTCTCACCACAGAGAGTGTCAAGTCAGCAACCCTGCATGCAGAGAAAGCGATTCTCCTGGGGAGGAGCGGTCAGCACTCTCAGGCACTGCAGGTGCTTGTTCACGAGAAGGGAGACCTCCAGGCTGCAGAGGCCTACTGCTGCAGGGCTGCCCAGGGCCGGGACTCCCAGTTCAGGCAGACCCTGCTGTTCACCCTGCTTCAGATCTACCTGAGCTCGGAGGATCTCACCAGCGCTGCTGTGGATCTGCTCAACAACAACCCTGGAGTTTTTGCAGCAGAGAGGATCATCCAGCTGCTGCCCGAATCGTGGTCTATTCAACTGGTCTCTCAGTTCTTAATTGGATCCCTCAGAGAGACCTTCCACCAGAGGCGGATGGTGAGGCTGCAAAAGGCTTTGGGCCAGGTGGAGCTCATGCGGCACAAGGTCATGTGGGTGAGGTCAAAGGCATATTTCACATTTTTTCCGCTCCATGAACATTGCGTGTATTCTTGTTTTCTGTTTTCTGAACTCTGTTGCCCTTTCCCTCTGTCCTCTGCAGATGCAGGCCTCAAAAACAATGTTCAGACTGGACAAGGGACAGAAGTGTAAGGTTTGTCAGGGAGACCTCACAGAGCCACAGTTTGCCTGTAACCTCCACGGCGAGCCGGCGCACACCAGCTGCACTGGCTTTTCATCATCATGAAGACGCCGATGTAGCAATCTATTGTTTGCTTATGCAAATATGTGCATCTCTGCACTCTTAAGATCACACTCATCTCTAGCCGGATAAGTGTCTGCGTCCTACCCAATCATTTTTCCAGATTACACTGTGTCATCTAGACAAACTCTGTACAAGGATTCAATTCATGCAACTTAGACCAGATACTTTGCCTAATTATAAAAAAGAAAAATACATTGTGTAAATAACTGGTTTCAAAATGCAAAAGAGCAAGCAGTGCACTTTTTCTGGGCGGCACGTCTGAGCCATTTCCTACAGACATTGTAGACAGTAATAGCTATAAAGTGGAGGACACTCAGGGACATATATTCACTGATCAGACAGTAGTGTTTAACATGGAAACCATGTGTGGTCAACCTGATGACCAGAGGGAATCTGACCATCTTCCATGGCTGTATATATGCATCCCCGCCATCCTGGTTTCCACTGACTGTGTATATTTGTCTGCATAGAGCTGGAAATAGAAAGTCAACGACTGAGAGAGGCTGCACGTGAGAGACTTTTTTTATTCCGCTCGTGCATTAATATACATTTTTAAAAAAAACACACAATTACAGGTTTTAGAAATGAAAAACAAACACATCAAGGAAGTGCACAGTTTTGGGTCATTTCTGTTGTAGGTCCAGTGTGTAAGATTTAGGGGGATTTAGTGGCGTCTAGCTGTGAGGACTGTAGCATGCAACCAGGTTTTTACAGAGAGCCGAATCATCTGCAGAGGTCTCTTCCTCTCCAAAACAAACAGACACAGTGATTTAAACACAGAATAAAGCACTTTCACATTACAAATCAGTATTTCTCCTACGCTGTTCGGCACATCGTAGAAAGCCAGTTTGCCCAGCACCTGATGATAGCTTAATGTGTGCTCACCTTATTTCAGATCCAGACATTCAGGAGGTTTTTACCATGAGCCAAATTGTCCGCAGAGGTCTCTCACCCTCCAAAACAAACTGACCCAGTGATTTAAACCAGTGGAAAACACCACAGAAGAAGGTGGTTTAAAGTTACAAATCAGTGCTTCGCCAACGCTGTTTGGCATGTCAGACATGTGCTACTAACCTAGCACCCACTAATCTGTTCTCACTTTTTTTCTCTGCTAACTTAAGATCTAGACATTTGGGATGTTTTTAGCAGATGCTGAATTATCCACAGAGATCTCTTCCTCTCCAAAACAAACGCACCTGTTGATTTAAAACAGTTAAAACAGTGAATAAAACAGTTTCATGTTACAAATTAGTGCGTTTCTAATGCTGTTTGGCATCTCAGACATGCGCCGCTTACCTAGCACCCGCCTATCTGTGGTCACCTTTTTTCTCTGATAGCTTAAGATCCAGATGTTCAGGAGGTTTTTAGCGGAAGTTAAATTATCCGCAGAGGTCTTTTCCTCTCCAAAACAAATGGAGGTGGTGATTTAAACCAGTGAAAACACTGATCAAAACAGTTTCACATTAAAATATCAGTGTTTTTCTCACACTGTGCATTGTAGAGAGGCTGTTAACTACAGTGGCAGACGCAAGGCCACAAATGGCCCTATCTAGAGCCAGTGCTTGGTTTGTCCGTTCTGGGCTACTGTAGAAACATGGCAGTGCAACATGGTGATCTCTGTAGATGAGGATTAGCTCCCATTGTCAATGCTGCCCGTGGCATAGGCAGTATAGGTGAATGCTAAGGGCAGCGTCATTTGTAAATGGGGGAAGAAAAGAAAAGTTTATCTTTTACTATTTTTCATTAATACTACTATTATTTTGAAATATGACATAAGGCCACAACAATATAAGTACATAGCAAAGCCTACTAAACAATAGAGAGGCCTTTATTTTCTGGGTTCCTGCCGCCCCCCACCCCCCCTCCCGAGCACATTACACTTTACCTGCTCTCTGAGGGAGCTGGGCGAGTTAGCTGAGATCACATGAACCCTGAAACACACTGTATTGTTATGTCAAAATGGCAAAAGCTCTCTAATGCCCACTCAACAACCACTATACTACTAAGAGGAGTGTGTGTGGAGAGAAAGAACTTAAATTCCGCAGAGCTTGTTTTCGTTACCTCGAATGGCTCACAGAGGTTGCATTGTTTTACATTGTGAAGCATTCAAGCTCTATTCAGTAAAAATTACCAAGGTGAAGGTAAATTATAACGTTCTCATGATGTGTTCAATGTAGTCTTGTAGCTCCAAATGTCCTAGGGCCACCCCTGCCCTTTGTAGATATAAATGACTCAATTAAATTTAACACAAACACAATGTTCCTTTTTTCAGGTGATTACACACTAAAGGAAACATACCTATTATATAATTTTCCATTTCTGCCAGTCTATCCTAAATCCTACACACTGGACCTCTAATTTTTATAACTGACCAAATGACATGTCTGTGCTGTATATGGAACATGAAATCAGAATCAGTTTTGACCGCCATCAGCCCTATATGATTAGGGAACATGACAGACGTGTACTCCAAATAAAGACACACACAACTCCAGAGTGACCCCATGTACAGTATGGAAATCTTGTATAAACTTCAACACATATCATTAAGTCAGACGACAGTCAAAATGTACTTGTCTATTCCTGTCGTGATTTAGTCATTAGGGCTAACCATAACTGAGTATTTCTTTATCCTGATGCATTTTTGGGACAGGAGTTAAGGAGACGCCTAAAGGAGCTGGAACAGTAACACTTGGCTGCACTGCTTGCAAGTTTTTTGGTGTAAGTTTTTGGCCTGGGGTGAGTGACTAATTGCAGTATGGATAAATAGTGAATTATGAGCATGTTGGAAGGGATTATCTCTTTGTGATGCCACTGCCAAGATTTCTTCAGTTTTCCTCCACTAATGAGGTTTTTGTGGAGCTTTTTCATTGTTCTTACTGAGAGCTGGGTTCATTTAATGTTTCATAGTGTGGGTAACTAAGATTAAGCCTCACAAGCATACATGTGATTTAAGATTTGACCTGAAATTTCTCACTTACAGTGTATAAATTTAACCTCCAACGTGACTCATATCAAAGAAAACCACATTCCTGGCTTTTCTGTTTCATGTGGCGTCAGGAAAAGACACCACATCCACTCCTCCATATCGCCTCCTTGTAATTTTGATAATCTTTAATTTCAATCTACTGTTTAGTCATTGTGAGCACTCCTGGATAAACAGCTGAGAGGTATCAGTGCGGAGAAAAACACAAAGCAAAACTTCTTTCTGACTTGTTTGGAACGTGAAAGAGCCTCTGACAGTTTTTATGGACTGACTAAGGGGGCTGCCACTCTGTGACTGGCTGAGCTTTGGGCCGTGCCTGATGACCAGTGACCACTGGGTGGACCCGAGGGCCGGGATTATTTCCTCTCCTTCCCTCTCACGGACATCCTCAGGGAGCATTAATGTTGTTTTGAACACTTGCGGTCATGCTTTGCCTCAAAAACCTTTTTCTCATCTTTGATGTTGACCAACAGCCTTAGGCAACCAAAAGGTAAAAATATACAGACACAAGTACAAGTGCACCTTCTTTCACCTAAACTAAGACTCCAGAGAAACCTATTAGATGCATTTTAATGACTCTTTAATCTTTTCTCACCTCCTCCTCTTATTGTACGAAGCCAATAGCTCCTGTTGATGAGACTGCAACGCTCTTGCAATCTGGAGCTGAGTGCATGGGTGGGCGGGGTCACTGCAGGGTACTCTGGGGTGCTGCAGGGTGCTCTGGGGTGCCGGCCAGATGGACATTTTACACATGAGGGGGAATGGATTGGATGCAAAAAGGAACAGTTATGGAGGAAAGTATGGTGGGGTATTCAGACTCTGGTCTCCTATTATAAATATCCATGCTGCCACAGAGGGAAAACAAGAACATTTTCTTCTTGTGCTTGTCTAAATTTAAGACAAAATGTCATCTGTCTGGACTGTAGGACGTAATTGTTTACATGTTAGCATAGTTTTGTTTTTACACGGAGGAGGAGGGAAACAACTGTGAGATGCAGATGACTTTTTTTGCCCATAAGTTATGAATAATAAACCCCGGAAACCACAATCATCTTAGTAGTTTATTACTTTTACTAATTTTGCTAAAACTACTTATGAATGTGATTTTGAACTGATGACCTGTTTCAGAAAACAATGCATACCTCTGTTTGGGCTCCTGCTGTTAAATATTATCAAAAACACTGTATTTTTCATATGCTCAATACTTTATATGTGACTGGTGCTAATAGTCTGATCAAATCCCAAATAAATCTATTTGGATTTATGTTATAAAAGTTTTATAAAGGTTTGTTTATAAGAGATCTAAAAGTGAATAAAGTTGACATCCTGTACATTTTTGTCAGTAAATTACTTATATATTTGTACATCAGTATCATAGACTGTTTAAAAAATTGACGTAACCATTGTGACATCACCTATTGGTTTGTCGACTCAAGTTTTGAAGCGTCAAGTTAGGCATTTTGACTGTCACCATCTTGAATTTTTGGAGCCAGAAGTCACTATAGTTGGACAAGAGGGTGGAGATAACCTTAACGCTAGCTGCTAGCTTGGTTAGCATGGTGTATTTACAGCTGTGGTTGACTATGCTAATGCTAATGCTAATTTCCACTAGTGAAAAACGTCTCCATCTTTTCATATGGGCCAAAAAGCAAGCCGTATCTCCCCTGACGCACATAGCAAGAGCCCTCAAGGTCCGTGATAACAGCCAGCTCCTTCTTCAGAGCCTTCACCTGTGGTACCGTTGCTGTCCCTTCATATTGGAGATGCACTGGGATGGTGGGATGCTCCAACCCAATGGCTTTGCCTACCTCCAGGGCCCAGAAATCTGATGAATTGCTGTCAGCAGTCGGGTTGAGGGCAGTGACCGGAGCTGGGTTGTAGATTTGGGTACCATACATACATATCTGATTCTTTAGAGGGTGTTAGTGCAACCAAATGCTGAAAAAGTCTTTTTTTTAGGTGGCCAAAATGCTACATCTAAAAACACATCAAAAGAGCGCCTACACATTTACGCCTATCCCTGTGAATCTGGGGTTACACTGTGGCTACTGCAGAGATGTGGTTGATCTCCAGGGAGTCGTTAAAGTAGAATGGATGAACACCAGACAAACCTCCTACACTAAAGCAGTGCATCTGGTTTGTCCAATGTAATTGTGATGTCCATACCAAATAAAATCTAATAATAATAATAATAATACCTCAGCTGTAGTTTTATTGTGGGCTGACGTTGTTGTAGCACAGGTCAGCATCCAAAAAGAGGTTTAACACAAAACTCGTGACAACAGCTCAGACAGTCATCTCCCCTAAATGAAAGTAAAGCTCCAACTCCCAGAAGCGGGAGCATGATGTCACCATGTTGGCTCCCAAGAGGTGATCATTACACTATGTTACCTAACCAATGTTGACGTTGTGGTAGCGACATGTCATGAGCAGGAAAATTAGCGACAGAGACCAGGCTGTAAACATGTTTATTTCCACTGTAAAGTTGGGCATTTTATCATGGCAGTCTAAGGGGATTGACTCTCTCTGAGACAACCTCAAGAGGAACTACTGCTTGATCAGTATCTTATATGAAATCTGAAATACTTAATTTCCATATTTTGTCACTTTAATCAAATATGCAAGCTCAGTTTGTGTCTTCGTCTGTGCCTTCCCTTCAGCTGTTTACACCCTTCCCCTTTGTTTCTTGTGGTTCCATTTCTGTCTCTCTCTTGTGTCTGTGTCTGAGTGTGTCTCTCATCGGTCCTGCTACCAATTTACCTGCTCACCTGAGAGCCATCCACCAATCAACCCCTGCAGTCCAGTGTCCACCAGATCGTTCAGTCTACCTTGCGGTACTAGCTACGGCCTGCTTGTTTCTCTGTGCCTCAGATCCACACTCACCGGTCACCCGTTCGCCTGCCACTCCAGCCTGCCAGTCTGTTTCCAGCCCTGCTCAGCCTGCCTACCCTGTTTCTCCCAAGTGCCCTGGTTCAACCCAAGACACCCCTTCTTGCCTTATTGGAAATAAATCCACAAAACTGAACAGCTGTCTGAGTCACACTTTTGGGTCCAGTTCTCACTATACTACACAATGGTATGTGGCAAAAGGGAAAGTGCTTTATTTAAAGGGGAACACCACCCAAATTAATAATTCCAATATGTTTTATCCAAGGCCTATAAGTCCAGTCAATATTTGTGAACGTGAGCTTCTCCCTCTCAACTGTAGTGTTCTCAGCGCTGAAACAGAAAATGTACCAGTGTACCCAGAACGTTTCCCTGTGTGCTCTCAGTGTCATCTAACATCTTTCTCAATTCTTTGTTTATGTAGCAGCTGCAGACTTTAAACCATATGATATCACAAATTTGAGTTTTAGCACTCTAGTTTTTGGATTTGGAGTTCTTCATGTTTATTAATATTTTTGGACTGTCTCCGACCATAGGAATAACATATTTAAATTTTGAAAATGGGTGTAGTCCCCCTTTAAATACCCTACACACTGGGTTTTAAGAAAAAGATTATGAAAGAAAAACATTGTTGATTTAGTCATATGGTAGTGGGTTCTGTAAGAACTAATAAAGCCAATTTCAACAAAATGCAAATGGTTAATGTACCGTTTTAATATTTAATACCTACCTACCTTTAATAAGACAATTACTTGTGTAACACATGAAGATATATATTCCACACTTTGGCACCACGTCTAAAAAAAGACAACCTCAGGATCATGAAAATTTCATCAGGTACCTCACTAAATAAAGCCTATGGGAAAAATTGAATACACAATGCTTCTGTGTGTATCATGCATCATATTCATAGTCAAACCACAAATTACTGTATCATGTCCCTTCTGACGCATTTTTCAGTCTTTTCAGTGGTCACAAGAGACAAGAGAGAATCTTAATTTGCAACCCTTCTGGTAGCAATAATGGTAAGGTAGCAGAAAACCTAAACGATTGAACTTTAATTTCCACTTTCCCCCGCAAAACTAATTCTATAGATATAGCAGTAAAAAGTATGAGAATAAATAGCTGAAGAGGATGATCAAAACACATCTTTTTTTAACTCCTAAGGCAACGCTCTCATTTTCATGGCTTACTACCTTGGGGTTTGGCAGGGTGCCACTGGGAGAAATGTGTAGGGTGGCCCACTGGAGACACAGAGGGCAGAGTCGGTGACCACAGACACCCACCCAGCCCTGCTGCACGGGTTATATACATCATACTGTACAGTATAGACAGTCATGTCACAATGTCTACAGCATTAATATTGTTCACTATTTGCTTCTTTTAGTGGTCAGACTGTTTCCTTGACTGGATATTTTAAGGAAGTTATGACATATTGTAATTTTATACATAACTGCCACTTTCAGAAAGATTACCCTCACTGCGAAAATATCATGTCAAGAGAATTAGCTTCCATGCATCCATTATTTGTAACCGCTTCAGGGTCACAGGGGGTGCTGGAGCCTATCCCAGCTGACATTAGGCAGAGGCGGTTACACCCTGGACAGGCCATCAGACTATCACAGGGCCGACACACACAGACAGACAGCCATTCACGCTCACATTCACACCTGGGGCAATTTAGAGTCGTAATTAGTTCCCCAAAGAGGTATATTATGTCATTACAAATAAGGGCAAAGTGCTTAGGGACTGTATGAAAATTATTCAGGAGGAGGGGTGATCAGATAAGAATTGTAATTTTTAGCTTTCCTTAAAGTTACAATGTGTAATTTACGTGGTTGTTTATTAGCAAATATCAACTATTGCTTTCATAAATATATATTTACTAAAGTGTAATGCAATTCACATAAAAATGGAAGCTTTCTCATAGGCTTAGAATGATTTCTCTATATATACACAGGCAGGGCGCAGTCTGCTGGAGGCTGCCCTCTTGCATCGCCATGTTTGAATACAGTGGCCAAATGGGATATACGTGCTTCGCCTTTCGCGTTTACCTAGAACTTGGAGGACCACATATATGTTTTGCCCCGTAAGAGGGAAACCACGCCACCAAATAAAAGAAAAAGATCAGATAAGCGAGGACGGGACAAAACGCGAGTGAATATCGGCGCTGCTTATTCCAGGTGGAAAGAACTCCTGAAGGAGAAGGATTTCAATTTGGTAAGGTAATTCAATTTGATATTTTAAAATCATTTTGGCTTCATGTTTGCAACTACTTTTCCCTCTCGTCTAAGTTCGAGTGACGGCTACGTTTACATGCTAACGTTATCCTAGCCTTGGCTAACGTTATCCCAGAGCTACAGCTAAATGGTTAGCCTAGCCTACAGCCTAATCTGTTGATTTCTCTCGCGCTGCTGCGAAGGCTGCCACCCTCTCTCCTCCTCTTCCCTCTGGGTAGCCGAGACACACCTCTTTGCCTGGCCGTTCCTGCACCGCCTCTAACGTTACCCCCTCGCCCCCTTCCTCTCCCTGGTCTTCCTCATCTCCCTGTGTCCTGTGGAAGAACACTCTGGAAACGCATATATTATAATCGTACCAACCTATATTTGCCGCACTGTGCCGTGACTATCACATAAAACGTGTTATTTTAGCATTACTGTGCTAATGTTTGCTCGTGTTACCAAAACAATTAGAAATAAAACACTCCTAACATATATCTCACAGATAACCTATATCTCACTGGTAAGCTATAACATAGTCTTGCTCACCAGACCTTTCTCAAGAAAAGAAAGGTCTGGCTGGGCCGACTCTCACTTTAAGATTGGAGAAAAAAAACGCCCCGGCTGCTTCTTTCAAACAATCACAATCGTTCTGGGCGGTGCCACAGCAACGGTGTGCTTGCAAAAATATTGCCGGGGGGAAACAGGTTTTGGTGTAACATGCTCACAAAAATATCGCCTACAGGACGCGAACCGTGGCAGAAAAGTGGCTACATCCCCGCAAGATCAAACACCGCAAAAGTTAGTAAAGGACGTGTTGAAAGGTTGAAAACTGCTACACAACCGGAGGTGGAAGGACGGGACTTCAGCGGGTGGCTCATTCTGCCCAATGAGAGGCTGATCTATGCAGCGAACTTCCGCCCACTCAGACTAGCTATAACATATCGTAATATGGTTTAGATTCCTAAAAAAATATTCACCTCATCGCTAGATACTCCTGAAAAACTCGGAAAAACTCTGCTGTCTGCGCAAGGCTTTTTGTCTTACGAGGCCACCGTCACTTACCCGACGGGAGGGGTGAGTGAGTGAGCGCGAGTGAGTGCTGCAATCTAGAATTTGACCACTGATGTCACTGTTACTCACCATTTTTACACACTGAGACTTTAAGGTTCTTTGTCTATTTTGGGGAAAACAGCTTAGTCTTTTATGTGATGAATGATTTTAACTCTCACACTTTATTGTCCATTCTTCCTTTTAAGAGATTTAAAGCTTACATACAGTATATTCATCTAATTCCATTCCCCATGATACCTTGCGTGAACTATGGGTGCGATGTCAGGTTATTTCTTTCACTAGGCTATAGGCCCAGTGTCTGTAAGGTGTCTTCCCCTTTTTCAGTGGTTCTATGGAAATACATGATAAGAGAACACAGCCTTTAACACCTCAAAGACAAAAATAAGCATTATAGAATATATATTAATTAGCTTTCTTGCGATTTAGATGGGAAGGTTGACACCAGTCTCATGTCTGTAGAGCAAATGTGAAGCTAGCTCACTAGATTAAACGATTTTTCAGACCCTCTTAGCAACATCATTTCTCAGGGAGAAAAGGAGAAATATGTTGTTATTCATTCCCATGCATGCTGCTCAGGCTAATTGCAGTCCACAGCTCTTCTACCATCAGCGTGGGGGGTCTCTCCCACTCGCTTCTCCTGCGGCGTGCAGTAGGTGTGGGACGGGCATTAGGAGAGGAGACACAGCTCGTCATGGGAGTTTAGCTGTGGTGAGTTTATTTTCCTGCTCTCTGGATTGGAAGTGCTGAGAAGTGGTGCAATGTGATTTTTCTACTGAATCTACTTCAGCAAAATTTAATGCTTCCACTACTGCGTGATGATGTCACCAATTTGCAAATGAGCACATGACATCTTCTGGTGACTTCTAGCACCTTTTGGAGCTGGTGCTAGCTACTTTCATTGGAAAAGAGTTGGTTACACTCTCAGCTGGCTAACATAACTTAGCATAGAGACTGGAAAACAGGGTAAACTGTTAGCCTAGCTCTGTCCAAACGAACAAAATCCATCTTCCTCACTCTCTACAGCTCACTCATTAACATGTTTTATCTTGTTTGTCTGATCCATACAAAAACAAAGCGTAAAAACAACAGATCCTTATCATTATTAATTATATGGCTTTTACAGAACACAAGTGGTGTGTTAATGTTCTTAACCAATTCAAACTCCCCTGAAACTTCTTAAAACAGGATCGTGTGATCATACCTTTGCTTTGTACTACACTGGGATGGGAGAGCGACTCAGGTCTCAGATGGCAGTGTCAAACTAAGTCAGCTTATCTACGTAATGTAGTGATAGGGACTGTGAGGATGTCTATTTTCAAGGGTGTAGGTTTTACTTCAACACTGGGGTGGACACATATGAATCAGGTTGGGTTGGGGGTCCTTTTCCAGAAATGTTTTTTGAATTTTTCTGCATCAATTTATGGTGTAAATGTCTTAACTTTAGTAAAAACAAACGTGCCCCCATAAAAACCTATGCCTATCTATGCAACCTGGTCTCACTCCGAAGTCATCGAAATCAGGCACTTAGGCAGTGACTAGCAGCGTCAGACACTGAGGAAAAAGATGTCCTTTAACGTCGGCTTGATACACAGCCTGTTGCTGTTATAGTTTAATTTTGTATTTAAAATCATAGTTATATATTCAAACAGACACCAACTTTCACCCGAGGGAGTGGAGTTGGCATCCTGTAAGACTGTAAAGCCAAACCCTGTTCTTTTGTCCTAAACCCATCCACTCGCTTTTGTCGCCTAAACCCAACTGCTTGTGTTAGCTGTTGAAGGAAAAAAACATCAATTCATGTTGTTGTACCGACATAGTGCGTTTATTTTGAAAGAGACTGTGTGTAAACGGTAAATTTCCTGTGAAAACGGAAGTGTATTTTGAAAGAAGACAATGCATGTAACAGGCAGAACCTGACATGGCGTCCCAGAACATCAAAAACCAACGCACCCAGGGTACCGCGCATTTCATATCAGGACGTGGAAGGTCCATGACCAAACATCAATATGTGACGAGGTCGGAGTGAGAATGTGTTGGTCTATGTCTATGTCTGTTTTGAAAAAGATACGCCCTCTGGATCTGTTGTACCTCCTTTAAGAGAATATACCCAACTTTATTGTTATGAAAGTACTGATAGGCCTCAGTGCTTTTCACATTGTTCATCACTTCACTGTAAATGTTACAATGGCATTAACAAAGTAGCCTTTCAAGCTATTGCATGTTGCCCCAGGCCACTTTTAGTAGATGGCAGTGGTGATCACATTAATCTATTTAAGGTGTTACAGTCTCTGTACCCACATTGTTAATTTCCCCCCAAATCTCTTTCAAAAGGGAACCTGACACCTGTGTAAATAAAAGTGAACATAAGGCTCAGCCCCCGCCTCACCCTAATAAATTCCCCACAGTCCCTCAGGTGATTCTCAAAGCCTCAGTTTTTGCAGTGAACTTGCCAGAAATCTCACAGAAATATCAAACACAGTTTCAGATGTTCATGGAAACACTTCTCTCTCTGACCTGAATTCAACCATAAATAGATGTATTCCTAAACAACTTAAGTGGCATTATCTAAATGATCTGTGCTGCGTGTGACTAATGACTCCATTTTGGATGAAGAATGAGAGTTCATTTTTGGAAAGTCTGAGGCTTTCTGGCAACCTCGTGTGTTTACGCTGCTCTTTTCTAATGAGTGGATTTCAGGTGGAGAGCTAAGTGCTCGGCCCGAGGGGTCTGGTTGTGGTCGTCCACCTGGGTTTTTGAATCTGGAAGCTTGTGTCTCATTTTCAGGTCTAGCACCTTTCATGTCTGGACCATTTGGATTTCTGGGAACAGAAACAAACGGACCTGCTGAGTAATCGAAAAGTTGGGGCGGAAACTGCAATCTGGCGGTGTAACTGCTTCATTGTTCCACACCCACTCATACAAGTAAACTCTATTATCCATATGGCCAGTTTTTAGTTGCACAACATGCCAGAAAACAAATAGGATCGCATCAGCTTTCATTAAGATTTAATTTCATACACATAAGTCAATTAATCTTATTTACAAGTAGGCCTAATTTAGGTTTCTACTCTTGTACATCTTAATTCAGAGCATCCTGTTGCTGACAGTCAACGTGGGCCATTTAACAAGCAGCAGGTGATGAATATAGCACCACAAAAATGGCTTCATGGTCTGTCCCATGTGAAACGAACATAATTAAAGCTCCGACAACAGAAGGGACGTGTGTTCGGCACCGCGGGGTCCCCGATAGTTTTGGCGCTTCATCTGCGAGACTGTGCCTCATGTCATGTTTGACATCACTGATTACAGAGCATGTGCATAATAAGTTACTGCTACTGTACCCTGGGAACGCTGAGAACGTGGGATCACGCATAATTAGACATTTAGCGCCAATCCTCCCCGCACATGAACACACCCTTTACCACAACAGATAGGCCAGGGAGTTAAAAATGTCCCAGCGCCCCCTGCTATCAACCACAGGAGTCAAAAAACGCCCTCCCTCTGCTATCTAGGACTGAACTTACTGTAACCTACACAATAAACGCCTGAAATGCAATACCAACCCAACAGGCCTCATTCCCCCATCGAGCTGAAGCAACTGCAGCAGCGAGTAATGTGTATTTTAGAGCAGAAAAAGTCTATCATAAACCTATATATAGCAATCAAAGCCCCAATCAGAGCTAAGACAAATTAGAGGTATATCGAGTTTTAGCATAGAATTACAATTCTATTTCTACGGATCGAATATCTCTGGAAGCATCGAACGGAGGACATGTGAAGGCTTTCATTAAGTCTTTCATGAGCCCTAACTACCACTGAGTGCAGAAGAATAGAATGATTCTCAGCTGACGTGAAGCTGCACGACATCTCTGCACTTTGTGGTTTCATGCACCAACACATACCCATACTTGAGGGTATTTCAGGAGTGCACTGAGCATCACTTTGCATCTAAAAAAACAAAAAAAAAATGCAAGCAGCAACTCCCATAGAGCACAAGATGTTTTTCCTGACTGAGAAGTACACAAGAAAAGAAAATATTTGCTCTTAGATTGAATTAATTTGTGTCATACTTACCCTCATTTCTGCTCATTTTAGCTGGTAATTTGGTCCCAGCTGTGGATATTTACAGGTTTCAGGGAGTGTAACTGACGTATGTAGTTTTCATATGAAAAAGAGCTGCTTGAAGCCTTTTATAGGTCCACAGGAAGCTGTGCAAAGTTTGATAAATTGCCTTAATTAATGTCACTTATGTCAGCGTCAGTAGGGAGCTACGTATTTGAAAATGAATCTGGAGGTGTTGAGTTAGAGAGTAGTGATCTTACCAGACCTTTGTAGCTCGCTCCTCATCTCTGCTTGAGGCTATGTGGCTTGAGGCTATAACACACCTGGATCTCTGAATATGTGTGTGGTATGCAAACTGTCTCCCATTGAGTTGCATTGTGGGTAATGTCAGCACTAGGTTCAGAGAAAGAATGTGTTGCATAAAAGCTGATATCTTGGTTCTGCTGCACTGATTTTAATCTTTTTTTTTAAACTGTCTAATGTTAGCTCATCAATCGGAACAAACTGACTAAACTGCCACACCGTACACAAAGTATTTAAAGCAAGCTGCATCTCATCCAGCTGAACAGTAAAATGCTACTTGCACATTGATGCATCAATATCAAGAGTTTAATAATGTCATATATAACGATATATATCAGCCACAGGGGGTGTCTATGTGTAGAAAAAGTACTTTCACTTTTCATACTTAAAAGGGCAACACACTCTCACTCCAACCACATCACATATTGACGTTTGGTCATGGACTTTTCATGTCCAGATATGGCGTGCAAGGTACCCTAAGTGCGTTGGTTGTTGACGTTCTGGGACGCTGTGTCAAGTTCTGCCTGTTACATGCATTGTCTTCTTTCAAAATACACTTCAGTTTTCACAGGAAATTCACCATTTACATAAAGTTTCTCTCAAAATAAATGCACTATGTCGGTACAACACAGAAAATTTATGTTTTTTATCCTTAAACAACAACACCTGGTTAGGTTTAGGCGACAAAAATACGTGGTTAAGTTTAGGCTTTATAATCTTAGTGTCTGATGCTGCAAGTCACTGCCCAAGCACTGGATTACAACAACTTTGGAGTGTTATAAAGGGACACTTTACGCCAAAATGAAAAATGATTTTTCTTTTCTTACCTGTAGTGCTATTTATCAAACTAGATGTTTTTTTAGTGTGAGTTGCAGAATGTTGGAGATATCGGCTGTAGAGATGTCTGCCTTCTCTCCAAAAATATGGAACCAGCCAGCACTCAGCTTGTGGTGCTCAAAGCACCAAAATAAAAAAAACATTTGAAAAAGAAATCATGACCCTGCTACTCAAAATAGTCCTCAGACCTTGTTGTGAGCAGTTTCATGTAGGAACTATTTTTTTCTCTTCCAAACCTTACCAGCCAACTGTATCTCCATGCAGAAGGAAGCATGCATCTACTGCTAGCTCACCTAGCTAAACTGAGCTAGCTAATGTAACAACTCAGCCGAGGAGGGCGCCATTTATATTTACATCTCGCTGTCACAAGCATGAGCCTTTCGTCCATGAGTAGATGCAGGCTTCCTTCTGCATGGTGATATGGTTGGGAGGTGTAGTTTGGTAGAAATACAATAGTTCCTACACAAAACTGCAGAGTAGTTTCTTAAGTCTAAAGTCATGATTTCTGGAAAGAGACATGGCTATTGAGTTTTTCAGATGTATATTTATTTTTTGCGCTTTGAGCTCCACAAGCCAAGTGCCATCCAGTTCCATTATATCCTCCTGAGACCCTGTGTTCTCATATGTGGACATCACATTTTGGGTTTACTTGACCTTATACTTCATTCTACTTAACTTAGACCTGTTGTCCTCATTTGTGGACACTTTTTGTGCCATCTAGTGGTAGTAAGAGCACAATACACTAATCCATGAAAAAACAAGATGGCAGCCATCTCTGCCAAGTCAGTCTGCAGCCAATCCTGACACACAAAGTGGACAAGGTCCAAAACCTGATCACATTTTATGGTTGAAACTTGTTTATTTATGATTAATAATGTTTGTAGTTTCATATGGCAACAAATTTGACCAACTTTAGCAACAGTAACAAGATAAGACACTGTTAATTAGGAAGTACTTGTTTGAAGACATTGGGACTTTATTATCATTGACAGTGTTAAGTTTTTTATACTTATCAGGTCCTACTGATCCCAAATAGCTAGGAGAAATTCAAAATGCATACCAAACAAAAGTTCGGGTCTCAGGAGGATATTTCAAGAGAAGGCAAGCATCTATACAGCCTTTATCTTCAATACTCTGCAACTCACACCAAAACAATCTGGATTTATAATAAGCACTACAGATAAGTGAAAAAATATGCATTTTTCATTTTAGAGCGTATTGTCCCTTTATTACATTTTGCAAATAACATTGAAATGAGCTTTTACACAAGGAGTATTTTTATGATGTATTGGTATTTTTACGTAAGTCAAAGATGTGAATACTCCTGCCTGCCTCTGAGACACCAGCTCTATCTTTGATGAATGATTTGCTGAACGATGTGTTTAGTCAGCTTTCAGCATATGTTCAAAACCTGTGGGTCCAGAGATACGCCAGTAAATCAAAGAGCAGTCATCATTGTGGTGACAGCACAGTGAATCACAGCGTCCAAAATAAAGCTCTAGCTTTCCATTGTCTAAACACCAAAACCAACTCCAAGCTCTATAACATAACATTGTGTACGCTTAACATGTTTCTTAATGAAGCAACAAAACCATGGCAACAGCCACTATTACATGTGTGAGTAAACCAGAGTAAGCATGTTCTTTACGCCCATAAAAACCAGGGGAAGTACATCAGTGCTCCAGACCTTGGGCAAAAAGTGCTTTTTAAAGCTTTCTCTTTATGAATGAATGTTATATTTAATGAATGTTATAGTTCTTGATACATTATTTTAGTGGCATAAATATTTTATTTGTCATCTAAAAATACCTATTACAGCAGGATGACTTTATCATTTTGTTGCTCATTCTTGCAAAGTATATAAAACAGTGCATTTATTGACTTTTCCCCACATTTTTAGGTTCATTAAAATATATGTTTTCCTCATCAAACTACACCCCACAGGGATAAATAAAAGCAAAAACAAGATTTTAGATTTTTTTTTTTTTTTTTTTTTTTTTTTACAAATTTATTAAAAGGGGAAAAAGAATTATTACAATGACATATTGAGAGGCCATTTACATGTACACGGTGATTTTGATAAACGGAGGCATCTTCCTTCGTTTGTGCCCTTCGTTTACACGCAAACGGAGGTTTCTCCTCTGAAAACGAGTCTTTCTAAAAACCCCGGCCAGAGTGGAGATTTTGGAAAAACTCCGTTTGCATGTAAACTGAGATAAACGGAGATAAACGGAGTTATAGGCAGCCCACGTCACAGTATGCGCCGGAACTTACGCCTGTGTAAAAAGTGCGACCTATGTTGCTATGGTGACAATGGATACATGGAAGGCTTGAGCTTCTCGTTACACTGCCACCTACAGGTTTGGCATGCTCTTGTGTATATATACACGGGTAAGTGTAAACAAAGATCTTTTTGAAAACGGAGATGGTGAAATGTCCGTTTCTGAAAATAGCCGACAACGTGTAAATGGCATCTGAGACTCGTTGCTGTGACACTTGAAATTAAGCCCAGCTGCCTTTCTTTTTTCTACACCTTGATTGCAGTCCACCTGTGGTAAATTCAACTGATTGGACCTGATTTGGAAAGACACACACCTGCCTATATAAAGTCTCACAGCTGTCAAAGCATATCAGAGCAAACACCAAGCCAAGAGGTGGAAGGAGCTTCTTACAGCGCTCAGAGACAAGATTGTGTCAGTGTAAAGATCTAGGAGCACAACGCTCTCCATAATTGCTAGGTGTTTGGCACAACCAGGACTCTTCCTAGAGCTCGCTGCCCTACCAAACTGATCAATCAAGGATCTTGAAAAGAGATGTAATTTAAAAAAAAAAAGGCTGAGCTCCAGAGATCCTGTGTGGAGACAGGAGACAGAGACCTCTCCTCAGTGAAAGACACATGAAAGTCTGCATAGAGTTTGCAAAAAAGCACCTAAAGTCTAAATACTTTCTGAATACACTGTAAATCGCCAGTGTTTGGATGGGCACAGATAATATCAGCCAAACTGTTTATAAAAAGAAATACAAATAACTTTTTTCATTAAAGGGACAGTGTGTATGATTTAGGGGAATTTAGTGCCATCTAGTGGTGAGGATTGCAGATTGCAACCAGCCAAAATTTCTCCTGGTTAGAATTCCTTCAGTGTTCATTGTTCAGAAGGTTTTTACTGGGAGCTGAATTATCAGCAGAGCCCTATTCCACTCCAAAACAAACAGAGCTGGTGATTTAAACTGTTAAAACACTGAATAAGCAGGTTCACGTTACAAACCATTGTTTCTCCAATGCTGCTAATGTGTGTTAACCTTTTTTCTCTGATAACCTAAGATCCAGGAGCCGTATTTACAAAGCTTCCTAGTGCAGAGTTGCTCCTAGTGACGAAATGCTATAGTGAGAAACTTCTTAGAATTGTGACGTTTTCTTTGAATTTCCCCTTAAAGTTAAGACTAGATCATTGTAAAAATATAAGTTATTCACAGAGCATCTTTGCCCTTAAAAGAGCTCCTAAGGTGAAAACTTAAAGGAACAAACAATGACAACACTTTCACAGTCAGCAGTTCATCTCATTTCCACTGGGTGTCCACACCTTGCAGGCTCACAAAATCTGTGTCTGGGACAACCAATCACACTTGTTAAACAAATGCATCATACCTAGCAACAGGGTCAACCACACCTCCTCACTAAGGTAAAAGTTTCTGTCCCTGTCTTGCTTAAAGTTGCTCTGAGAACTTTCCTAAATTACCCCTAAGCTAGGACTCCTTACTAAAAGTTTTTAGGCTAAGTTGAGAGCTCTCTGAGAGTGTTCTCAGAATGTTTGTGAATATGGCCCCTGACGTACAAGAGGTTTTTACTGGGAGCTGAATTATGCGCAGAGGTTTCTTGATTTAAACTGTTCGTGATTGTGATTTAAACTGTTAAAAACACTGAATAAAGCAGTTTCGCCTCAATGCTATTGTCATGGAGGGGCTGTGAACTACGGTTGCCAACTTGAGCGAAAACATGAATGGCCCTATATAGAGCTAGTGTTTGGCTTGTCCTTTACGCACCACCTGTGGAAACATAGTGGTGCAACATGGCGATCCCTGTGCACAAGGACCCGCTCCCTATATACTGTCAATATAAACAGCTCATTCAAAGGTGACAAAAAAACAATGATTCTTATTTACAGGTGATTATATACTAAAGAAAACATCCTTAACATATTGTATTCCATATCTGTCTTTATACCCCTCTAAATCCTACACACTGGACCTTTAAACGCATGAATGAAAAATAACCTTGATTATATGTGATGGTTGTGGTTTGAAAAGGCTGTAAAATACCTTCCAGCTGTCTGTTTTAAAAAACTTGTTTGACAAAGTCTGTGTGTCTGTGCACCTCTGTGTGACTGCACATACTGTACCAGTCTTTTATTCTTATCCCCAGGTGATTGCTGACATTTATTGCTCCATTTCATCACAAAGCAGAATGCTTAAATCGTCTGGAGGAGCTCACCTCGGCTCTCCTGCTCTCTGTGCAGACTGGAGAAGAAGAGTGATTTCCACAAGCTGAAGCTTACGCTAAGCTCTCAGTGGATGTCAAACTGGGGCAGACTGACAGACTGGAGAAAGACTGGGCAGCTTTTTTACTCCCCCAAAAAACCTCCCGAGCTTATAATGTCAGGTTTTGGCACATTTCCGACCTTTAATTTAGAGAGGGTGTTTCACAGTCACGAAACCTTGGAGAGATAATAGGGGGTGAAAGTATAGCTTACAGTAGCTGCATGTGTACAGGCGTGGAATATAATTAGCTTAATTTCAATGAAGCTAACCACTTGTCTGTGGGGTATGGATGGGATCAAACTCTGCAATCAACGGAGGGGCTCCACATTGTGTGTGTGAAGTGAAAGTGAAGGGTTTGAAATAAGAGTGCGAGCATCAAACTAATCTCATTTAGGTTTTAAATCTCCTATTTCTGCAAGTTAGTGAATGTTTGCAATTTACGCAGCAGCAGGAGACGATAACACTTTGTCTTTAGCGATGCAATGTAATACCTGACTACAAACATTTTGCATCTGTGAAATCCCTTATTAACCATGACCTTAAGTTTGGGTCAACCAAAAATTCTTGTTCAGCTTTTATTCAAAGTATATTTGATGCTGATTAAAACGACATCCATTCAAAGAAAAACCCCTCCATAGGCATTTTTTCCAGCTTGCTGTGACCTCGAGCCTTCGTAACAGAATAGTAAAACTAAAAATGAGTATGTGATATTCACTGGGAGCCACTCACAATTAAAATTAACAATTAAATATTTGTTAAAAGGGATCTATTATCCTTGTTTTCTGACATATAATGTTACAAAGTAAAAGTAATCCTTTAAAAGTAGACCAGAACCCTGAAAACAAAAGGCTTCAGACTGCTCTGTCCACTCTGTTTCCAATGTTTTTTCTACTTTCGAGACCAGATGACGCCAGCCTGGGATGGATTTCTTTCTATGGTCATCTGCTCCAGCCACACTACTGCGAGTGTTTACATTACATAGCCTAACATCGAGGAAACATGTAATCTTGGTTGTTAATTTTGCCTCGATTTCGGATGATGTTTCTGGTGGAACATGTCCGGTTGTGAAGAATTTGGTTTAGAGGCCTTCCTTGGTGAATCTTGATGGTAGAAAGTGGCACCATATTCTGTTGTAGTCACTCCCTGGCTTAAAGAGACAGGCGCTAAACTGAATGTTGAATACAGGTGTTGCAGCGCAGACAGTGAAGTGTTTTTGAACATTAGAACATGTAACGATGTTCTTATAGAAACCCGAAATACAAACATTCACCTGAAAATGAGCAACATGAGCTTATAAAATCAATGCACTTAGCCATGCTAATAGCGCGGGTCCAATTTTGAAAACCCGCACCTGCCCATACCAGCTCAGTACCAGAACTGACCTGTTACCCATCAGTATGTCAAGAAGTCAAGGCCGCACCCGCCTGCTCCCATTAATAAAAAGCCAGAGACTGAGTTCTCCATTCTTGAATTACAGATCCAGTGGACTGTACTCAATGCCGGGATGGCGAAAACATTCCGCACAATCATTGCGTGGTTAGGAAATATTTTAGCAACTTCTTTGGTGTCTTAAAATCCATGTAGGCTGCCACATCAACCTCCAGCTGCAAAGTTTAATCACTGGAGTCCTCCACGTCAGTGACGGCGGGGTCAACGGTTCGACTTGTGTCACTGACTTTCAAAATAAAAGGGATTGCAACTTAATAATAGAGATTCAGATATATCAAAATATCACACATATACTGCACATTTTTTTTCATTTGTTTCATGCTGAAAAATAAGAAATATATTTTTGGTTTCTCCTGCTGTCTGCCTGCATGTAGTAGCCATGGGTACCTGACTCGGCAGCTTTGATAAAATCACGCACAGACACTGTTAGCACTAGCTGGTGAACAGAGTGGAGCATTAAGCAGCTAAAGTGACAGCTTCTTCCTTCAAGAGTGGCAAAAAATATTCCGTCAATGCAGGTTTACACCAGGTGCACAACCTGTTTTTCCTATTTTAACACAGTGTTTCCCCAACGCATTCCCCAGCCCCAGAACAACGCCGCAAGGTTCCCTCGTTGACGGACCTGGCCAGATGTGGGCGGCTAGCTAGCGTGCTGATGTCATTTCAAGATGGACGAAAGCCGCGACGTCATCTAGCAGAAGAGCTAGCAATATCTTCCTGCAAAGATCTCTCATGTTGACTGTCACTGTACAAGCTGAACTGAGATGAGCTGAGTAGTGTACTATTGAAAGAGCTGATATATAGGCGCGAAATGGGCTATGGAAACAATTACCTTTAATAGTGGAAAAAAATGCTTATGCTTATTTTTCTTTTGCATAAATAAATGAGATATTGTTTGTTTACAACTGCGATTGCAATTTATTTCCTACTTCCGGCACCGTAACGCTCCGTTTCTCCCATGTTGTCAACGCCCAAGTAGGAAAAATCCAACGCCTCCACAGTCTGATGGTCAACGGAACCGCTGCCGTGCTGCGCGCTAGTCCGTTACTATCTGTCATTTTGACCTCCATTGGAATGAATGACTTCCAGTCAGCGTCAATCCGTCAATGCGTTAGGTTGTGCATCTGGGGTTAAAGTTTCTACTGGTATGTACTATGCAACCTGAAGCAGTGCACTCCTACCTCCTTTTATGCAACACAGGAGCACTGAGAATGATGAGCTTATAGTTGACTAGGATTTAGGGGGATCTATTGGCAGAAATGGAATAAAGTATTCATAATTATGTTTTCATTAGCGTGTGATCACCTGAAACTTAGAATTATATTTTTTTGTTAGCTTATAATGAGCCCTTCATAGGGAGTGGGTCCTCTTGCATGGACTCCGCCATGTTGCACCGCCATGTTTCTACAGTAGCCCAGTATGGAAAAACCAGACACTAGCTCTAAGGGCCATAAAAGCAACATGTGGCCTGATATAGACATAGACTGAACCCATTTCCATATTTCCACAAGGTTTGTCTCATTTCATTAAAATCAAAAACTTATGTCTTTAAAATAACATGAAATATGTTCATAGTAAAAACACCAAAACACCAGTTATGCAGGAATTGTTGGTTACTGTTTGTAAACAGTGTTGCTGGCAAAAGTGAAAGCCAACCACAGATTTACTCTCGTTTGGAACAACCTTTGACCGTTTGGCGTTTTGCCTCACTATGCCTCAATTTTTTTTGTGTTGTGTCCACTATTTTCATAGCTTCCTCTTGAATGTGTGCTGGTTGTGGTCTGGCACCTCGTTACCTTTTAAGAAAATCCCGATCTTACCTGTTCACTGTGCACGAGAACGTCCCAAACACACCGAAATAAGGAGAAAATAAGAACATGCAGGCAGATAAATATACTGACACACACTTCTAGTGGGTCATAAGTGACCAGTAAGAGAGATGACTTCTGTGTGAGTCTATATAGTACATATACCTTTAAGAAAATAAAGGAATGGTACGTCTCTGTATTGTAAAACTAATCATTAGTGGAAATAGAAACAGATGGCCTTGAATAAAAAATACAATTTTATTCACTCCAGCAACCAGAGCGGTTACAGCCTCCTGGAAATGGTTGGTTTGGCTCGCAGGATGAGATGCACACAGCGGCACAGTCTGTGAATGAGGCCGTTTCCATCTTGAAAAACATGTTTGATCAAATGTCCCTAAAGCAGACAGCCACTTGAGAAAGCTGCTGCCATTTAAATGCTACTGCAGGAGTTTCCAGACGCAGTCTGAGTCCACCTGTCTGCCTGGCATAAGATGAGATTCAAGCAGCGGCTTCGACCACAGTTTTATTCAACCACGAGCTGTTGCAATCTGACCAGAATGTGACTAGACCAGTGTAAACACTCCAGCAGAAAAAATGCACCAGTATTAGGACTGTAATGCTCTCTTCTTGCACCGCAGCACCGCAAACTTCCACATTTGGAGATTTTGTTTGAAATACAGGACTGTAAATAGCTGAGAAAAACACCAACTGGAAGTTCTTCAAAGTCTCATATGTACCATTCAGCAGAACTAGCAGTTCACCTTGTGCCATCCAGACTCGACTGTCCACCTCCAACTGTCACCAGAGACAGACATATACTTACAGGTTTTAGATGTGCCTAAGCAAATCCCATACCCTTGGAAAAATGATATTTACAGTAGCTGCATTATCCAGGGAAAAGGGAGATTTGGTACAGGAATTATGGAAGAGATTAACAGAAGCTCTTTGTCGGGAAAGAAGGTCAGAGACCCAAAATAGTCATCAGGCCTGTCCTAGAAAGATCTTCCAGCAAGCTGTCATTGCAGTTAAACCTATACATGCTGCAATTGGGGGAAAGAGCTCTGGGAAGTGACATTATAATTATTATGTTAAGAGGAAGGGAAAGTTTTACATGTGGATCAGTCTGGTTAACAGGTCTACAGCTGTGGTCACTTAAGACAGCTGCACTGTGCCGAAATTACAGAGCGCAGTGACTCACACTCTTTCTGTGTTTAAGACCACTTGGCTCCGCTCGGGACGGGACAGTAAAACAGGCTCTCCGCAGAGAAACTGTTGGCTCATCAAAAAAACAAACTCTTTGTTCTGCTTTGCAACATCGGCCCTGCAGACCACCTGGAAGCATTTATTATTTTTTTGTAATTATACGCTGATCAACTGGGAGAAGAATGTGAATTTTATACACAGGAAGAAACAGGTCACGCTGGTATATTTATGAAGTTGTTTCAAAAAAAAATTCATCTGGACCCCCCATGGAGCCACTCTGATTTTCATTTATAAAATTACATTTCCATAGCTTTCATCTAAACAATGCAGCTGTGTCGCATACATCATTTAGCAAAACCCAGCCAGGATGCAGCCCATTACATGCATTAATAAGCGCATGTAAATGTTAGAGGTGAGAGGATTACAAATGTGCATGTTTCCTGTACATCATCCCGAGTTCCCTGCTAAAAAAAGATGGGCTTTAACAGCTCATTTCACATAAACACAGGTCTAATAGCTCCTTTAAAGATGTGCTTAACCGTGACGTTTCTTTGTGAAAAATGTTTTAATCACTTGTAATTTCACAGCATCCTGCAGAACTGCAAACACAAAACTTCAGTCGCTGTGTTTCTGTTACATTTCTGAGTAAATGCCCACTAAACACGACACAGCTAAATTTAGCCTGCGCGCTTTTTTACACTTTGACTTCAGATTTGTTTTGTCTAAACGTTGGGGACAGTCTCAGATGACCTGTGGTTAGACATGTTTAATGCTCTATGGTTTTCCCTTTTGGTGGGAGTTCAAAAGATACACTGAAGGGCAAGAAATACCCGGGACCCATGCAGAGTGAGACAGATCTGTATAGTTTCACAATCGCCAGCCACGTGAGGCTCTGGATAGACTCACAATGTGAATGTTTTTTTTTTTTTGCATTCAGGATCCACCTTTGGCGTGTCTCTTCAAAATATCCTGTAAATATGAAGTCTGGTCCATGAAACCCCTTAAACAAACACAACAAGCAGCCAGCTGACCAACAGTCAGACCGTATGGAATGAAACTTCAGTTTGTGCGTCCTCATCCAGGTTTATTCTGGGATGTTCTTGTGTCTGTGGATTACCAATAACAAACTCCAAAACATCTGCAGCGAGCCACTCGTCTGAGTTTTTTTTCAGATAGCAAGCCAAACACATGTAGACTCTGTTACATTCTCGGTCACATCTGACTTCAGTTGACAAACCCACTGCATATTTGCCATTTTTTTAATACTTTAATTTTGTAAATATGCATGTAGAGTGTTTGTGTGACTTGTTATTGGTTTTATTGATGTTTCCAGTATAGTATGGCCGAGGGGCCTCCATTTTCTCCAGTTTTAAACATAAACACTTGACTTGTAAGCATGTATACCAGGAGCTAAGCACTCGACACAACTCGGGGCAACCAGGGGGACGAGGGGGGATGAGGCCGTAACTGAACAGGGCTTAAACAGGAGGGTTTAATGAGTGTTGTGTTTTGCTTTGTTTTGTTTTACACCTCATTCACAAGGATCTCACGTTTAAAATTCAAGTACACAGCTTATGCATATA
This sequence comes from Epinephelus lanceolatus, assembly GCF_041903045.1. Lineage (NCBI taxonomy): Eukaryota > Metazoa > Chordata > Actinopteri > Perciformes > Serranidae > Epinephelus > Epinephelus lanceolatus. The sequence continues at coordinate 28,409,336 of NC_135748.1, forward strand.
AATGTCTGTTACATTCAAGCCCACGACAAACAAGCTCACACAATGTTCATTAGGACTGTCACTGCCAAGGTACGCTCTCCATTTTTCGCAGTATACTGGAGTCGTGGTATCTGGTGTCAGTGGTGACTTTCCCACACCGGAAGTGATGCACTTTATGTCAACCAGCCAGAACAAATGGGGGCAGGAAGGAGGGAGAGACCATAGCGACAGAGCAGCAGCTTGGAGTATGGCTGAAAAATCCTAAGAAGCGTCCAAGAAGTTTCTGGAGTGTATGCCACAGATGACAAAGAAACTCGGCGGTCACAGGAAGGATTAAAGTCAAGTATTTGCATGGGTAGACCTAAAGAGAGTGCTCCTGGGGCCAAGCGAGACGCGGCCATACACCATAAGCATGCGTCAATAGTGTTTGTGTTAAATACTCTCGCTGCTAGAGGAAGGAGACAAAAGTTTTGCATTCCAGCTTTAAGGTGCTGTTAACTGCAACAGACTTAAAACCGAAAGGGCCAAAATGTAGGATGTACATTAAAGGTGGAATTATTGACCACTAGTTATGCTACTGAGCAATGTTTTTCCATGTAGGTCTCTGTTTTCTCTGTTGTTGTACGTGCTCAAGGATGCACAATCCTGCAAACAAGTTCACTGTCCACTAGGGGTGTAACGGTACACAAAAATCTCGGTTCGGTACGTACCTTGGTACACAAGTCACGGTTCGTTTTTTTTCGGTACAGTAATGAAAAAAATAGACAACTATTAAATATCTTTTACTTATTGGTAACCTTATTAAAACTTACCACCACAGCAGTTAACTTTTTTTACACAATTTTTGAATGAAACAAATATATATAAAATCCTGCTTTTTCACATTGTTTGAATGAAAATAGAAATATAAAAGTGAAAAATAAAATCCTGCTGTTTTTTTTAACACATTTTTTGAATGAAAAATATAAATACACATTTCTGCTTTAACAGTTTTACTCAATTAAAATAAAAAGTATAGTGCAGCTGGTCAGCTTTAAAGCCTGCTCAGATTCAGTTTTACTAGGAACTTACTTAGCTTTCACACTTTGTTAAAGTGCAGTAAACAAAACATGCTTATATCTAAAGTGCAGCTTGAACAATTTTACTCACCTCCAATGGCGCTGATTATTTCTTTAGCGCGATGGTCAGGGAAACGCTTTTTCTTTTTAAACGACGACGATATCGTAGTTTGCACCAAATTGCTTTTTCTAGTTGTGCCGGTTAACGTTCAAACTCAGGTGGTGTCGCTTTAGATGCGTTAGCATGTTAGACGTGTTTCCAAGTACATACCCGACCGCTGTTGTGCAGTGTCGGCACACTGCTTTTGTCTTGTCCACTTGTTTATTTCCATCTTCGTATTTTACCCTGAAACCAAAGTGTTCCCAAACGGAGGACTTAAGGTTTGCGGGTGGGTCTTCAGGTTCGTCAGGCTCACTTGCCATGTTGTCAAAATGCAAGAATGCGCTGCACAAAGTGAAAGCGGAGATTTACGGGACTCGGTCCGTCACTCAATTATGTCTGTCGGGGAACTAGATATTTTAAATGGTTCGGTTCGCAAAAACGGAATTACAATAAAACAAAATTAAATAAAAAAATATCCTGCGCCCAATAATTCGGTACAGGGTCGTGCCGAACCGAAAGTCGCGTACCGAACGGTTCGACACAAATACATGTACCGTTACGGCCCTACTTTCCACTGATGAAACAGGCGGCAGCATTGCACCAAGAACCGCAGCAATCATCAGCAAAGGCAGAGAAGAATAGGACTGCTGGCAGGGAAACTTGGGTTCCTATCACTATCACTTGGGGACATCCTTTAAATTTCACATGGTAACGGTTGCTTATTTACAGCAGTTATGAACAGTGGCGGAAGAAATATGTAGATGCTTTACTTCAAGGGATACTCAACCAGGTCTGTATTTATTTTTGGTTTACTTTTATTACTTAAGTTACTGTGTTATTTATATTTAAGTAGTAATAGATTCAGCATTATTGAGTTACTGGTAAATTATTATTTCATTTGTCATTTATAGTATTTTGCATATTGTTTCATTTGTATTGTCATGTGCCCTTGTTTTGTGGGAACAGGTATGAGTGATACACAAGAGAGAGATTGGGTGCCTCGTGCTAAACAGTGAAGAGAAGTTGATGTATGCCCTAAATTGGGATGTGTCCGCACTGTCTTGCTGTGTTGGTAAAAATTAAATGACGAGAAAGAAACAAATATTGCAGCCCGCTTATTACCCACAGCCCGGAAGAACTGCAGAACACCTACAATCAAGAAAAGACGGTTACAGTAAGGCAAAATGACGTGCTTCACATCATCAGCTGGATTTTTACTCAGCAGCTGCCTGCTCTGCCAAAATGGTAGGAGGCCACATTGTTGGTCTGCACCATCTAGACACACTCCCCACATAATATCTTTAATAACATGAAAATAATCTTTTACAAGTAAAAGCACTGAAGGCATTGAAAACATTTGAATGCATCACACAATTAAGATTTTAAAATGGACCGCATTTATGTAGTGCTTCTTCTAGTATTAGCAGCCAGTCAAAGTACTTTACACCACAAGCCAGCATTCACCCATTTGCACACACATTCATACGGTGGAGGACGCCAAGGTGCCACCTGCTCATCAAGAGCAAAAACAGTTTAGATGCACACTCACATTTTTGAGCAATTTGAGGTTCAGTCTTGCCCAAGGACACTTCGACATGCAGGCTGCAGGGGCCAGTGAGCCCACAACCGACCTTTAGTAGTGGGCAACCGCTCCGCCACTGAGCCACGAGCCCTCCCAAAAAAGTTCTCATTATGCAAAGTGTCCCTGTCAGTGTGGTATTATATATTATTGATGTGTTGCTTATTTAAAAGACTTGAAAACAACTCTTTATGTATTATTATTTTACAGCTGGGCTCGGCTCAGGAGAGCAGACAGGGTGACATTGTTTGTGTACATTATATAATGTGGAATGATTCCCATTTAGACTCAGTAAGGGCCAGTGTTCTGGCTCCGGCCAAAGTGTTAGCCCACACGCCGTCCATCAGCCAGCAAAACAAACCTCCAAACCACACCGGATCGCGGCTCGACCTCAGCATTGTTACGGACGTACTGTACGTTAAACTCCGGCAACTTCCTGTGGTCGTGTCTTTATATACAAACATCACGAGCAGAGATATGTGAACCCTGTGGGGAGAAAGAGTTTTGCTCCAACACTTATTTTGAGGCAGACATGGCTGGGCCCAAATATAGTGTACAGGGACAACACTTGTATTGTGTCTCCGCAAATCATTATGGTGCGGTGCTAACTATCTGCTCCAGAAGGTGAGGTGACATTGTGTTGTATAAACATTGTTTCTTGGTTGTCACTCTGTGTTCCAGGCACAAAAAGTGACATTTCTCCCCCCGGCACACACACACACACACACACACACACACACACACACACATTACTGCAGTGTGTGCTTAAGTCAAATGTAATTATGAACTGACAAGTCAAATATAAATCCGCCTCTGCTCTCATGCAGTTTATTCTGCATTAAAGAGAGCTGGGCGTTTTCATCCTCCTGTCTTTCACAAAGCCTTCTCCCCACACACTGACTGTTACTTTTTTTTGGCATTTGTTGTGAAATGGCTGACGCTGTCTGATACAGACAGTGAAACCTGAAATTTTCACAGGCTTGATGTAGCGGATTAGTCATTATCCTTAAATACAGGACTCCGCCACCTACACTTAAGCGCCGAAAATCCTGTTAAGGTGGTTTTATTTAACTTTGATATCTCTGAATGATCCCACAATAAGCAGATGCTTCTCGCAGTCTGCCTACTGTTTGACTGCGAATCTTTCTTAAACTTTGAAGAACTCTGGAACAAAGGGAGATGATCCAGTTATAATATCATAAATAACAAGCATAGTTTTCTTTCTGTGAAACAAAACAAGCATAAAAACAATATCTATGTATGTTGTTCTGACCTTTTTACCTTTGTGTTACATTGTGTGCACAAGTGCTGTTTTGCAGCACCTCATAAACCGTCTGGCTGAGTGCTTCTAGTTAAATTACTTTTTGGCTGCCGCGACTCCGTAAATCTGATTTGCCTCGGCTAAAGAAAGACTAAGAACACTGCTTCAAACTAGGAGCTGAGTCAGACCTTTCCAGAAATAAACTCACAGCGAATTAAAGTATGGAAACAGGAATAAATCAAATCTCACAGTTGAGATAAAGCAGCACCAGACTTGGTCGACGGGCAATAAGCAAGTTCTCGCTTTCAGAAGTGAGTGTGACAAAGTTTTCCAAGTCATCAACTTAATTAGACAGCAAATTTCAAGGTTTACACAATAAAAACTCCCTAAAGTCAGATTCCGAACATTTTAGTGGTTGTAGCTGACTGTTGAGCGTCAGGAAAGCTCCACATTCATGCAGCTAAACGCATTCACACCTTGGAGCTGTTGAAGGACGTCCAGCTGCTGCTTTCTCATCCATCCCCCCCCCCCCCCCATTTTCCTGCCATCCTGGGGTTTCAAACTGGTGACCTCCCAGACATCAGCCCTCATCTCCACGGCTACCACCATCGCCATTTTTCAGTTACTTTTACACTTCCGGCACCCTTTGGGCCCATGTTTGTTTTCAGGACCTTGTAATTTCCCCACCAATCACTCACAAGGGCCCCCGTCAAGTCTGCCATTCATAAAGTTTAAAGTAGCTCTTAGTGGTCCGTGGAGTTTATTGAAACATTAAATTTGTATCCCAGCCATAATGTGTGTATCTTTAGCCGTTGCTTGACTCACGTGCTCGGCCGCCGGGTCCCCTTACATCAACCGCCAATTATGTTCTCCTCTTGGGTGTGGGTTGAGCCTCGGTCAGCATGGCGGAGAAACCAGAAACATCAATTCTTGGGCAGTGGAGCGAACAAAAACAGACAAAACGCGAAAACCTTTCTTCCAAACACTGTTATCATTGTAAAGTACAAGCACAAACATCACTAACATTGCCAGTAACACTGTCCAGAAGTGCTCTCTGGGGAATTTAGTGAAAGCTACAGGCTTTTATTAGAAGCGCATGAAGGCCTGAACAACAAGCGGGACCTTGGAAAGACAGATTACTGTATGTCCTCTGCACAAGGGTCAGACAAAGAAAATTTGCCTCGTCAGAGCTTCCCAGGCTTGTTTTTTTAATCTTTCATCTATTTTTGTGAGGATGGTAAAATTTACATTTAGTTAGCCTGCCAGCAGTGGCTGATCTTCCTATAGGCAACATAGGCAGCTGCTGAGGGTGCCATTTAGAAAGGGGCCTCAAATTTGCACCCACATTTTTTTTTTTGACAGTAAAAAATCTAACATAAAGGAAAAGCGATCCACAGATCTGATGCTAACGGCTAGTCTGGAGTAAGGGTACCACCTCTAGTCCTGGCAATGCAGTTCACCTTAATGTCATGAGTGATCCTCACAGTCAGAGCATGTTAGTGCATTGATGGGATGTTGGAGTGGAGTGTATATGTGGAGAGCATGAGAGTAAGAGAAAATCAAAAGGCCAGCCTAGGGCGCTGAACGTGTTTGGCGCGGCACTGCATACCAGTACCAGAGGTGGAAGAAGTACTCAGATATTTTACAGGCAATACCACAGTGTAGAAAAGCGCCATCACATGAAAGCATTATGTGTTCAAAGTAAAAGTTGTAGCATCAATATATGCTGAAAGTACGAAAAGTAAAAGTAGAATGACCCGTTTTATAATTCGAGTTTTATTGGTTTGAAGGGCTGGGTACGTGGTTACATATATTAGTTTCATACAAGAATACATGGCACGTATTTTTTATAACACTGAGGTGGACTCCAGTGCATACAAAAAAACAAAAAACAAATACGTTTAGAAGGAAAGAGAAAAAACTAACAAACAGGAACATGTCACACACATATGTCCTCATACATCACTCTACTGTGTCACATAATCACAGAGCAAGTTTATAATTATGTAGGCTTATCTTCCATTTTGATATGAGTCCATAAACGGTCCTAAGGAGATACCGCCATTTTTTCTACTGAGGAAACATTCACAAGATGTTATTACCACCATTGCATTAACCCAGTCTTTTAATTCTGGGGCCTTTGTTGTCCTCCAGTGTCTTAGAATAACTCATTTTAGAATAAAACATTACATAATTGGATTACAATTATGATGCATCAGCATGTAAGCTTCACTTTAATGTTGCAGCTGGTTAAGGTGGTGCTAGTTTTAATCACTTCACGTACTGCTGAGTGGCTTAAAGGCCCACTGTGCAGGATTGAGTGGTATCTAGAGATAAAGGTTGAAGATTGTAACCAACTGAAACTTCTCCTGTGTGCCAAGCATTTCAGGGAACTACAGTGGCTGACTTTAAAATAGTCCTATCTAGAGCCAGTGTGTGGTTTGTCCATTCTGGGCTACTGTAGAACAACATGGTGGACTCCATGGAAGAGGCCTGCTCCCTGTGTAGATATAAATGCCTCATTCTAAGGCAGCAACCTTCACTATCAAAAGAGTAATTTTGGCCAAATAAGTGTCTGAAGCCAAACACATATTTGAGCCTGAACTGAAGGTACACTACCTAAACTAGCCTATCAACATTAGTAGGTCTAAATGAGCACTCATTAATATACTTTAACTCTGTGGACTAGGCTGTTTATGATTATTTGGTACTTTAACTTTGCAGCATTGGTGGTCCGTCCAAACACTACTGAATTCTTTATTTTCCTCCGAGACATTTTGTTTTTTGGGTTTGGATTCCATAGCTAGCCTCCTAGTGAGACCCAAGACTGGACGGCTATTGAGGTCCAGCAAATTTAAAGGTAAATGAGCCACTGGAGGAGCCTAAAGAGCTGCATGCGGCTCCAGAGTTGCAGGAAGCCTACCACTGTTTCAAGGTGGCAAAAATGCAAAGATTGTTATTTTCAGGTGATTATTAACTAATGAACACATTTCTACCAATATCCTCCTGAGACCCTGTGTCCTCATATGAGGATATCACATGTTGGGTTTACCTGACCTTATATTTCATTCTTCTTAACGTAGACCTGTTGTCCTCGTTTGTGGACACGTTTTTGTGCCATCTAGTGGTAGTAAGAGCACAATACACTAATCCATGTAAAAATGAATCAAAGTTTTTTCCTTCAACAACAAACACACGTGGTTAAGTTTAGGAAAGTTGGTGTTTGTTGGACCCATCCACCACCCTTCCCGCCCGCACTAGTCGGACTTTTGCCGCCTTAACTTTCATCCTTGTCCTGCTGCGTTTCCTCCTGACGCTGCCAGGTGTCGTCAAACTATAACAGCAGCCAGTCACGTATCATGCCGATGTTTAAGGATGCCTGTTTTCGTTGGTTCCTGACGCCGCAAGTCGCTGCCCAAGTGCCAGATTTCGATGACTTTGGAGTGAGACCGGGCTCCTAAAGATAAATGCAGTGACAAGAACAATATTTCCCTTTGAGTTGTTAGTGGAGTTAAAGTATGAAGTAGCTTAAATGACACCTGAGGAAGGTACACATGCCTAAAAATTGTGCTCAAGTACAGTACTTGAGCAAATGTATTTTCTTAACAAAAGCACAAAACAAAATTTGAAATCAGTGTGATCCTGAAACAAGAGACTGCGCAGCCTCCTGTGCCCTCAGTGACTTTGGGTGTGTCATGTTCACAATTAGCCATTTTTTTATTTTTCTGAATGCAATAAAAGTGTTTTATGTCATGTAAGTGTATGAAGTGACATGAAACTGAAAGTGTATTTTACAGTGAGGGTCTCTCCACAATATAACAGCAAAGTGACATCACCGCCTTCAGCTCGAGGGCTGTTAACCTAATTTCTAATGGTTATTACAATGAAGCCTGCCAACCACATCAAGCTGCTGTGGTCCTGTAATGAGCTGAGCAGAGAGAGAGGGAGCTCCACCATGCACTTTCACAGCCTTCAATTTTGCCACTATAAGCACAAGGACACAGAGTCCTTTGCAAATGAATGCAGTGGCGTGTTTAGAAAATACGAAAGATGCTGTGAGGATATAAACAACATCCAAATTACACTGTTAATTCGAGTCTTCCTGCAGCCAAAGTGTACTCTTGTTCCAAGGCTCAGCGTGAGTGTTTCTGCCTCTTTGTAGGCTCACATGCAGATGCAGGTTGTTGTTACATTTTTATGCATAAAGAGATGAATCATTGTTTTCAGAACGCCAGACTAAAAACGGAGAGCCTCTTCTGCAGCGGTTAAGCCATGTTTGAAAAACATAAATAAACTGAAATTATCTGAACCTAAACATATAAAGTCCTAACTCCACCCTCTCTTGCTCTGTCATTTCAGCTAAATTTGACTACAACTGGCACAGCCGGGCCTCTTCTTGGAGCACAAGCATAAGGAGAATTTAAAATAATATAGTCTAACTAAATGATATCAAACACATGGTGTGGCAGCCACCAGCAACTCAATTAAAATAGGAAACTTCAGCTGCTGAATACTTCAAAAGAATAAACATGATTTAGCTCAGCTGGAAAAGCAGGACCAAACATGTGCAGTCGAAATGAAAAATATGACTTGCATTTACGATATTGGCAGGGAAGCGATATAGCTTGAGCTGCACGTGTCAGGCGTGCATGTAATGTGACATTTTCCCCATCATCACACCGCCTCAGGTCGTCAGTCTGCACCTTCGCTGTCTCGGTTACGAGGAGAATTTCAAACATCTGAAAATTAAGATCACAAATTACATTATGTTTTATTTGACAGGAAGAGCAAACTTAAACAATGCTTGCCAGACATGATTAAGTGCTGAGCAAGCGAAGGTAGCACTTTGGAAAATTGCAGATAATTTGGTTTAATTTAGAAAAAGCAGTTCAAACGAGCTCCATGTGTAACAATCTTTAATTATACCCCCAGTGAAAGATGCCTGTCACAGTCATGTGTTGTATAGACGCCTCGTATATAGAGACATGGTGGGGAGCTAAATCAGGCAGCGCGTCAGCATCACTTCTGCAAATATACATTCACATGTAGTCAGCACAATGTACAGTATATACAATATAAGAACACAGGATGTGCCATAAATGGTCCTGTGTTCAGTGAGCTCCTGGGGTGGGACACAGAGTACCCTACACATCGTTTATGGCTACTTGTGTGTTTGAGAACATGTGATTATTTGGGTGTATGCATTTCCTATGTGGCCGGGCTGAAATTGAGAAATTACAGCTGGAGGATCTCAAAGTAAGCAAGGCAAGGTGGAGGGTGAGGGAGGATAATACTGGAGGATAGCGCTGATTGAGGAAATACAACATCATGACAGAAACTAGCTCTAATTGTAGGAATAGCTTTGAAAACCTCTGATGATGTATATGCACTGAGGGGACCAAAAATAACAAGTGACCGCAGGGGCATGGCCCCTTCTGTGCAGCAGCAGCAGCAGCAGCAGCAGCAGCAGCACCTCGCTCCACATGAGGGGTGCCGTACAACAGTAAAACCTGCCCTCTTGTGTCTGAACATCAGTACTGCACACGAGGGCTATCGCACACTGGATTGCATTCACAAGGCTGCACAGAAACAAGCCCAAATGTCTTTTCCAGTGGCTCCTTATATAGTTTTATTAGCTGTTTTGAGGGTGACACACTTACAAAAATACACAACGTAAGGAAAAGTGTCCATCCTGAAATAGAGGCTGAAATCAATGTTACTTTGTCCTCCATTAGCCACAATGACAAGCTGACCAAATAATTCCCAGGAAATGTGCAGAACTAAATATATGAGACAGTAAATATATGAATGCCATAAATGAAGGCATTGCATCAGGAATAAATATAATTATGTGTGTTCAATCTAAGTGAATTAAACTCTCCAGCACCTTTCATGGCACCCTGGACAACCTCTCCCCACCATTTCCCTTGTTTACCTTATCATGACAGGCGTGGAGGTGCCCAGACAGTCAGGAAAGGTAAAGGCGAGCCTCTGCCAGCCGGCTGGACAAGATGTAAATTTGCAGATGTGTCTGCTACTGTACATCCTCAATGCAAGCTTTGTGCAGCAGCACAGGTGCCACAGCAAATGTTGTTTTTTCATAGATGTGTTTTGACTATTTCTAGACGTTGTCATATTTAAACTGGGGGTCAAAAATACAAACATGTCCTGAGCACTGAAAACGTCAATTTTGCTGGAAAAACTGTAAACACAAGTGCATCAAGACTGAAAGTACAAAAGGTGTTATTATATTATTCCTCCTGCAAAGCTTGTTTGCGTTCTTTGTTTATGTATTCATTTATCTTTGCTTTGTACATGATTATTTTGTAGTTCAGAAGAAGACTGAAATAAGTGATAATCATGTGTCTGGATATTCAAGACATGGAGGCACCCTGATGTGACATGCCCGCTTTGGGCAGATCTGTCTGCTAATTACAGCCTAGCTCTGAGGAGGGAGGTACTTGCGTGGTGGGGGCTTTTCTTCTTCTTCTTCTTCTTCTTCTTTTTTTTTTTAATGATGCGAGGGGCAGATATAGTATAAATACCCACATCATTGTACTGGAGGGCAGCATATCCTCAGTTGTGCTCCTACCCTAAGGATATACAGAAGCACCAGGAGCTCACTGGTGCTGAAGAGATTGTTTTTACCCCCTTTGGATGCTGGTACGTGTGTTTTCTCTTCCTCTCCAAACTGCTCTGTCTCTGGAGGAGTTTACTCAACACCCAGGCTTTGCTTAGGCCTTGAGTTGTTCCTGTGGCAGGCTGGGGAAGGAAAGCAGATTTTGGCCGGCTTGGAGCATCCTGAGTGATGTTTAAAGACTTCTGAAGGATCCAGGATGCTCTGGCTGAATCAAAACTTTTCTGTCCCTCCAACTTATCCTAGCATTTCTGTGAAGATGTTCAGCTTGTATGCTTAGTTGGGAGAGTTTTTAGGATCTTTGAAACAACTCAAAAGTAGAGAGAATGCTTGTGATACTTTGAGAGTGGTTGTGCTGACTGTCTCCTTCTCTTCCCCCTGCAGATTTCAGGCAAGATGGATCTTCGAGTAGCAAGCATCGTCCTCCTCATGGTGGGCTTGGCAGCAGCCCATGGAAAGGGCTATGTGGTGAAGAAGGTTGTGCCCTACTCTGTGAAGAGCCACGGTAAGAAAACACAACCTCCTGCCCTCAAACAATCTGTCATTGACAAAGCTACACCAGCAGTTCTCCTCTTTTTTGTCTAGTTTGTCTTCTCAAAAGTCAGATTTTCTTCTCCAAAAACAGTTTTTCCTTGAGCAACATTGCTTCTTGCCTTACCTTTGAGTCTTCAGCTAGCAAATTAGCATCTTTGTTGTGGCAAATAGGAGCAGCAGTAGCAGCCAGACGGATGCTGGCCACAGCCAGCTGCACTTTACTTTGAAAACTGAACTCCACCTTGCTCTGAAACTGCCTTGTGCTCTGATTGGCTACAACAGTGTGCCTGCTTCTCCAATCACACTCTCTGTGTGGATCTAGAATTTGAATATCAAGGCTTATTTACACATTGCGGAGCTTTCTTTTTTGCAAGTCATAGGATTTATGCACCTAAAAGAAGTATCTTTTGTAGTAATTCATGTGTTTTTTATTCAGCCAAGGCAATCACATTAGCAACATCTTTTAAACTAAATGATTTTTGGGACTTTCTTATTTTGTGATCATGCTTCAGATGATAGACACAATTTTACAGACTTTTTGAAACTGCCTTTCTATGTGGTACAACATGTTCATCGCATGATCAGCAACTGAAAAGAGTCCCTCATGTTTCCAGGAGCTTAATGTTGCAAGAAAACTGTTGTTTTTCATACACTGAGTACGTTAGATTTTCATTTTAGCTGTAAATGTTGCCTTTTTGCTTGCTTTTAGACACTTATGCTAGTCAGTGCACATTTAAGCTCACTTCAAACATAAGTTAGCTGCTTTTTCCAAAGATTCCCCATGTAAATCCAGAAAAAGATCTATATTTTTAGTATATTCAGAGATCTACCACACTTTAAAACTATTAATTATGGTCTTGTGTGCTGGCTAAAATGCAATATAAACTCAAAAAATGTTGCTTAAAATGTAAATTATGGTCTTGAACGTTGGTCAAAATGTTATATAAAATATGAAATGCTGCTTTTGTGTGAATCAACGCACTATTTTTATTTGAGTAAGTAGCTGTTAGCGAATTATTTTTAGGTTGACACTGACAATTACAGTCCAGTCACCCAGCAGTGTGGTTTGTTTGGGTGTGCCTGCTTCACACAGAAGTAGAAACATCTGTTTGGCTTTATCCAAACTTGGCTGCAGTTCGCCAAGGAGTGAGTCTTTTTTACTCAAACACATGTGACCACATTAAGGCAGCAAATAAAAAAGATACTCCTTCTCATTTAGACCTACTGTTTGACAAACAAGTCGCAAACCAGTCTCTTAAAGCTCTTTGACCTGCACCGTATAAGAAGCAGAAGCAGCTACTAAAAACATTATTTAAAACTAAAGTCTTATTGTATTTTTACATTTTTTGCACAATAATTAAATGAATGTCTAGATTCATAGATATATAATATGAATATAAAGCAGGGCCAAGTTTCAACATTTATTTTGAAAGATTTTCAAGTTGAAGAGTTAAAGGATTTCATAAAATTGCGCCACTGAATCAGGAAAATGTAGTCAAACCTCAAAACTACATGATTGGTTCTTGGGGATACAAATTGCCCACCCTCCAGGAATCAAATATCATTGAATTTGGACCAGTCAGTGAATTATTTTATACTTCATCCTATCCACCACTTTTAACATTATGATGAAATGTGAGCAACAAATGACAGCATTTTTCTTAAAATGTGTTATTTCTCTTATATTTTATTAACAACCATGTTGCTAGGCAACAAGATACTACCAAAACTCATTCATACTCAAACACACACTCAGACCTCAGAGATGACCAGTGCATCCATGTTCTTGTATTTTTTTGTCACTTGAATTGGATATAATCAGAGGTACTAGAGATACTAGACCATGTATTCTAAGATATCATTGTATGAATATGATGCACAGACGACAGGTGTGCATTGTATCTGCTCCAATCTGTATTTTTGTGTAGTTATTTGGATTTTAGTGCATTCTAGCTCTTGGTTTTGGTGGTGCTGATGATGGACTCTCTTCACAGTGATGTCAGTGGCAGGTGAGCCTGGTGCCCCAGGTGAGCCCGGCCCTGAGGGACCTCCTGGCCCTCCTGGCCCCCCAGGTGAGAGTGCCGAAGGCCTGCCTGGACCCCAAGGACCCCCTGGACCTCCCGGATCTCCTGGCCGCTCCATCTCTGGCAAACCTGGATCCCCAGGTGGACCTGGCAAACCTGGCAGCAACGGAGCACCTGGTGAGAAAGGAGACACCGGAGCCCCTGGCCCTCAGGGACCAAGGGGAGCCCCCGGATCCACTGGAAGCCCTGGACCCGCTGGCCTCTCTGCCACTGGCAAGCCTGGACCTTCAGGTCTCCCCGGAGCAATGGGACCCAGAGGAGAGCCTGGTCTGAAGGGACATCCAGGTGTACCTGGTCTGCCTGGTCCTAAGGGAGATAGAGGGGTGGGAGTTCAAGGACCTCAGGGTGAGACAGGACCTGAAGGACCCATGGGCGCAACCGGAGCACCAGGTGAGCCTGGAGTTGGAAAGCCAGGAAAGCCAGGTCCCGCTGGTGAGACAGGAAAGCCAGGTAGCCCAGGTAGAGATGGTGCCACAGGTCCCATGGGACCACAGGGACCTAAGGGACACACTGGTGCCCCAGGTGTAGGTGTGGCAGGTAAACCAGGTGAGAACGGTGCCCCAGGTCTGCCTGGCCCCATGGGCCCTAAAGGCCACCAGGGAGCTGCTGGAGCCACTGGTGCCCCTGGAGTGCCCGGATATGGAAAGCCAGGTGCAAATGGAGAGAAGGGAGAGAGGGGAGCTACAGGTGCCACAGGTGCGACAGGTCCAAAGGGTGATCAAGGTCCAACAGGATACACTGGTGCTACTGGTGCTACTGGTCCCACTGGTCCTGCTGGACCTCAGGGTGCAAGAGGTTTCCCAGGTGAGCAAGGTGCTACTGGCCCTAAAGGTGATACAGGTGCAACTGGATCTCAGGGACCTAAGGGAAACAAGGGAGATCAGGGACCACAGGGTTTCGCAGGCAAGCAGGGTTACCCAGGCGCAGCTGGTCCTCCTGGACCCAGAGGAGCCACTGGACCCACAGGTGACAAGGGTAATGTAGGTGCCCCAGGTACCCCAGGTGCCCCAGGAATCCCAGGCCCTGCTGGGCCCAAAGGTCATCCCGGCCGTGCAGGTGAGACAGGTGCCGCTGGTGCTGATGGCGCTCCAGGTTCCAGAGGACCCGCTGGGCCTCAAGGTCCCGCAGGTGCTCCCGGCCTTAAGGGACACCCAGGTCTCCCCGGTCCTGCTGGCCCTGCTGGTTTGGCTGCTAAGGGTGTCCCAGGACCTCAGGGTCCACCTGGTCAGCCTGGTGACGATGGTGCTGATGGAGAGGCTGGCCCTCCCGGCCCTCCTGGTCCCCCTGGTCCTCCTGGCGAGGTTGTGTTTGAGAAGGGCATGGGAATGGGCGAGGTTATGGTCAAGTCCCCCATGTCTGCTTTCACTGCATCTCTGGCCACCCCCTACCCTGCTGCTGGCACCCCCATTAAGTTTGACCAGATCGTGTACAATGCTGAGAATCACTATGACCCCGAGACCGGCATTTTCACTTGCCAAATTCCTGGAGTCTACTACTTCTCTTACAGCATCCATGTTAATGGAGCTCATGCCCTGGTGGCTCTGTACAAGAACGGCCAGCCCGTTATGTTCACTTATGATGAGTACAACAAGGGCTTCCTGGACCAGATGTCCGGCAGCGCTGTCCTCTTGCTCGATGAGCAGGACACAGTGTACGTCCAGATCCCCGACGATGAGGCCAATGGTGTCTTTGCTGCCGAGAATGTCCACTGCTCTTTCTCTGGGTTCCTCATTGCTTCAACGTGATACGTTGATACAGTAGTTCCCAAAAAGCCAACCAACTAAATTTGCAATCTATTTCTCAAACTAAAGTAAACTCCCTGTTCAATTTTTCCTCAACCAAGCAGACAGGCAGTTCACCCTTCTTTGAGGAATAGTAGCATCGCGACTTGAAAACTACAAGAAATAGGTGCTTAGAAGAAGGAAAACTAATTTATGAAAACAGGTGATCAGGGATGGGGGAAGCAATCCACAAAGTTACCAGTGAGCTTTTGTAATGGAGACAGCATGTGAAATTGAGGTGTTATAACTGTGTTGTGTCCTGACCTTTTCTTTTTCCACTCTGGTTCTTTTATACTGACTTCAACTGGTGATTCTTAACTTTGTGTTTGTCTGTCTTTTTTTTTTGTTTTGTTTTTTTGTTTTTGTACCTGCTTGTTTTTGTTTGGGTGACCAATAATCTTATTAAAAAGTACACAAATACTTTCTGTGCAACATGTTGTAACTGTTATCATTGTATGTGACTTGAATATTGTGAAATGGTAATGGTCAAATTGACCGTTATAATGAAATAAGTCACCAGAATACTGTCATACAAACACAAACTACCAGCAACATCGTTATATCCCTGAAACATGCATTATGTCATGTAAAGCATAATGACCAAAATAAAAGATGTCTAAACAGATGTTTTGTGTCAGAAGCATTTTTTTAATGGATTCCAAATAATTCTGAACATTCATTTTTCTGTAACTGCTTATCCTGTAGGGAGTCTAGGGGGTGCTGGAGCCTATTGCAGCTGACATTGAGCATGAGGCAGGGTATATCCTGGACAGGGCTGACACATAGAGACAGACAACCATTCACACTCACACTCACACCTAACCAGTTAACCTAACCCCTAATTACTTGGCAAAATATAAAAACTGAAACAATACTCAATAACAGTTCATCCCAAAATCAAAAATACATATTTTTCCTCTTACCTATAGTGGTATTTATCAGTCAAAATTGTTTTGGTGTGAGTTGCCAAGTCTTGGAGATATCGGCTGTAGAGATGTCTGCCTGCTCTCAAATATATAATGTCACTAGATGACACTTGTCTCATAGTGCTCAAAGCACCAAAGAAAAAGAAATATATTTGAAAAACTCAACATCAGTGTCTCTTTTCAGAAATCATGACCCGCTTACTCAAACTAATCAATAAACCTTGTTGTGGGAACTATTTTCTTTCTACTGAACTACACCCACCAACCACATCCCTGCCCAGAAGGAAGTGTGCATCTACTGCTAGCTCACCTAGCGCCACTGAGCTAGCTAATAATACAGCTCAACCAAGGAGGACACCATCAATGTTTACATTGCGCAATGTCACGCGCACGAGCACAAACTTCTCTTCCATGAGTAGATGCATGCTTCATTCTGCACAATGATACGGTTTGTGGTTGTAGTTCGGTAGAAAGAAAATAGTTCCTACATGAAACTGCTCGCAACAAGGTCTGTGGAGTATCTTCAGTAACTGGGTCATGATTCCTAGAAAGAGACATTGCTGTGGAGTTGTTTAAATGTATTTATTTGGCACTTTGAGCACCACAAGCCAAGTGCCATCAGGTTCCATTACATTGGAGAGAAGGCAGACATTTTGGATTTTGGGGTGGACAATCCCTTTAATAATGGATGCTAGCATATTAGCTATACATAACCACATGGACTAAGCATATATGATGAAAAAGTAGCAATACCCCAACAGTAAAACATGAATCAATATTTTATTTTAACATTTTTAGACCGCATATAAGCATTTAATTTATCACTCACAACACACTGTAATGTAGTAAAGATCAATTAATGTATTTGTCAACAACTATAACCTCCTGTGGGCACACACCCTGTGGATGTCAGTATAGTGTAGTGAGTTTTAATGATATAAAATATGTCTTCAAAGGGGAAATTAAGATTAAAATTTCGGTTTACACCTACATTATATTAGGATCAGAGATTAGAATCAGAAATACTTTATTGATCTCCGAGGGGAAATTATGATTCATTATAGTCACTCTGCTGTGAATAATAGAGAATTAAAAGATTGATTGATTGCTTTTTATTTGTGTCATGCACACTCACGTGCCCAACTCTTATGGGTTTAGAAGGCACCATTACAATGACTGTGCAGAAACAATCAAAAGTACATGTTGTTTAACTGCTCAGTCCAGAAACAGAATACTCTGCCTTCTATCCCAGGCCTGGCAAAGAAATTCAGCCACAAAAAAAAGTTCCCTTTCTCGAACCAAACTCACATTTTTCATGACCGTCCAACCTAAATAAATCAACATAGATGAATATCAATATAAGGTAATAAAATAAAATAAAATAAAATGCTACAATGTTTAACACCACTTCTTAAGATATTAAGAATGAAAATATGTTCACTGTGCTAAGTCTGAAGTGTGTAAAATCTACGTAAATACGTGCATTGTGCTACATTATGATGTGTAAACTAGTATATTACATTCAGAAATATAAAAATTATTATGCTATAATAGCCACTGCAATATATATATCAATAGAATCAAAACTAGAATAAGAATAAACAAAGAAATATGTACAGTTATGTGCATTATATGTTGAATAAATATACATATTCAAGATGTGTTGGTGAGACTAAATTAGTGTGTTATAAACCACTTCTGAAAAGTTAGCATCCTGCTAATGAATGCTAAATAGGAGGACTTAAACTAAAGTAATACCAAATTTTCCATCACAGGTAAAAATCCTACGATCAAAAGTGAAAATAGTATGATATAAGAATATGATTATAACACAGGAAGTTTTAAAAACAAAATCTAGTAGAGTATCAAAAGTAAAAGTACTCCTAATGCAGAACTACCCTGTTTATACTGATGTAAGCACAAAGTCTGTTGTATACTGTTGGGTATTTTAATCCATAAAACAAGCTCATGTAAAAGGGTTTGGACTCTTAAATTAAGACTTTTCAGAAGTGCCAGGTGCATGAAGCCGAGGTAAACAGTCGTATATCACAGATGAAAGTTAAAACTCTAACAGGGCATCATATTTTAGAGGCCGATGTTCTGTATGAAGAATCTAAGTAAGCAGTTCTGTCAAAAGCAGTGGAGCGAAAAGTACCATATTTACCTCTGAGATGTAATTAAGTATTTGGAAATACTGACTTAAGTACAGTACTGACGTAAATATACTTTATTACTTCACACCACTGCTCCCAGTATAGAAACTGAGATGGATGAGGATGATGAAGTATAAATTTCTCCCCACATGATGGCCACTGGTTTGCCTGCTCGGCAGCCAAAGTTTACAAAAGCTACTCTACCGTGCAAGTCTGAATATGGGTGTGCTGAAAATAGGCAGCATGTGGGATGAGGGACAGGGATGGTCCTCTGGCAGGGCAGCAGCTGTTTGATCTTCCCTGGGAGAGAGAGCGAGACGGTGGTTAGGTGAGGGGCCCTGAGGGACAGAAGAGAGAGGGAGCCGGTAGGAAGGAAACCACTGGGGATTGCCATCTGAGGGGACTGCCATTCAGAGACGCTCTGCGGTCGGCGCATGAGGTGGGACAGACAGGAACACAGACGGAGCACTGCCGCTGGTTGACTCCACAAGCCACATTCCAAAATTATCTGTTGCACTCAAAGGAATATTTTTCACTTTGATATATTTTTGTTTTTTAGCGGGCTCACCTGCCTGTGTTTATTTGTATGTATCCATCCATTTGTCTGGAAAGACACTAACAAAGGGAGGAAGACACTGTGAGGATGAAGAGTGGTGTGTGGCATTATGGGATACTGCATGTGAGGAGCACGGGGGCCAGATTGGGCAACAGATCCCTCAACAACTTGACCAAGATGGACACACAGACCAGGAAGCAGAAATAGAAATATTATGTGTAAAACACACCCTTCTTGCGGCGGCCAGAGCTGCAGTACAGCGGGTTAAACTGGGTGCAAAGGAAATAGAGGGTTTGAAAATGAGCATGGGTACAGATGTGGGTGACTAAAAACACCCTGGAGACATTTGCAGCAACTTCTTCTACTCTTAAAAAGAATTTGGTGTTTTTTTATGGGGTCTGGTTGAAGGAATCCCAGCGTGTCGATGGTTAGCACAGGCAACAGTTAGGTATGTGCTGCAGTTGTTGTGTGCCGTAGATACTAAAACTAAACGCCATAAAAATGTTTGTTTCAAACACTATCATTTATGGTGCAGCAGCTAACGCACCATACGCCGAATTTCATCACATAATTATGTTGTGGCTGTTCCCCGAGTGAGTTCCTAAAAATACTGCACAGGAGCAAACACATCTCACTTTGTTTCTTTGCAAATTATGCTGATGGAGAGAAGGGAATATGCTTGTGATGATCACATATATGTCAGGATGAGCTGACTGGGGCCTCAATGTGTGGTTCACATGGACTACTGGGCACAGGGCCCAAAGTGTCTGGGCCTCCCCTGGCCTTCACCTGCAAAATGTCACTCAAATTAACATGTTGGCCAGAAAGAGACACAAAATGACCACAAAAAGATACAAAGACATGACAAAGAGACATAAAATGACTACAAAAAGGTACAAATGAATTAAAGGATGCAAATACACAAACGAAACAGACACAAATATACCTTGAAGAGACACAAAATGACTTCAAAGACACACAAAACAACTACAAAAAGATGCATGGGAACTACAAAGATACACAAAACAACTATGAAGAAAAAAACAAGGCCAAAAAAGGCACACATATACCTCAGAGACACAAATATACTTTTCAAGAAACACTTAACGACAAAAAGACACAGATATACCTTAAAGAGACAAATATATACACAAAGACACACAAAATGACACCAAAGCCATGCAAATGAACTAAGACACAAAATGACTACCAAGAGACACAACACAACCAAATTACACACAAATATACCTTCAAGAGACGCAAAATGACTACAAAGAGACACAAAATGACTACAAAGACAGGCAAAGGAACTACATAAAGAAACAAAATGAACAAAAAAAAAGGCACATATAACTCAGAGACACAAACTGACCTTTAAAGAAACACAAAACAACACCAAAGAGATGCAAAGGAACTATGAAGAGAAACAAACCAACCTAAAAAGGCACACATATACCTCAAAGGCTCATATTGTGCTTTGAAGAAACACAGACATGCAAAGAAACTAAATGAAACACAAAGAGACACAAAACCACCACAATAGCCACAGATACACCTTAAAGGGACACAAAATGACTTCAAAAGAACTACAAAGATACACAAAACAACTACCAAGAGAAACAAACAAACCAAAAATGGCACACATATACCTTAGAGACACAAATTGACCTTTGGAAAAACACAAAACGACCCCAGACATGCAAAGGAGCTAAAAGATACTAAATATCCTACATAAAATAGACAGATGTAGCTTAAGGAGACACAAAACAACTACAAAAAGAGACAACACAACCAAAAAAAGGTACATACATATACCTCAGAGACTGACACTGACCTTTAAAGAAACAAAAAAAATGACACCAGACATGCAAAGACACTAAAAGAGACACAAAACAACCAAAACAGACACAAATATACCTTAGAAACACAAAATGACCTTTAAAGACACACAAAACGACTAAGGCAAATTGTGATTTGTGATATTGGGCTTTATAAATAAAATTGATTGATTGATTGATTAAAAAAGAGACACAAAACAACCACAGCAGACACAAATGTAACTTAAAGACACTCAAAATGATTTCAAAGACACACAAAACAACTACCAAGAGAAACAAACCCATAAAAAAAGAAAGCCTCATAGCACAATTGCCTAAGTCATATTTTGGCCAACAACAATTGCATAACAAATTTTGTTATGCAATCGTTATGTCTTTTTTTTTTTGCAAACTTGTTTATATATCTGGTCGAACTTACTATGACAGTATAAATAAAAAGTCCTTGAATGTTTTCTGAAAAATGTGTTCTTTCTTCTTTTCTGAAAACCGTAAAATATGACTGAGGCAATTATGCTATGAGGCTGACCTAAAGGAACGCAAAACACCGAAGACATGCAAAGAAACTAATAGAGATACAAAAAGACAATGGACACAAATATACCTCAAAGAGACACAAAATGCCTTCAAATAGACATAAAATGACCACAAAAAGATGCAAATGAACTACACAGATACATAAAATGACAATTGCAAAGAAATGAAAAATTGAAGAAACACAAAAGGACACAAAACAAAGAGGCATGTACCTTTAAGAAACACAAAATGATTACAAAGAGACACAAAATGACACCAGACATGCACAGAAACTAAGAGACACAAACGACTACAAAGACACACAGAACAACCAAAAGAGACACAAATATACCTTCAAGAGACGCAAAATGACTTTGAAGAGAAACAAAACGACTGCAAAGACAGGCAAAGGAACTACATAAAGAAACAAACCAACCAAAAAAGGCACACATATACCCCAAAGACACATATTGACCTTTAAAGAAACACAAAACGATACCAGACATGCAAAGAAACTAAATGAGGCACAAAACAACGACAAAGAGAAACAAACTGACCAAAAAGGCACACATATACCTCAGAGACACAAATTAACCTTTGGAGAAACACACAATGACACCAAAGACATGCAAAGAAACTAAAAGACACAAAATATATACAAAGAGACATAAAATAGACACAAATATACCTTAAAGAGACACAAAATGACCTTTAAAGAAACACAAAACGACATCAAAGAGACACAAAACAACAAAAATAGACACAAATGTAACTCAAGGACACACAAAATTATTTCAGAGACACAAATGACTACAAAGAGACGCAAAGTAACTACAAAGATGCACAAAACAACCACCAAGAGAAACAAACCCACCAAAAAAGACCTGAGACACAAATTGACCTTTAAAGAAACACGAAACAACACCAAAGACATGCAAAGAAACTAACAGAGAAACAAAATGACAACTAAGGACACAAATACACCCTAAAAAGAGACACAAAATGACTTCAAATAGACATAAAATGACCACAAAAAGATGCAAATGAATGATGACAGCAATTAGACACAAAAGGATAAAAAACACACACACACAAATCGACCTTTGAAGAAACACAAATGACACCAGACATGCAAATGACCTAAGACACAAAACAAATACAAAGAGACACAAATGTACCTCTTAGAAACACAAAATGATGACAAAGAGACACAGAACAACCAAAACAGACACAAAATGACCAAAAAAAGACACAAAACTACTACAAATAAACACAAAACAACCCCAAGGACATGCAATATTACTGCAAAGAGACACAAAACTATAAAAACATACTGCAAACTACAGCGACTCAGTGAGGCGAAGCCAGCACAAAGTCTCTGTGTCCTGCTCCTGTGTAGAGGTGGTGGGGCCTTCTGCAGATCTGTGCCCAGGGACCCATTGCCACATGGTCCACCCATGGTAGTTCATCAGGTGCTTTGTTGTTGCTCTTCCTTCAGTTCAGTGAATAAGTTTGGAAGATGATTTATATTTTTATGAAAATGTTATTTCCTCAGAAACAGTTGCATCTTTCCTTTCTAGGGGCCGAGTAGTATTTCCTGTACTTGCTTATATGATTAATGTAATTACACTTACTGCAGTTTTCTCCAACTAATAAGATACAAATGAGATTTGTGTTAAGATTCAAAATATGTTCTTTAAAAGGCTTCTCTCTTCAGACTGATGGAAACCTAACCTGATATTTTCTACAATGCACCACACGAGGGTGCTGTAAAGCAAAGAATCAGTGTGTGTATTTCTCAGTCAACACAATGCTGAAATGTCGCACCTGCTCGGTTAACGGATTAAAGAGGGGGGACATTTGATGCTAAACATTATGAATAAATGAGCTCAGAGTGCCACTTCATTCCTTTATTCTTCATCAGTGCTCACAGAAAATAAACTGAACACCTATAACCAGCTTGTGGGCAATGTTACATTCCATATTGAATCAGGTGAGGCCTCATTATATACAAGAAAAGAGGAGAAACAAAAATGACTGCACCCCTCACCCAGAATCTGTGTGCTTCTTTCTTGTGTAGATTTTCAAGTGGTGTTTGGAGTCATCACAGCTTGATGCAAAATTTGCTTAAAACATCTCCCAATTTTATTCAATCTTACAAATGGTGAAAAACAAGAAAAACTTCATTTACAATGGGTAATCTGTTTAAAAACTTCAGTCATTTAGGTACATCTCAGTCATAAAACCAGTAATATCAAAGTCTATACAACGTGCATTACTACAGAGTTTTGAAATGGTGGGATCTAAATGGGAAGTGATGAGCACCTATTGTTTGACAGTTAACTAGATCTACGTCATTCAGGAATGGTTGTGTCCACAGGAGCGTCGAGTTTTAGGAGTTGTAAACAACTGTGCACTGCAAAGACAACATTTAAGACTTGGTTTAGGACGTTCCCTTTAAATATCACAATGTGTCAAATCTTGCAGACACAGCTTTAGCTGCTACATCCAATTGCCCAGCACCAAATACTTTGATAAAATATGTCAAATTCAGCAACGTGTCAACACAGTCATGGTTTCATGTAGAAAAAAAGCACTCGCACTCACATTCGCACGTTCACACTCACCCAACGTCACACATGCAAGCACCAATGAGCAGTGAGGAAGCAGCACACTCTCCAGTACACCTCCTGTCCATCACTGCCAAGGACCTTGCAGTCATTATGGATGAGATGGTTGCAGAATAGTAAACAAACACCAACAAAAAAAGAACAAAAAGAAATCCCTGGTTTTAGACAAGTCCTCGCATTCCTTCAGACGGGCTCCATCGCCTCCTTCATTCCGGTGTCTGGTTCAGCAGGATTACTCAGCTGCGGCCTCTGGACTGGCTGCCGTCTCTGGTTCAGTAGGTGAAGCTTCAGCTGGTTTCTCCTCTCCTCCCTCTGCTGCTGCTGCCGGCTCCTCTGCCTTCACCTCCTCCTCAGCCTTTGGCTGCTCAGCTTCAGCCTCCTTGGCTCCCTCCTCAGCAGCCTCAGCTGGTTTGGCCTCCTCAGCAGCAGCCGCTTCCTCTGATGCCGCCTTCTCTCCTTCGGCTGGCTCTGCTGCTGCTGCTGCTGCTCCCTCCTCCTCGGATTCCTTCTTGGTCTTCTTGAAAGAGAAGCCGCTGAGCTTGAAGGAGGGTTTCTTGAAGGAGAAGCGCTTCTTCTTCTGTTTGCCATCCTCGCTGGTGGAAGGAGTGCCTTCCTCGGGCTTGGCAGAGGCCTCGCCGTTTGTGGCGGCGGGCTCCTTCTCACCGTTGGCCTCGGCAGCCTCTGCTTTCTCGCCTTCTTCCTTTGGCGCCTCCTCAGTGGGAGTGCTACCGTTGGCCTGGACATCAGCTTTGTTGGCCTCCTCTGTGGCTGGAGAGGCATCCCCATTGGTCTTGGCATGGCCATTCTCCTGGAAGACAGAATAAAAATGTCATTCTTGAACATGCACATCACCCTGCTATTCAGGAGCTGGACTCTGTTGATGTATAATCATGTATCTGAGGCCTACACAGGCCTACATGTGAACATGTGTGTGCAGAGACCACCTCCGGCTAAATCTGGCGTGCTTTGGAATTTAATCAAATGCAATGACTAGTAATAACCAATAGGAAAATAGCCCTAAAACTGCAGCAACATCTGTTACTAGGAGAGTGACGACAGATCAGTAGCTTTCAGCAGTAGGCTACTCTGTTAGGCTGCAGTACCGCCTGGATCCACCAGGTGGCGTTCAGTGTGGAGCCGGTGGGTACAACATAGGAATTTGGGGATTTTATTTTCCTCTTTTAACGACCTGTGTACTCAACCAAAGTGTGTTATTTTAATTATAACACACATCCCTCATCCAACTGTGTGTGCTTTTATAATTGGTTGATTGTGTGGCGTGTGTGCGTGCCAAAAAAACGTGGCTTCTTTCTTGAATCTGGCAACAAAGGCGTGGTATGGTTTTTTAAAATGGCCATGCCACAGTGAGAGCGGCCACAAACCCCCGCTGCACACACTGCAACCAAATGAATTAAAAACAGCCGCATGTTTAGGAAGCCAAAACTCCAAAATTAATGTTATAATAAATCAAAAATGTCAAATTTAAATTAACAATTAAACATTCAGAAGGTTGAGTGTGCGGCCTGATATTCATATTTTACGATTAAAAATGTGCCTGTATGAATTTAAAGCGTTTAAAATAAAATGCATCAATGTAAATTAAAGTAAAATACATTAAATTGGAACAAAGCACCGGTTGGTGAGGGTGGTACATGTGGCCACTTTCCCTGAACGCCGGTGAGCGTGGGGATGCGCTACAGGGAACATGGAGCACGCCATTGACGCAACACATTGCTAAAAAATCGAGACAAAATTCCGCTCGAGCAATTTCGCACTCAAATAATTAAAAATATAATTTACCTGTCCGTTTGTCTTGGCTGCAACCGCTGCACCTTCTGCAGGCTTTTCCACCGCAGCTTCCTCTTTGCCAGCGGTTTTGGATATCTGTGCTCCCATGCTTTTTGGTGCAACAAAGGAACCCAACCGATCAAATGAATGAACAAAGACCGCAAGCTTCCTCCCCAAATAAAACTCAAGCTGGAGCGCCGACACCTCCTTCACCGAGCGATGAATCAGCGCCGAGAGCGAGACGACCGCAGAGGGACGTGTGAGAAGTTGCAAAAAAAATGTGGCAAAGACGCAAAAGCGACACGAATTCTTTCAATTTTTTCCCGAGCGGAGTTTGTAAATGGAGAAATTGGCCCCGCTGCAAATGAGATGCGGAGTACAACGCCCAAGTCCACTGATGAATGGGCGCTGGGGCTATGACGACACGGCCTGGCCGTCTCCACCAATCACAAGTCCGGAATCCAAGCAGCGACGGGGGGGGGGGGGGGGGGGGGGGGGTCATGGAGAGGGGGGACATGGACAATAGGAGAGACACAACAACATGAGCAGCAACTTGTTTTTGTGTCCACCTCAGGGTGCACCAACTTGATTTGATTTCACTGAAGCATCGACTCAGCTTCACCATGTTCTGCAGATTTAACTGGACGCTGATTTCAGGGAGGAAATATCCCCAAAATATCTGATAATCCCAGACTGAAATAAACAATATGCCTCACAAAAACTACAAAAATGGCCTACATTTGGTTTTACATGTAGATGACGTTCAGTTTATGTGTTTTGAAATATTAATTCTTCACACTGGCAAATATTTTGACCACAATTTCATTTCTAAACAAAGTAAACATGTGATTAATGCCTCTGTTTGCTAAAATATAGGGAGAAATTAAATAATAATGCTAAAAAAAGCTATATCCTTGCTCTGACTTTACCCTTTTGTGCTCCTTTTTGTTTACTTGAGTGTCACCCCCCCCCCCCCCCCCCCTTTTTTTTGTTGTTCCCTTTCTCTCTGGATTTTCAAAATAATGACACCTCTACTGTTTTCATTTAATTTGATTTAATCTAGTTAATTTTATTTTATATTATTTTATTTCCTTTTATTTCATTTTATTTATTTGTATTTAATTTGTGTTTAATTTTATTTTTTTATTTTTTCATTTTTATTTTATTCTACTGTTGATTTAGTTTAATTTTATTTAATTTTGATTTATTTATTGTATTTATTTTTTATTTAATATTAGTTAATTTAATTTAATTTAGTTTAATTTTATTTTAAATTATTTTATCTTGTTTTATTTTATGTCATTTATTTTTATTTAATTTGTATTTTTTGTGTTTTGTTGTTTTTTATTTTATTTCATTTTATTTTTTATTTTATTCTACTATTTTAATTTGATTTAATTTAATTCAATTTTATTTTATTTTGATTTATTTATTGTATATATTTTTAGTCAATATTAATTCAATTTAATTTATTTTGTGTTTAATTTTATTTAATTTTATTTTTATTTTATCTTATTCTATTGTTCTAATTTTATTTCATTTAAACTTTTAAATGTATTTTATTGTATTTTCTTATTCAATATTAACCTAATTTAATTTAATTCTATTTATTTTTTATTTTAGCTTATTTTATTTATTTATTTATGTTGTTGTTGCAACAACATTTCTGCCATTGTTGATTCATTCTGTCTTTTGTCTTTGTACATTTATGTTTTGACTTGTTCGGTATTTTTTGCACGCTAAATAGAAAGTAATGATAAATAATAATAATAAATGCTTCTTTAAAAAAAATAAAATGCAACAATGCACAATATACTATGCAACAATATAGCCTACAATTTTATTTAATATTTTTGCAGATCGTAAACATGCACTGTAAAGAATTTCACTGTAAAATAACAGTAAAGTGCTAGCAGCAGAGACCCAGTATGTTACTGTTATTTTTACAGCACATTATAACAGCATATTGCATCTACAGGGACACTGTCTGTACAAACAGTAGCCCCAGTTTAAAAGTCTTGTATACAATGGATGTATGAGATCCAAAATATGTAACATATGCTACATTAATGTCACTCTTGCACCCCCTCTTGTCACCCTTGATTACTGTTTGCTTTGTACTGTTTTGTTTTACTCTGTCTTGTCTTGTCTTGTCTTTTGCCTTTCCTGTCTGATTTTCACTTGTTGAATGTGTGTTAAATCCAAAAGAAAGAAATAACAATAAAACTGTTAATAAGAAACAGAAAAAAAACAGTACATTGCATCACAGTATATTCCACCATGTTACTGTTTATTTCCTCATATTTTTTAATTTTGATTGATTCAGAGTTAAATGAGTTCTTGAGGCTGCAACCTTACATGTTGTTTATCAGCTGCAAGTGTCAAAACATGACATGTTTTGGCCAGCTGAGCTGAGAAAGCACCGCTCAGCTGGTCTCATGTCATATCACCAGCACCCTCCTGACATATGCCTCACTCAGTAAACAGACGTCCCCTGTAACCATAAGCCCCCGTGCCCACAACTTCCCTCATCCCTCTTCTTGCATAATAGCGTCTTGTCTGCTTGTTGCAGCTGGAGCATCCCAGTGACCCAGATATAATGAGAGTTTATGGCCCTCTGCTCCGGCAGCCTGCAGTGCTCTGACTCCACCACCAGCCACAAGTCTCCTCTCTCTCTCTCTGCCATCACTGCATGACCCACATCTCCATGGTTACTAGTCCAAA
This sequence comes from Epinephelus lanceolatus, assembly GCF_041903045.1. Lineage (NCBI taxonomy): Eukaryota > Metazoa > Chordata > Actinopteri > Perciformes > Serranidae > Epinephelus > Epinephelus lanceolatus. The sequence goes on from NC_135748.1 coordinate 28,437,480, forward strand.
ATGGCTGCGGGGAAGAAGAGGCTGCACGTTCAGCGATCATGACTCCTGGTGATGGAGAAGTAGGGTGAGAGTGAGTTCAGAGCAGAGCAGACAACAGTTTGAGGATTAGGGTGACTTCTCTCAGCCACCCTCCCTTCATCAGGCTAACTAGGCCACGCTCATTGTTGTGATACTCTGATTACATGCAAAGCTGTCGTTAGTATGGCGAGCTGCCATGAATATGTAAACCAGGGGACAAAGACAGCAGGGCATCAAGTGTTCTCAACAAGCAGCACGCAGCCCAGACAGAAAGACAGAGAGAGACTTCACCTGTCAGCTGTGTGTGCGCACACGTGTGTGTGTGTGTCTGTGCGTCTGTGTGTCTGTGTCTGTGTGTGTGGACACAAATCAACACAATATCTTACACATACCAGATGTGCAATTGATACTTGAGGGCTGACCCTTAATGAGTCAATTACGGAAACAAAGAAAACAACGACAAGAAAGCTACAAACAGAGAAAAGGAAATACCATTATAGAGTAATTAAAGCCAGTTAATACTTTCCGATCAGGGCAAGTAATTTGATGGTTAAAGTAGGATAAATAGGATGCAAAATAAAATACAGTTGAGTTAAAAGCCCTAACATTTTATAATTGGGGTAGATAGTTTGATGGATAAATTAAAAAAAAAAAAAAATTAAAATGTAACATAAAATACCAAAAAATTACAAGTAGAGGTTTGGAGGATCAAGATCGGTGTTCTAAAATGTTCAAAAGGAGACATGATTTTGCTTATTGTAGGTTTTATTGTTGATTTTATCGATGTTTTATTTACTAGTGCTCTATTGCTTATTGTGTGTTGATGTTTAAGTACTGGTGCTTGTTGCTTGTTAATCTGTTTCTGATTTTATCTCACGTATAAGGGGTCTTTAAGTGCCATGAAAGTTGCCATTAAATAAAATGTATTATTATTACTATTTATTATTTTAAAGAGGCCCCTGAACTGATTTTTGTGCCCTTTTTTTAATAAATCTCTTTTTGTCTTGATCTGCATTGTGATTCCAGTGTTCGTATCTAACATAACAGAACGAACTGGCCACTAAACATGGAATCCGCAGATCAGGTCAGACAAGTGATAACCAGTCAGGGCGCGCTGCTAAACCAACATGAACAGTCTTTACGTTTGCTGATGGAAAACAGTCATGTCATGGCCACTCAAGTGTCTGAATTAACTCGCCAAGTTTCTGTTTTTGCAGCCACAGTGAAGAGCTCTTTGGCATCGGAGTCCAGAACAGCCACCGCTCATAGAGAGACACACGTGAGTGACCCTGAACCTTTTTCTGGAGATTTGGATTTGTGTCGTGGATTTTTGCTGCAGTGTCGGTTAATTTTTGCTCAACGATCAATTTCTTTTGCTTCTGAGTTATCCAAGATCCACTATGTTTTGGGGCTTTTAAGAGGCAAAGCGTTGGCTTGGGCAGAGGCAACTTGCTCAGTGACTACGCTTGAGTCTATGACATTTAAGGATTTTGAAGTCAGATTTCGGGAGGTTTTTGATCATCCTAGCCATGAAGGTAATGCTTCAAGTCGGCTAATGAAACTAAAACAGGGCAATCGCACTGTGTCTGATTATGCGGTGGATTTTTGGACCCTGGCTGCAGACTCCCAGTGGAATGAACCCGCTTTACAAGCAGTCTTTTCTAAAGGGTTAAATGATCAAATCAAAGACGAGCTAGCCGCCAGAGATGAGCCTAGTGACCTGCACTCATTGGTTTCCCTTGCCATTAAATTGGATAATCGTTTTAGGGAGCGACAACAAGAAAAGTCCTCCCGTTCCTCTGCCTCTGCTGCTAACTCTGCTCACAGATCCTCAACGCTTCCTGGCCGTTTGACGCAGTCTACAGGCCCAGGCCTTCAGCCACCAGCTGCGGAGGAGGAACCGATGCAGCTGGGTAGAACAAGATTAACGGAGCAAGAGCGATGCCATCGGTTCCAGGCTGGTGAGCGCATGTACTGCTCACAAAAAGGTCATTTTCGTTCTGCCTGTCCTGTTCGGCCAAAAGATCCAGCTCGCCAGTGAAAGTGGGGGTCCTGGTGAGCCCTGCCTCTCCCTTTCCCAAATCCCCTCAAGCTCCTCACCTACAGCTGCAGAGCGTCCTGTCTGTTGGAAGCCAGAGTTGTCCAGTGCCGGCGCTCATCGACTCCGGGGCTAAGGATAATCTAATCGACCATGACTTAGCCCTTCAACTTGGGTGCAAGTGGCAACCATTAGAGAAGACTATCCCGGCCATCGTTTTGAATGGCAAGCATTTTGCTCAGGTAACCCACCAATCATCCCCTGTACACCTCATTTCTGGAAATCATCATGAGTACATACAATTCAAAATCATCTCCAACTTACTCTCCCCAGTAGTACTTGGATACCCCTGGTTATTCCAACACAATCCACAAATTGACTGGAAATATGGCAGAATTGAGTCCTGGAGTGCTAACTGTCACTCATCATGTCTGCAATCTGCCTTACCTCCCACAGGTGCCGCCAACGGAGCAGAGAGGCCTGAATCCCCTAGTGTCGACCTAAGTGCTGTTCCCACAGTTTATCATGATTTGAAAGAGGTTTTCAATAAAGAGAAAGCTCAGTCACTGACTCCACATTGTCCTTACGATTGCTCCATAGATTTGTTACCTGGTGCTCCTCTACCCACTAGTCGATTATATAATCTGTCTAGACCTGAAAGAGAAGCCATGCAGTCATACATCTCTGAGTCACTAGCTGCAGGGATAATTCGTCCCAGTTCCTCACCACTAGGGGCAGGGTTTTTCTTTGTTGAAAAAAAAGACAAGACACTTAGACCCTGCATTGACTTCAGAGGACTTAACAGTATCACAGTTAAAAACAAGTACCCACTTCCTCTGATCAACTCAGCATTTGAACCCCTGGTAGGCGCCAAGATATTTTCCAAACTGGATCTCAGGAATGCCTACCACCTTGTTCGTATTCGTGAAGGAGATGAATGGAAGACGGTATTCAATACTACTTTTGGCCACTTTGAGTACCTGGTTATGCCTTTTGGACTCTCCAATGCCCCAGCTGTATTCCAAGCTCTCATTAACGATGTGTTAAGAGACTTTCTAAATATTTTTGTATTCGTGTATTTGGATGACATCCTCATTTTCTCTCAAACAGAGGAGGAACATGTGGTACACGTCAGGAAGGTCTTGTCACGCCTGTTGGAGAACAAACTCTATGTAAAGGCTGAAAAATGTGACTCTCATGTTAAGGAAGTGTCTTTTCTTGTTGCAAGTTGCAAGCAGACCCAGCCAAGATCAGCGCGGTGGAGGAGTGGCCCATCCCACAGTCCCGGAAGGAACTTCAGCGTTTCCTGGGGTTTGCAAACTTTTACCGGCGTTTCATTAGGGACTACAGTAAGGTAGTTTTTCCACTCACCAGACTCACCTCTGTTAATGTGAGATTTTGCTGGTCTCTGGAGGCTGACATGGCGTTCAATAGGTTAAAACGCCTCTTCACCTGTGCACCTGTTTTGGTGCAGCCCGACCCCTCCAAGCAATTTATTGTAGAGGTAGATGCATCTGATGCAGGGGTTGGGGCGGTGTTATCACAATATGTGGGTCCTGAGAAACGTCTGCATCCCTGTGCCTTTTTCTCTCTTGTCGTCTGTCCCCTGCAGAAAGGAACTATGACGTTGGCAATCTTGAGCTGCTCGCAGTGAAGCTGGCCCTGGAGGAATGGAGGCACTGGTTGGAGGGGACTGAGGTTCCGTTCGTGGTTTGGACTGACCATAAGAACCTTGCCTACATCCAGTCGGCTAAGAGACTTAACTCCCGTCAAGCCAGGTGGGCGTTGTTTTTCAGCAGGTTTAACTTCTGTCTGACTTTCCGCCCAGGCTCAAGGAATGCCAAGCCAGATGCGTTGTCGCGCCAGTTCTCTGTGGAAGAAACCCAGTTGCCTCCAGACACCATCCTCCCACCCGGGCGGGTGATTGGTCAGCTCACGTGGGGAGTAGAAAAGGCTGTGAGGGATGCACAGGAGACAGAACCAGACCCAGGTAATGGCCCTTCTGGGCTGCTTTATGTTCCAGTTTCAGTGCGTTCCCAGGTCTTGCAGTGGGGTCATTCTTCAAAACTTGCCTGTCATCCCGGAGTCAATCGAACTGTCACCTTTATCCGCCAACATTTCTGGTGGCCCAACATGGAAAAGGACACACGGGAATTTGTAGCTGCCTGCCCCACCTGTGCTCGGAGTAAATCATCTCATCAAGCCCCCTCTGGTCTACTTCAACCATTACCCATTCCAAGTTGCCCCTGGTCCCACATCTCCATGGACTTCATCACTGGTTTGCCATCATCTAAAGGTAGAACCACTATACTCACCATTGTTGACAGATTTTCCAAGGCAGCCCATTTCATTCCACTTAGCAAGTTACCATCCGCATCAGAAACTGTTGATCTTCTTATTCAGCATGTAGTTCGACTTCATGGCATCCCCACTGACATAGTCACTGACAGAGGTCCACAATTCATCTCCCAAGTCTGGCAGACATTCTGCAAAGCAGTCGGTGCTACATCCAGTCTCTCCTCTGGTTTCCACCCCCAAACTAATGGGCAGTCTGAGAGGGTTAACCAATGTCTAGAGAATACCCTACGCTGTCTCACTGAAACACACCCTCAGTCTTGGGGCGAACAGTTACCCTGGGCTGAATACTCACACAACTGTCTTGTTAACTCTTCAGCTGGACTCTCCCCCTCCCAAGCTTCCTTAGGATACCAGCCACCTCTGTTTCCATCTCAAGAAGCGGAAATCGCAGTTCCCTCAGTTCAAGATCATATTCACCGCTGTCAAACCATCTGGAATGAGACCCATGAAGCCCTGCTACGCACCCAACATTCCACCCAACTGTCTGCAAACCAACGCTGCCGTCCCTCTCTTCAGTATGCCCCAGGTCAGTCAGTCTGGTTGTCCACCAAGAATGTCCCTCTGCAAGTTGAGTCTCGAAAATTAGCACCTCGGTTTATTGGCCCATTCACCATTAATAAGATTGTGAATCCATCAGCTGTCAGATTCAACCTGCCTAACAACATGAGAATTCATCCTACATTCCATGTGTCGCAGATCAAGCCTGTCACTACAAGTACTCTTAGCCCTCCGTCCGATCCCCCTCCACCCGCCCGGATTGTGGATGATCATCCGGCCTTTACGGTCCGCCGTCTGGTGGGGGTGCGTCGTCGGGGTCGGAGCCTCCAGTTCCTTGTGGACTGGGAGGGTTATGGTCCTGAAGAGCGGTCCTGGGTCCCTAGATCTTTTATTTTGGATCCGTCTCTTATTGATGACTTCTATAGGGAGAACCCTGATGTTCCTAGTGGGTCGCCAGGAGGCTCCCATTAGAGGGGGTACTGTTAGGAATCTGTTGTCCTGTTGTGCTTTGTTTTCTTTGTTTGTGCTCCCTCCTTCAGTCCTGCCTTCACTGGGTTTTCCCTGGCTGGGCGTGGCTCCCTTCAGTCTCCTGATCACTGCACTCCTGCGTTGCATCTGTCATCAGCACACCTGTACCGCATCAACTCCAATCACTGCAGCATAAAAGCCTGGTTCTCCTCTCCATTCTTCGCCAGTTCGTTGTTGAAACCCTCGTGGTAACTACTTGGTTCAATTTCTCGCTCTAAACTTGTTTTTGCTCACCGGTTTTTTTGACCCTGTTGTTGACCTGTGGATTTTTTGCTCTTGGATCACGGACCTTGTACCGCTGCCTTGCTAACCTGCTTTTGTTTTTTGTCTTTTTTCAGTGCCCTGCCATTTTCTCTCCTCCGCCTGTCTGCCATGCTCAGCCTAACGCCTCAGCCCCAGTTTTTGTTCTCCCCCTCCACGGACTCAATTCAGCCCCTGAACTGATTTTTGTGCCCTTTTTTAATAAATCTCTTTTTGTCTTGATCTGCATTGTGATTCCAGTGTTCGTATCTAACATAACATCAACCTTCAAAATTCAAGAGTGGGGTATTATTTACTTGAGTATTTTATGTCATAGAACAAAATATGAGCTTGTGTTAACCACAGACCTTATTTGAGATATCTAACCAAAAATCCTGACTTGGAGATGAGGGAACCATAAGTGCTGAAATGCTAACTCATCTCCGGGTTTTCTCTGTTATGAGCCTTTACCAAACAGTCAAGATGTCCTTTAAAGGGCCAGTGTGTAATATTTGGCATGGTTTATTGTCAATCTGAATCTGAATATTCTACCCATTAATATGTTTATACATGTGTATAATCACTATAAAATAAAATTTGTTTGGTTTTCGTAGCCTTATAGTTATGCTTTTATATATATATATATATAGCAAGGGCCTTGCTTTAGAGAGGTCGCCATCTTGCGCCGCCATGTATGTAAGGCAGCCCGAGCGGACAATCCAGCCAGCCAGAGAATGCGTTTCGCGTGTATAAATAAACCAACGAAGACAGTGGAAGGAAGAAGGAGGAGGAAACAGCAGAGAGTGTTAGTAGTTCGTCGATAGAGAGTAGTGAAAAGTTTTTTTAGTTATAAAGTTTGCTTACCACGCAACAGGAGAGAATGAACCCGAACCGTCATCTGCGAGGAAAAGAAGACGCAACTTCACTCCTTGTGATGCACTCTCTGCGGCGCTTTTCCTCCTGATGGTATATCTCCCCAACGATGGTAGCAGTAGCACCGAATCCAATTCTGTGCATTCAGCCTCTCTTCTCGCCCGCTCAGCATCAAACACATGGAGTTCCTCATATGTATGCTCCGGCTCAAACAGGTATGGCTCTGGGTCTGTGTCCGCTACAAGAAACTCTTCAAAATCGCGTTCAAAGTCATCCATTGCAGCTACTATAGTCCGGAGATATTGCTAGGCTAAATAAACGGCTGAGCTCTGTTTACCAGCTAAGCTGTCAGTCAGTGTGCGGGCTGGAGATTGGTGGAGCAGAGAGGGGAGGGGGTCCCCACTCGGAATGGTAAACAAGTATGTGTGTATGAAGTGTGTCTGTTATGTCAGAAGAGTCAGAGTTTGGGACGGAGTGGAGTGTTACTGGAGTTTTTGGAGTGCTCAAATAAACTGGCCTTTTTCCCGAACGCTACTCTGGTCTCCTGCTCGTGAGGGATTCATTACAATATCGTAACATGGTTTAGATTTCTAAATTAACATTCACCTCGTCGCTAGATAGACCTACTCCTGAAAAACTCGTGCACAAGGCTTTTTGTCCCTATGAGGCCACTGTCATTTACCCGACAGGAGGGGTGAGCGAGTGAGCCCTGCAATCTAGAATTTGACCACTGATGTCACTGTTTTCAACCCATTTTACACACTGGCCCTTTAATGGTAAATGCACATCTTTATAAACACTAAACATGTCCATTTATATTTAAGTGTGTACATTTTAATAGTATGCACAGATTTTTCTCTATCAAAGTAAAATAAAAGACACTTTAACTACACATCCCGTTTTATGGAAAAGAACATTATCTAATATCCATAACTGAATTATTTTTCGTATGACTTAAACATGCAGCATTTGAAAAGATCATTTACAGTAAGATTTCTACTTGAGAAACTTTTATTTTTTATTTATTTAACCTTTATTTAACCAGGAAGTCCCATTGAGATTGAACATCTCTTTTACAAGAGAGACCTGGCTGAGGTAGCAGCCAATCAAAACACATTTAAAATGCAACAAATACAACATATAATACAAAAATCCACAAAATCATTTGAAACTGTCTTGACTTTAATGCATTTACTGATATTGAAGTGCTGATCTGAAACCCCCAAACTATGGTCAGTCCAACCTAATGTTTCTAATGATCTACTGCAAACGCATCAAGGTTTGCAGCTTATATTTTTTTTACATGGTTGTAGATGTGACATTAAAGTGTTACAGTAACTAGCAGAAGCTCAAAAATGGCGGCATCACCCAGGCTTCAGGTCAACAAAATTTGCCTTATATATTTCACATTACAAAAACAGACCTGACTGTGCAGCCGGAGTCTGAACTACAACAAGTCACAGAATGTTCGTGGTAGTGTCAGAGTGGGTCGACCATATGGTTGACACTTTGATTTTGCAGATTCTTTACATCCACATGTCAAAGTGTTCTTGAGCAAGTCAGTGAGCTGACAGGAAAGGAGTACATTATTTTGGACAAACACAATGAATGGGCGTGATAATATTGCATGTGACTAACAATGATAGTTTTTTTTCTGTTTCATTGTTCCTAAAAAGCTCATTTAGTGAACCAAATAAACCTGGAGTGCATGTTTGGTTATTTGAAGCCCAGTCAGCTGCAGAACACTGTGAATGGAGGTCAGAGGTCAGCACTGTGATTCATAATTACATTCCTGAGCAGGTTTTAGTTTTTGCTGTAAATCCTTGTAAAGTATTAAATAGTGAAGATATTTTAATCCGGGCCAGGATTGTTTGCTCTGATTGTTGCAACACATGTTGCATTTTGCTCCCAGAATTTTTTCTCAGTGGCTGAATGTTTTTGACATTTTCATAAATACATGATGAGACACTTCTATAAAGCTTCACTGGCTTGGGAAGCTTCCAGTAGGAGCATGGATCACATGGATACAACCTGAAATAAGAAGATACCAAGGGCTAGACTTTACTCTGCTGTTATGTTCCATGGATGCTCAGTTGTGTATTCAGTTTTAATTCAAAAAATAAATAAATAAAATAAAAATTATTATAAAAAAAACCTCAGGGGGATGATTTCATTTTTAGCGGCCCTTCAGGCAGAGAGGAAAATCACCTGCTGCTACTGATTTTAGTTGGAATAGGAATTAATCCTCTCAGACTTGTTGAATTGGACAAACAAAAATTAAACCCAGTAATTCATGAATTTCTTTTGGCTCTAATTAAAATGCAAGCCTAGTTACTAATTAATCAAAAAAGGATAAGGGACCATTTGACCACTAAAAGCAGATGTCCTGTTACTGAATGTTACTAATTCATTGTTTGCTGTAAATTGTTTGTATTAAAGGAGCAGTGTGTAAGATGAGGGAGATTTAGTGGCGTCTAGCTGTGAAGATTTCAGATTGCAACCAGCTGAAACTTCTCCCGGTGAGAATTCCTTCAGTGATCATTGCTCAAGAGGTTTTTTACTGAGCTGATATTATCTGCAGACATCTTTTCCTCTCTAAAACAAATGGACCAGGTGATTCAAACTGGTACAAACCCAGAATAAAGCAGTTTCATGTTACTAATTAATATTTCTTTGTCATCGTTTGACACATTGTAGGCCAGCCACTCTCCCGGAGCCTGCTAATGTGTGCTCACGTTTCTCTCTGATATCTTAAGATCCAGACGTTCAGGGTTTTTTTTTTACCAGAAGCTGAATAATCTGCAAAGATCAGTGTTAACTACGTTGGCTAAAACAAAAACGCAAAAACTCAAATGGCCCTATCTAGAGCCAATGTTTGATTTGTTCATTCTGGGCTACTGAAGAAACGCGGCTGCATGTGCAACATGGTGATCTCTGAAGACGAAGACATGCTCCCTAGACAGCTCAGTCTTTCTTTTGTAAAATATGTTTTTGGGGGCATTTTGCCTTTATTTGATAGGACAGCTGTAGTGTGAAAGGGGGAGAGAGAGAGGGGGAATGATGTGCAGCAAAGGGCCACTGGTTGGAAACGAACTCATGGCTGCTGCGGCAAGGACACAGTCTTTGTACATGGGGTGGCCGCTTCACTAGTTGAGCCAGTGGGTGCCCCTAAACAGCTCCTTTTAAGGTTACAAAAACACAACAAATCTTAGTTTCAGATGATCATACACTACAGAAAACATGATTATTATATGATATTATATTTCTGCCAATATATCCCCCTCAAATCCTACACACTGGACCTTTAAATCTGTTGCTTGTTTCTTGTGTATAAAAGCAGGATGAGAATTCCTGGAGCAACTTCACCTACTTCCAAGGTGCATGGAGAAGGGACGTTAGTATTTAAAACAACTTTGTTGCATAACGAGGAGAAGACCTTTATTGTAAGATCTTGCAATAGTTGTTCTAAATATTACAAGTGCTGCTGGAGTTTGGACACCCTTGTTTCTTCTAGGACTCAGGACAAAAGAGATCCTGAATCTCAGTGGGAATATTCTTGATAAAATAAAGACTACATAAATAAAAACTAGTATGTTTTCTCTCTGTATGAGGACCCTGTGTGATCTGTGTGTCTCATCCACATTTAGGCACTTAAAAAAAGAGTGTAAAGAGAGCTGAACAAAAACAAACACTTTGCCAATCATGCTCCTGTTTTTCAGTCTTTTCCAAAAACGGGGCGGTGCCTCACTTTGCATTGTGACCTGTGATTGGTTGAAGGCAGTGTCAATCACAGCTCTGGGTGGCTGCACGCAATCACAGCTGCGTCAAGACGTCAAGAGATAAACCGGAAAGTAAAGCTGCGTTTGCATGTCAAAATAAAAGCACAGGAAATAATCACGTAAAAATCATGCATTGGATGTGCTTAATGCAATTATACTAAAATAATGATAGTGGGATTGCAATGCATTCACTTTGCATTGATGAAAATAGTCTTGATTGCTGTTTTCACGTTGAAATGACAGGAAATAACAGGTTTATTGTGACAGGATCAACCAGAAGCTGTGCATGTAGTCACCGTGATCTTGACCCTGGTCGCCATCGTCATCATCTGTACGCACGGCGGCGACAGCAGCTCCAGGATCGGCAGGGACGGGTATCCCACCGCTATTCTCTCCCAATGCCAAGAAAAAACACTCACAGAGAGTAGACACATATCTGCGATCTCCCGCACAAGAGTCCCTCTGGAAACCCCGATGGATTAATCTGATTTTTCTGCGGTAAGCACGCTCTTTTCTGCTCCTGTGTTGAATCTCAATTGGTGCACCGCCTCGTCCCTCATTCTGCGCTGTGGACTGCGAGATGAATTCATCTCGGGAAACAGAGCAGAGCAGATAAATAACACATTGTGGGTCGCTGCAACCCAGCCAGCATCCCTTCCAGTCATCCTGCAGATGTTGGCGCATGTACTGATGGGTAACCGTGCCCTCTGAGGGGGTGAAAACACAGGGAGAGGTGGAGGTCTGGTGATTGTGGGTGATGTTTTGCAGTGATTGTGGAGAGGGGGATCTTGTGTTGCAGCAGCAGCAGCAGCAGCAGCAGGGATGGATGCGCTGCAGAGCAAAGCAGAGCTGACCACTGAGGCCACTCACACACATAATAAACGCCACAATGGCCTGCAGACAGCCTCGTATTGATTCACCCCAAAATAATTGTCGTATGATTCAAGCTAATTGCATTGCCACGCTGTTAAATATCCAATTAAAGCTGTCCTAATCGGGTTATCTGATGTGTCTGGAGGTGCAGCCATCCATCTTGTTGGCAAACACCGGGGGAGGATGTACACATAGTGTGTAGCTGCGAGCTAAAGCATTGTGCAATAAGTTAGGCTGTAGTTGTGTGTTGGTTTGCAATCCTGGAGCTGTGAGTATTCAGCCTGTCATTGGTCCATGAATGGCTACACAACTGGCGTGCGTGATGTGGATGAATATTGAATGAAAGGAGTTGCATGGGCCGTGTAGATTCCCCCTCAGGCCCTCTGTGTCCACACACTCTAGCCTACTTATATCACACACACTGCATGGCACATAAGCTGTGACAGAGGTGAAATATGTAGCACAGGAAATTAGGGTTAATTAGTTACTTTGGTTAAAGCAAAATGTGTTCATACACAAGACTATTGTGTCAGTCAACAGATGTCACATGCTGCCACAGTAAGGCTGCAACACATGATTATTTTCATTGAGAGCTGCAGTTGCTTGCTGATCAGTCGATTAGTTGTTAAACAGAAAATTAATGGGCAGCTGTTTTGATAACTGATGAATAATTTTAGTCCTTATTTGAAGCAAAATTGGCAAACCAATGCTTTGTCTCAACATGATTGTAAACAAGAATGTCTTTTAGGTTTTGGACTATTGATCGGACAGCTCTAGGAAATTGTGACTATGTTTTCTGATATTTTACAGACTAATTGATTAATTTAATAGTTGTTTGGTTGAAAATATCCATCTTGGTGTCTCAGAGTGGCCGACACGTTCAGATGTCTTGTTTTGAGCGACCAACAGTCCAAAACCCAAAGATATTCTGTTTATAATGCTGTAAAACAAAGAAAAGCAGCAATTCCTCAGATTGGAGAAACTGACACTGCATAATTTTTGACATTTTTGCTTAGAATTTAACTTAAAGGTCAAGTGTGTTGGATTTATGGGGATATATTGGCAGAAATGGAATATAATATGTATGATAAGCCTGTCTTAGTGTATAATCACCGGAAAATAAGAATTGTTGTGATTTTCGTTACCTTAGAATGACCTGTAGGTCCTCTTCCACGGAGAGCACCATGTTGCACCACCATGTTTCTACAGTAGCCCAGAACAGACAAACCAGACACTGGCTCTAGAGAGGGCCGTTTGCGTTTTCATATTGGCCATCGTAGGTAGAGGCTCTTCCACAACGAGCCAAATAGTGTCAGAAAAACACTGATTGTTAATGTGAAACTGCTTCATCCAGTGTTTCCAGTGGGCCTGTTTGTTTTGGAGAGGAAAGACCTCTGTGGATAATGCGGTTCCCTCCTGAACGCCTGGGACCGGTTGCACAAAACACCTCAAGTTTTCTCCTTAAGTATGACACTTAAGGCTTGATTTCTCCTTAGATGAGAGACTCGCACAGTTGCACGGAATCCCTTAAAAGGTTTCCTTAGTTAAGGAAAACCATTAACCCATTTACTGTGTTGAAAGAGATCCCACAGTGGTAAAAGTTTCCATGGAGTTTGTTTGCTTGAACTCACACTTGTGATTCCTGTTATTGTCTCACAAAGTTGGCTTATAAATGGCAGAAGAAAAGAAGAAGAGAACCATATTGGTCAGAGGAGGAAAAGATTTTACAGTACTTCTGGGGGAATACAATCATAGAGAGCACTACTACAACTATAAAGTAAATTGGATCCCAAATACCAGCAGTCAGAAAACGACTGTAGGAAGAAACAATGAAAATAAATGTAGTCACATCTATTGTGTGAAATCAAAAGCGCATTCATTGGGTTCTCCTGGGGGTGTGTTAGTTTTTTCTTTATGTCACCGTAAAATCGGTCATGTTGCAGTTAAGATAGAGTCAGAGATACTTAGTTTTTTTAACCTTGCTTTGGTCACTAAGGTCTTTTGTGCAGCGGTCTAGGGATTCCTTAACTGTATGACCAAGACAAGAAGAAAACCATAGTACTTAAGTGAACTTTTAAGTATTTAAGAAACCTTTAGGGTATTTCAAAGAAACCTTACCTAGGACTTTAAGGAATATCTTAACTTAAGGTGTTCTGTGCAGCCGGCCCCTGGATCTTAAGTAAGTTAGCAAGTTCACGTTGTTCACATTAGCAAGTGCTGGGTTAGCAGCCTGTCTGTGACGAGCAGAACAGCATTGGAAAAACACTGTTTTAGAACTTGAAACTGTTTTATCGTGTGTTTTTATCAATTTTAATCACCTGGTCTGTTTGTTTTGGAGAGAGAGAGACCTCTGTGGATAATTCGGCTCCTGGTAAAAACCTGCTGAATGTCTGGCTCTTAAGTTGTCAGAGAAAACAGGCGAGCACACATTAGGAAGTGTTAGGCTAGCAGCCCATCTGCGATGAGCAGAACAGCATTGGAAAAAACACTGATTTGTAAATTGAACTTGCTTTATTCAGTTTTTTTTTACCAATTTTAATCAGCTGGTCTGTTTGTTTTGAAGAGGAAGAGACCTCTGCGGATATTTCGGTTCCTGGTAAAAACCTCCTGAACAATAAAGACTGAGGGAATCCTAACCAGGAGAAGTTTAAGCTTGTTGCAATCTGCAGTCCTCAGCACTAGATGCTCTTTTAAACAATTCTCAAAATAGATGCCAGTTAACTTCTTGTTTATTTACCAGTCATTTTAATCAACTTATTGTTGCAGCTCTGCATACAGCACTCAAACACCTCCTGGCTCGTGCCTCAGTTTTTTTTTATCAGCTCAAGTGTTATTCAGCTCTACCAGAAAACTTCCAACCTCCATTGCTGTCGAGCTACCACATCATTATTTCCAGTGGATTCTTACATCGACCATTGCCCTCCACTGGCACCACATCTGGAAAGAACCATTTAAACTGACAGGAGCAGCAGCAGCAGCAAGAATCTGCTCCTGTTTGTGGAAAAGAAAGAGAAAAAGGTCATGTTTTTCTAATTTGCCCTTTTCTCCCATTTGAAAAAACATCACAGATCTCATTGACTGACGGGGCGTTTACAATGGGCTTAGTGATTTAACAACATGACTCAACAACATACTCAACTGTGAACACTGTGACACCAAAACAGTTAAGACCTAAACCCACATACTGTATGAAGCTCAGCTGTGGGTTTCATAACCAGCTCTGTTCATTCAGCACGAGAAGAATGCTTTGAAAGCCTCAACACTGTGTTTCATTGTGCTGATAATCTTGTAGCAGAGTGAAATGTGGCCATTGTCTCGTTGTTGATACACTGAATGAACTCAGTTGTCCGACACAAGCAAATGTTGTAGCTATTCAGAGAATGGCAGCCATAAGGAGGAGAGTGTCAGAGTTGTAGCAGCTCCAGCAAACACAGGGGTAAGTTTCATTCGCATTCAAATTGACAGAAAATCAACCTCTTTTTTTGCGTCATTTCTTTGTCGGATGAACAGAAAGTTACACTTCGGAGTTGAATAAGGTAGATGCGAGTATGGCTTCAGTAGGAGGGGTGTGGGAGGGTTGACCTTGTTTTGTGCCATGTCAATGATCTGAGTGTAAAGGGACCCCACACTTCAAATTAAACAGAGCTGTCTTGTTAAAGGCTGTGGTGAATTGCAAAATGATTGTATTCTGGAGAGATATGTAAGTTCATCGGGGTTACATAATGAAGGCGTTCATAGATGTAATGATCAGTCGAGTATAGTTTGCAAGTCAAATTTCCAAATTTCAGAGGTTAAGAGACCATTAGTCCATTATTTGGAATCTTAGAAGTCATTTTCAAGCAAAAATTACAAAAATTACAGTTTCCAGCTGCTTAAATGTCAAAATGTGCTGCTTTTTTCATTATATACTTAGGACGACTTTGAAAACTGCTTGTAGGCTTACACTTTTTGTTGGTGTTGGCATGTAGCTTGTCATGGTGAGGATGTTGCTCCACTTTCTCTGAGTTTCAGTCACCAATAGCTTGTTTTTTTTCCAGTTCGTAGACCTTAGTCTCGATGTGTCGTCTTACAGGTTGAGCAGATGTTAGCCTAGAAATATGCATTGCTCAGTCCACTCCTTTGTAGTTAGCCTAGGTCACCACAGAGGTCAAAGTTGAGCTTAAATGTATCCATATTGTGCTAATTTGTTTGCTAGCTAATCAGTTGTTTTTTGTTTTTTTCCAAGTTTCTATGGTGATGAGGCTACGCGGAGTGATACTGAATTGTGTAAAGGAAGTGATTTGACCTATCGGTTTTATAATGAGGGCTGATAGTCAGACAAAACAAAGTATTCTCTGAGACATTAAAATGCCCATTTTTTTAAAACAGTTTTCTAATATTGAGGCGGCTGTGACTCAGGAGGTAGAGTGTGTCATCCACCATTCAGAAGATCAGCGGTTTGATCCCCGGCTCCTCCATTCTGCATGTCGAAGTATCCTTGAGCAAAATACTGAACACCAAATTGCTCCTGATGGCTGTTCCATTGGTGTGTGAGTCTGTTAAAGAAAAAAAAAAGTAGCAGGCGGCACCTTGTATGGTAGCCTCGGCCATAGTGTATGAATTTTACCATTTTTCATAGATATAAACATAATTGATTAATCTTGAAGACAGGGCAGCAACTAACAGTCGATTTTCTAAAAACTTTATTGATCACCAGAGGAAAAAAATCCCATTTTACAGCAGTACAAGAAACCTTGCATGATGCTGGATTTTTGCAGATAGCCTATCCGATACGCTGATATTTTCCATCTCGTTTTGGTTGATATCCGATACCAATGCAGATTTTTTTCTCCACCTAATTGCAGAAAACATCAGGTCTCTCTTGTAGTAGAATTAACATATTATTATGCCTGCTGTGATCGCCCACTGGTAGATGCAGACGTAAAATACAATGCTTTCCAAAATGTACACATTAATGGGCAAAATAAGAAACTACATTAACTTAGGTTTCATGGAAAACACATGCCATTTTTAAACAAACTGTAAAATTTTAAAGCCTTCAGCTGTTGATACTGATGGCATGCCGATATTATCTCACATCACTACAATAAACAGCCTGAAGAGGAAACAGATACACAACTGTTTGATATAATGAATCGGTTTTTGTTGATTAGTTGTCTGTTGATCAAATAACTAATTAATTAGGTGAGTGTTTCAGGCAAGTGGGTTAATAGTAAATAGTTTGTAAATAGAAATCCTTCATTGTCATTGTACCAGTACAATGAAATATAAAAGCTACAACTGTACAGAGTGCAAGTTAAAAGGACAGGAAAGTGACAACCCAGAAAAACACCTTCATCACATCAGCATTGAAATGGGGGGGTTGGGAGTCCTCCGCCAGAAATTTTTTGAACATTTAACACTTAATTTCCTGTATTCTGCATTCTTTATGCTCCATTTGTGCATTCTCTGCATCAATTTATGGTTTAAATGTCTTTAATTTTGTCAAAATAAAAGTCCTCTGCTACTTTTATGTTTCTATTGTGGGGTGAAAATGCACAGGTTCTAAATACATAGGTGGACATGTCCTCTGCGTCCCCCTGAAATCTATACCTATGATTTCAGCTTTATGATGAAGCAACACCAGTGCTCTGTATGATAATAACAGTCCACATGAACCGTTTTTTCAGACAGTACATATGTCTGTTTCTCAGGCCTGACTGTCTCCTGCGTAATCCATCAGCCACGCTGTGTGACCCTGACATGTCTGTCCTTTTAATTTACTATATTGATCTTGCAGCTTTACTATAAATGGCCCAGTATCTCATCATGGCTCCCAGCTCTCTGTGTTACCATAGATGATTAACCCTCATGCCCGTACAGCATCAAAATAAAGGCAGTCGTTACGGGAAATTAATTTCCCGTTGAGTGCTGCAGCTGTGACTGATGTAGTAGCACTAACCCCGTCCTGTTGCTTTGTGTTCACATCATATTGGCGTCTTCATTTCTCTTGATTCCTCATTTCCTGATGTGAGGGAATCTCACAGCAGATTTGACAAATACTATTCAACAGATTTGGCCAGACATCAAAGTCGGATTTCAGACTCAAGCCAGTCGAGATGAGGAGTTTTAACATGATAGCTCTGTGTGAAAGTCGAGTCCTCCCCCTCTTCCACGTCTCTGCCTTTTGCCATTAACTGTTACAACACACCACGTAGCCACGATCCTGTCCCCATTGGATCTTCCTTATCATGCCAGCGTGGTCCTCTTCGAGGCAAGCTGTTCATTTGGGTCTGAAAATAGCGTGATGAGCGTTCTTGCAGGCTGAGGTGGTCATGCGATACCCAGGCCCTGCCACGGAAAGGAACAAGCCCCGCGGCTGCGATGCCATCATCTGCTTTTTTGGGGGGGAAAGTTGTGCAGCAGGTCTGGCGTAGAGTGTGTGTGTGTGTCTGTGTCTCTGTGTGTCTGTGTGTGTGTGTGTGTGTGTGTCCCTGAAGCACACCAAAATCATTATATCACAGAGCTTTGTCTTGACAATCTGATATGATCCATGGCGTGGATTCATGCGTGTAATTGACCAACAGAGTGGTCGTCCTATAGATCTGACGCCAGTGATGTTCGCCTGTGGGTCTTTTTATTATCCTGTAGTGAAAATGTGATAAATCTGCCTGTTGCTGTCGCAAGATGTTGGATTTTTATAGCACTCATCCAGCAACTTTGGTCACAACACAAAGTGCACACAGATGTGATTCATATGCAAATGTTTACTAAGCGAACGCTGTGCAAAAAAACAACAATACCACAGAGGGAACAACACATGTACAGTACAGGCCAAAAGTTTGGACACACCTTCTCATTCAATGCGTTTTCTTTATTTTCATGACTATTTACATCGTAGATTCTCACTGAAGGCATCAAAACTATGAATGAACACATGTGGAGTTATGTACTTAACAAAAAAAGGTGAAATAACTGAAAACATGTTTTATATTCTAGTTTCTTCAAAATAGCCACCCTTTGCTCTGATTACTGCTTTGCACACTCTTGGCATTCTCTCGATGAGCTTCAAGAGGTAGTCACCTGAAATGGTTTTCCAACAGTCTTGAAGGAGTTCCCAGAGGTGTTTAGCACTTGTTGGCCCCTTTGCCTTCACTCTGCGGTCCAGCTCACCCCAAACCATCTCGATTGGGTTCAGGTCCGGTGACTGTGGAGGCCAGGTCATCTGCCGCAGCACTCCATCACTCTCCTTCTTGGTCAAATAGCCCTTACACAGCCTGGAGGTGTGTTTGGGGTCATTGTCCTGTTGAAAAATAAATGATCGTCCAACTAAACGCAAACCGGATGGGATGGCATGTCGCTGCAGGATGCTGTGGTAGCCATGCTGGTTCAGTGTGCCTTCAATTTTGAATAAATCCCCAACAGTGTCACCAGCAAAACACCCCCACACCATCACACCTCCTCCTCCATGCTTCACAGTGGGAACCAGGCATGTGGAATCCATGCGTTCACCTTTTCTGCGTCTCACAAAGACACGGCGGTTGGAACCAAAGATCTCAAATTTGGACTCATCAGACCAAAGCACAGATTTCCACTGGTCTAATGTCCATTCCTTGTGTTTCTTGGCCCAAACAAATCTCTTCTGCTTGTTGCCTCTCCTTAGCAGTGGTTTCCTAGCAGCTATTTGACCATGAAGGCCTGATTCGCGCAGTCTCCTCTTAACAGTTGTTCTAGAGATGGGTCTGCTGCTAGAACTCTGTGTGGCATTCATCTGGTCTCTGATCTGAGCTGCTGTTAACTTGCGATTTCTGAGGCTGGTGACTCAGATGAACTTATCCTCAGAAGCAGAGGTGACTCTTGGTCTTCCTTTCCTGGGTCGGTCCTCATGTGTGCCAGTTTCATTGTAGCGCTTGATGGTTTTTGCGACTCCACTTGGGGACACATTTAAAGTTTTTGCAATTTACCGGACTGACTGACCTTCATTTCTTAAAGTAATGATGGCCACTCGTTTTTCTTTAGTTAGCGGATTGGTTCTTGCCATAATATGAATTTTAACAGTTGTCCAATAGGGCTGTCGGCTGTGTATTAACCTGACTTCTGCACAACACAACTGATGGTCCCAACCCCATTGATAAAGCAAGAAATTCCACTAATTAACCCTGATAAGGCACACCTGTGAAGTGGAAACCATTTCAGGTGACTACCTCTTGAAGCTCATGGAGAGAATGCCAAGAGTGTGCAAAGCAGTAATCAGAGCAAAGGGTGGCTATTTTGAAGAAACTAGAATATAAAACATGTTTTCAGTTATTTCACCTTTTTTTGTTAAGTACATAACTCCACATGTGTTCATTCATAGTTTTGATGCCTTCAGTGAGAATCTACAATGTAAATAGTCATGAAAATAAAGAAAACGCATTGAATGAGAAGGTGTGTCCAAACTTTTGGCCTGTACTGTATATAAACAATACAAGATGGCCTAGTTTCTGTGCAGCGGGATAGTGCAGATATGTTCAAGCTATGGTAGTCCCTGGCCTTTTTACTTCAAGAGCAGGAAAAATTTCATAATCCCCACAGGAAGCACGACGACGTGAGATCTCCCCTCATTTACTCTGATCCCTCCAGGAGTGGATGCAGTGCTATTTTCATTTCAATCACTGCAGTTAAAGAGAAAATCCACCTGTGTTGTCCCAGTCAGGTTCACTTAATATTTCCATGCCTGTGCAGTTCTCCGCCGAAGCTGTCACACATGCTATCTCTCCCTGAAATGTTCGGGAACACCTCCTGCATGGGATCAGGTGTGAATGGGAGTTCGGATCGATATTCATATTTCCCACATGAAGACCTAAGCCCCTTTCATATATGCGCTGCAAACCTGAAATTACCCAGACATTACCTGGAAGAGCTGTATGTGAGAAAGCAAATGTCCAAATCAGTTGGATCGGACATTAAGTAGACTTCATCCTGCCAGCTCCCGTTTGTAAACAGAATAGGTCATTGTCTGGAGAGTTTACCGTGAGCGAGTGGGCGTGTTGATGAAGTTTCTATTGAAACCAGGAAAAAACAAACATCTGAGGGTGAAGACGAAGGGTCATTTAATATCTACCTGGAGAGATGACGAGATTCAGGAAAGTCTTTCGGTAAGGGATGAAGCTGAAATCATCATATTCAAGGAACGGCTAGAGACTTTGTTGTTTATTAGATATCAGTTATGGCATTGCAGTTGTAACCCACATCATGTCCTGCCTCCTTTACACCTGCCTCCTCGTGCCACCCCTCACCTAATCCATATGAAGTATTTCCAGTCGATGAGAACACTTGTGACACAGAGTCTCCTGTTGTGTGCTACATGTGCGAAAGAGAAACTCCAGACAATGTGCGTCCCTGATTCTGTGGTCGTTGTCCGGAGTTGATATGAAAAAACGGCTCTAGTAACATTTCAGGTAAAATGCAGGTACTTCTGTGGTGTGAATGAAAGCAGTAACATTGCAGGGACAAGCATGTACAGGGTTACGTCTGTCTGACAGAAGATGGTTTCACATGGAGCGAGCAAAGCAATTACAACACTCTACAGATGACGTATTTGAATCCATGACTTGTTTATGACTTAGCGTAGAGTGCTCTAGAAATGACGTTAGCATCGCCCTGATTCCCTCGCCAAACAGCCTATGGGATTTTTTCCATTGCAGAAAATAATCTCTGTGGCAAACACGTTTATTATACTCACACATTTTGCACAGAAAGATAATCTTCACAAATGAACACCTCTTTGAAGCATAAATGCTATCGCCAGAAGTACATAGCGAATGTTAGGTTACAAGCAAACTACACCACAGTTGCATGACTTTAATGTCGCCACCACGACAAGGCTGTAAAGCCGTGTTCAACTTTCAGTAGTCTCATTGAGCCACTTGTTAAGACCCACCTTTTTTAAGACATCTAAAAGATTCAAAATTCACAAGTGGGGTATTTACTGACTTTTTAAGTCGTAGAGCAAAACTTAAAATTCTCTTAAGCTTGTTTTAGCCACGGACCTTATGTCAGGCATCAAACCAAAAACCCAATCAAAAAAAACAATTGTCGTGGAGACTAGGTACCAGTAGTGCTAAAACACTGATTCATTTCTGAGTTTTAGGATTCATTCCTGGGGCTAACAAGCAAGCGACACCAGCTCTTTTGTTAGCATCAGATCATTCTCGGAACCCATCGGCTGTATTTGGCGTCTGACTTCCAGCAGGCGGAGATACAGCCTCTGGGGGCAGACCCCCGATTTTTTGGCATTCCGGTTTGATTTGGGCGGAGGAGGCGAATTTCCATTTCCGACTTCCATTTATATATAAGTAAATATGCTGAACCGTTGCGATGGATTCAGAGTTTGCAATGACGGCAGTTATGTTCCGCCTCGTTAGTTCACCACATGGACCGTTTAACCTGGCAACAACTGCAGCCGGCTCAAACGTGATTGGTCAATATCACGCGGACTACAAACAGCCTACAACCGGAAACCAGGGCTCTTCTGCTCTTCTTCCAGAGACAAGATCTCCGGGGTTTGCCTACAGACTCCACATTCACTGAATGTAGAGTCTGTATATAGAGACTAGCATCAGATAGAAACAGCTCCTCGGCTGCCATGTTCCTGAAAATAATAAGAGACATCTTCCACCGCGTCAATATAATCCCAATCTTGCGATCTTCTTCTTTTGTTGAGTTTTTTTAACAGTTGGCATCCATAGGTGTTGCATCACCACCATTTCCTGGACTGTTACCCCATCTATTCCAGCACTGCCATGACGTGTGTGAAAAGGCGCAAGACACAAATGTTTCTGAATATTGTGTAAAGAGAGAAAATCACTAGCGTTGATTGAGAGGTTATTCCAGTAATTTACTGTGAAATATGTGTGAAAGCGACAAAAGATTTTAATATGTTACTAACCCTGTTGAATCAAGACAGAGGCTGGTCTGTACTGGATATCTGGGGGTTATTTATTTATTTATTTTTGGCAAATCTTCCTCAACCAATTGATGAATTGTTTGACAGCTTCAGGAAGTGTCACACTGGCTTCTTAATAGTAAACAGACTCCTTGTTTCTACTGTTTAGGAGTGCCTTCCTCTCTAAATGAAAACTGTAGTTTCAAGGTAATATAGTACCTGCTATTTTTGGCGAGGGGCGTTGTAAATACCGGAAGATTTGACATGATATAAACGTCTATGAAAATTATTAGTTATCTTAAGGATCACCAGAGAGTGAGCAGTCCTCCTCCTCCTTCTTGTATTTCAGCTTGTGGTCTCACAGCTTCGGTCGGGGCTTATACTGTAATGCTACCGCTGGGCTTGTTTCTTCTTCTGGGTATTTCATGGGGTTTTATTGGCAGTAATGAATCACAATGATCCTCCTTCTCTCTGCAGTGGCTCAGCTCTTCTGTTAGTTATGAAGTGTGGAGCAAATATAGAACTGGAGAAACTGAAAATGGTGTGCACGGTGCACAGGAGGTGAAGTCTGTATTTGGGAGGCTTGTGATTTATACTTCTGTGCACCTGTGGGCTGCAGGTAACACAGTAGTGAATCCACAAAGTAATAGCACAGCATCATGGACTTTGTGACAATATGACAAATGTATGCACTCCTTTTTTTACTTTCCATTTGTCTTAAATACTCGCTGCTCTCAAAAAAGTAAAACACTGATGCTGGTTTTCGTCTTCAGCCATCATGCTTTACTTTTCCTGTACCCTGTTGCAGTGCTCGCAGCAAGTGACACATCTGTTTGCACTTTTTTTTCTCATGTAGTTATTTGGGTTTCTGGCTAGTAAATGTAAAACAGCCCTGAAGGAATTCGGTCATATACTCTGTAGCTTTTTTCCATTCAGCTCGGGTGTCCTTCGAGACATGCGTCTGATTTCAGCTCACGTGGGGCTGCAAACAGGGTTCCCAAAAAAGATAGACATTTTCAGTTTGCCACATGGTCACCTTTTGGTCTATGAAATGTCAGCAAATGGCAAAAAGGCTCCAAGAGTCCATGGTAACATCTTGAAATGTCTTGTTTTGTTTCACCAGTAGTCAGGATAACCAGGGAAATGTTCACATTTAAGAAGCTGGATCAAAATAAATATCTTATTACTTAATGTTTAAGCTCTAAATCCTCAGTAATGAGACTCAAAGAGCGTCTTCTGACTGAAACTGTTATTCTCTGTGTGAATATGTTTTGGTTGATATCATTGGCAAGACCATTTTTCATAAGACGACTGTTCCTCTTGTTTTCATAAATTACTCTTGACAGAAAAGAGGCACCACCTGTGAGTTGACCTGTTAATGTGAATCTGAATCTTTTAGCTGAAGTCCAGAGCAGGATGATAGTTTCCCCCTCCTCCCGAGTCTCCTGCAGCCCTGGCGTTTGCCCCTAGCACCACCTCTCTCCATCCACAGCGACTGTAAACAAGTGTGTTTCCAATTAGCCGTCTCCCAAGTCAGCTGGCCGCTAGTGCTGATGAAAGACAACGTTGCTGTCAGCGGTCTTTTCCCAGCCGTGGCTTCATGAGCTCGCAGGGCTGGAAAGGGGGGCACGGTGAGCCGAAATGTGCGTTAGTTTAACTGGGTCTCTTTAAAAGACGGTGAGGCTCTTTTTTAATTGGCAAAGCAGATTGCCTCACTCATTACAGAAACTGGTTTAGCTGCGCTTTAGTGAGGCCAGTTCCCCTCATGAGACCCAGCGCAGAGCCAGGGAGCGGTTTGCCATTAAGGGCCTCTCTGTGCATTTTAACTAAATCTATACATGGGCGTGTGGCTCCTCGTAAAGAAAACAAAAATAAAGTGCATGCCAGCTTGTAAATGCAACGTCTGGGAGTAAATTCTTACAAGAGAGATTGTGCATTAAGACGGAAAAGTAAACCAAGATAAGTAGTGCTGTTAAATTCTGCTACAGTGTGAATTATGCTGAATATGCTCAGCATAAAGTATCGTTATCTGAACATATTTTTACAGCAGCAGTCATAGTATTCACACACTGCAGCTCTGTCACATTATGTTCCTAAGTATAATTAGTAAAGGAGTTTAACGTATCGTGTTTAATTTCAGCCTAATTGAAAGATTTTTCACAAGGCTCCCTGTAACTCTCAGAGGAAGCTCTGGAATAATGGAATATTGAATCATAATTTCCCCATCGGAGACGGCTTGTGAGCTATTATTTCACCTACGTGCTAATTTCATCTCTGTCTCTCTCCACCCACAGAAAGTAGAGAATGGGCTGTGTCCAATGTAAGGATAAAGAAGCAGCAAAACTCACTGATGACCGGGAGACCAGCCTCTCACACAACTCTGGGTACCGCTATGGGTCCGACCCCACCCCACAGCACTACCCCAGCTTCGGGGTCACCACCATCCCCAACTACAACAACTTCCACAGCGGCGCCACACAGGGGGTGACCGTGTTCGGGGGAGTGCACACGTCCTCGCAGTCTGGGACGCTTCGGTCACGGGGTGGAACAGGTGAGCCTGAATGAGCTCTTTTAGAATTAAGTTTGTGGAGCGTTTGAGAGGGTTGAGGGTTTGGCTACTATTTTCTGATACTTTTTTCCACTATACTTAAACTTATTTAGCATTACTGCCACAATGGAAAATGCTCTGTCAGTGTATTTGGACCACCATGTAAGACTAAAACGCTCCACTTACAATAATACAAATTAAGTTACTGGGGTGAAAAACCTTCAGACGGAGCCAGGCTATCTGTTTCCCCTTGTTTCCAGTCTTTATGCTGAGCTAAGCTAAGCAGCTGCTGGCTGTAGCTTCATATTTATCAAAGTGGTTTTAACTTCTCCTCTAACTCCCTGCAAGAAAGCGAATCAGAATCTTCCCCAAAATGTCGAACTGTTCCTTTAAGACAGGGTGACATTGTAATTCTGAAATATGTCGCTGTCTTTAAACGGGGGTCAACTTTTAAACAGAGCAATTAAAAGAGAAATAAAACGTCAGTCTAAGTTGTAAAGCTGTAAACTCCTCTGAAGACCACTCACTGTCTGGCTGTCGTCCAGTGTTCAATAAAAAGTCTGAATAATAAACTGACCAGCAGACATTATTTGTGCAGTAGCGAATTTTCACTTCAGTCATACTGAATGATCTCAGATTAATTGAAAGCCTTTCATGCATGAATTATGACAACCTCAGTCAGGATTTTTTTTCCTGAGTGTTTTTACTCCTCTTTAGGCATGAAACTTCATTTTTAAACACTAATTCTCTAAAGATTTTTTTACATGTCCACTCGGATGGACCACATGCATTTGAGTTTTTAACTGAAGAAATGTGTATTTAACTAACAAATGAATAAAATTATATATTTTGTGAAATAATAATATGAATGCTTTTTAAGTAATAATATTGGCATATTTTACCCTATTATAATACCGTTAAAGCATCAGCATCTTCCACTCCCTCAGCTCCACTGTCACTATTTTATTTCATTTGTTTCATATACATAATTATAAAATTAAAGGGAATAGAAATGTAAAAAAAAAAAAAAAAGTGCATGTGAGAGTGTGGTAGAAACTTGTACAGGCTTATGTGAAAACCCAACCCACAGGACACAGAGGTGGTAAAATATAGTGGTCAAATATGTCAGTACATTTTAAATAATAGAATTCATAAAAATGTCACTATATAAGTACACCACCCCTATGTGGAGTTTGCATGTTCTCCCTGTGTCAGCGTGGGTTTTCTCCAGGTACTCCAGCTTCCTCCCACAGTCAGTCACAGGTTAATTGGTGACTCTAAACTGTCCGTAGGTGTGACTGTGAGCGTGAATGGTTGTTTGTCTCTATGTGTCAGCCCTGTGATAGTCTGGTGACCTGTCCAGGGTGTACCCTGCCTCTCGCCCAATGTCAGCTGAGATAGGCTCCAGCACCCCTGTGACCCCTAACAGGATAAGTTGTTATGGAAAATGAATGCATGAATGAATGAATGAATGAATGAACACCGCGCTTTGTAGAAAATCCTAATTTTCTGTGTAATTGTAATATAGTATGAAATGTAGTTGAAACATATGTTACCTGCAGGGGTGTCCTACTATAGAAGGATTGGCAAGGTATTCCTGAAGTCTGCATTCAGATCTTTCTGTCAGAAAGTCATTTCTGTCAGAAATCTATTCATTTTAACCCAAACCACAGTCTTTTTCCTAAACCTAATTAAAAAAGGAGTTTCTGGCAGAAAGCCCTGAAGGCAAACATCTCCAACAGCAAATTTTAGCCGCGCTTCTGCAGCTAACATTCCTCCCCACACATCCGTAACCTCAAAGTCATTTTCGACAGCAACCTCTCTTTCCACCTAAAAAACAACTCGTCTCTGCCCATCACTCTCCCCCTCTGCTGCTGAAACTCTCATCCATGCCTTCATCACATCCAGAATTGACTACTGTAACAACATTCTTATGGTACACCATCCAAACTCCTAAATAAACCCCAGTACATCCAGAACTCTGCTGCCCACCCGCTCACCCATTCCTGCTCCAGCGATCACATCACCCTGTCCTTCAGAACATCCACTTGCTTCCTTTCCCCCAACATATCCAATTCAAAGTCCTTCTCATCACTCACAAAGCCCTTTGAGTTATGAACTATACCATCAAAACCCATGCTTATACAAGAAAACAGCTTTTGAACGGTTGTCCACTGTGGCTACGACTACGCATTATCAACTCCATCAAGGTTGAAATTTCACATCAGGTTATATTTTTCCTCCTATATTCCACGTAAATATGTTATTCTTGTCTCATGTGTGCTGATACTGTTGTGCAGTGGTAAATGAATGTCCCTGCACAAGACAAATGTCCACTGGGTGAAAGTTAATGGAAAACCTGAGTGACCTAAATTATCGCAGGTGCTCTTTGATGCACATTTCACAACCAGAGAGATCAGACAGTGTGCTGAATAGTGGCGGAAAGGCCTTTACAATCTCTCACTTAAGATTTTAAAGATACATATGATGTGTGATGCATAACTTACCAGCATCTCTTGCTTTCATGTAAACTACTTAGCTTGGCTTTTTTTTTCTAGCACAGATAAACACTCTGCATCTGTGGAGTCAGCAACACCAGCTTGTATGAATAAGAAATTACTCCAGGAGGGAAACACTGAACAACATTCACATATGAGGTGAAAAAAACTTCCAAACAACAGTCAGCTAGGACAGAGCAGAGCAGAAACATCATCTGACCCTTCTGTGAGGACAGTAATGTGTTTGCCTCTGAGACAGTGAGCACTTTTGGTCACTGTGAGGTGTGTTCAGAGGTCACTGCACTCAATGGGAAACGTGCAGGGCTTTACTGCAGCGTTGTGACTCTGACTGTCCAGGAACGATTCAGATCAAATCAGAAAATGAAATCATTTGGCAGATTCAGGCTTATTAAGAGATACAGGGCTGTTTTAAATCACATCAGATGAGTTTGATTGGTCTCCCTAATCTAGACCTCAGCAGCATTAAACGTTTGCGCACCATTCTTAGAGGATGCTCCAACTGAAATACAGTTTTAATTTAATCGCGTAAAGAAATAAAATAAATGACGACACTGTGGTAGTTTATGCATGGTCTCTTGCTGACTAGACTGCGCATGTGTGCACGTGGGAACCAAGACATTGCTGTTAGCGGCTCTGTTATGTTTTACAGTAGACATTTGTAGTTAGTTACCTGAGCAGGTAAAACCCTTTGTTTATGCTGCATTTGGCTGAACTTTCAATGCCCTTTGTATCGTGCACTAAGCTCATTATTCTGCACAACTTTCTTCCTCTTAAAACAGCTCAGTTAAGCCTAAAAGCCTCCTGCGTAGGAGATAATATCTCACAGGAGATAAACTTAGGTTAAGGCCAACATTACCTGCAAAAAAGTTTCTTTTCACCTTGCCTCTCAGGGCTTCTGTAGAATGGATTGATTTGATAGATTTTTTTTCTTTAATTCATTCATTTTCCAGAACTGCTTGCCGTGTTAGGGGTCACGGGGGGCTGGAGCCTATCCCAGCTGACATTGGGCGAGAGGCGGGGTACACCCTGCACAGGTCACCAGACTATCACAGGGCTGACACATAGAGACAGACAGCACACACATATTCACACCTACAGCCAATTTAGAGTCACCAATTAACCCGCATGTCTTTGGACTGTGGGAGGAAGCTGGAGTATCTGGAGAAAACCCATGCTGACACGGGGAGAACATGCAAACTCAAACCAGGAACTGCCTTGCTGTGAAGCAACAATGCTAATCACTGAACCACTGTGCTTTTGTTTGTTTTTTTATATTAGCATGTTAGCTTATACACTTCTATATTCATTTCATTTTTCACTCTGTTTTGGTCTCCACCAACTCCTGAGAGAGCTGTAAAACCAAAACAGGGAGCTGAAAGACAATAAAATACTTCATAGAGCTGAGGAAAGCTGGAGTCGGGTGGCTGTGAGCAACTCTTTTCACATTACATCTAGTCACTTGATGTCAGTGTTGATATAAAATTGTTGATGAGTACAGCTTTAACTTCAAATAACATAAAAATAGCAATCGTAATCTTATGTTTTACACAGGAGTGGGGCAAAAGCCCAGATTTACACTAACAGATAACAAATAGTAATCACAGACGTAAGTTATGAAATATTAAATGTAAACTGTAAAAATGAATGAGTTAGTTTTGAAAATAGCACATTAAATAATATGGAAGATTTCTTTGGCTAAATTGTACCTGTATATAATGTAGATATTTGAAAATTAACTGTGAGAATTTGGTGTTAAAATAAAAGCAGCAGATGGGATGCAAGAAATAAATGAAGAGGGCAGTGATTCGTATCGCCATTACATAACAAGCAGCCCATGTGTGAGACAGATGAACGAACCCAACAATAAAGCCACAGTGAAAATCCCAACATAATGCTTCATCCATGCAGTTCATCTCCTCTAACTCCAGCCATCGCACGTCACTTTCTGTGTCCCTGCAGGGGTGACTCTGTTTGTGGCTCTCTACGACTACGAAGCCAGGACTGAGGATGACCTCAGCTTCAGGAAGGGGGAGAGGTTCCAGATCCTCAACAGCACGTAAGTGTGGAAACATCTGCATGACAGCATTCAAGGGTGGCGGTCGTGTTTTCGCCACTTTCTGTTTTTTTGTCGGTTGTGAATGTCTAAATGCTGCATGTGGACTGAAATGTTGTTCCGCAGGCACAGACAGAGGAAACAGGTCTCTGTGTTATAGACCTGACCTGGCCCATGAGGGTTATGTTGCATGTGAAGCCTGACAGATTTGTTGTGTTTTGATGAAAGCATTCTGCCAGTTTGCATTGTAGGAACAGGGCTCTACACGTAACGACAACACATGCATATCAAGTACAGCTCTGTGCAGACCCTACGCCGTAGCCTACACACGTGGTGGTGTGTCTGTGTCACTCTGCAGTTACACCTCCAAAACACTAGTTGGCAGCAGGGTTTCTGTGAAGTGCTGTAAAGTTTAGTTGAATAAAAAACATACATTAAACATGGCTTAATAAAGACAATTTCAAACACAAGTACACAAATCAGCTTCACTATAACTCACAGCATTCACAGACAACGCACTTGTCTTTATCTGGACACATTTTCCCCACAAATACAACATGCTAATGTTTTTAGCACAAGCCTATGGCATTTAGCCTAGAGGCTAGCTGATTTTTCCTCTACTCATATGAAACCAGGGACAACAGCAGCATTTAACAAAGGCAACATCATAAAATTCGGCTTCATTACAACTCAAAAGGTTCACTGACAAAACAACTGTCTTATACTAAACACGTTTTCCAAACAAATATAACATGCTAATGTTATTAGCACAAGCCTATGGCATTTTACATTGTGTGAATTAGCCTAGCGACGAGCAGAGATTTCCTCTGCTCATATGAAGCCAGGATAAATAACACACAAGACTTAAAATGCTATTTTTGTGGAGGCTTTATTGTCTTCACAATTAATTGTTTCTTATCTTTGAAATAAAAGTAAATAAAAGCTTAGTTTCCACTGAGGGAAATGGTTTCAGCTTACAAATATAGGCAGGAGGCCTGTGTTTCTGCGGAGGTGCACGTACCCTACCGCATCGATTCAACAAGGAAGTATAAATTCCGCATTATATTTCAGGGTCTGTTAATTTGCACCTTTCTACACAGTTGAGCATACACATCATATACTAAATGAGTCTTGCTGAGTATGTGACATCACCAAAGAAGAAGTTCTAGTATCATTTTTTTGAACTGTTTCCATATTAGGTTTGCTGTGAAGCTGCTCAAAATGTTTCTGTGACCATAAATTTTGATATACAGTACAGGCCAAAAGTTTGGACACACCTTCTCATTCAATGCGTTTTCTTTATTTTCATGACTATTTACATTGTAGATTCTCACTGAAGGCATCAAAACTATGAATGAACACATGTGGAGTTATGTACTTAACAAAAAAAGGTGAAATAACTGAAAACATGTTTTATATTCTAGTTTCTTCAAAATAGCCACCCTTTGCTCTGATTACTGCTTTGCACACTCTTGGCATTCTCTCCATGAGCTTCAAGAGGTAGTCACCTGAAATGGTTTCCACTTCACAGGTGTGCCTTATCAGGGTTAATTAGTGGAATTTCTTGCTTTATCAATGGGGTTGGGACCATCAGTTGTGTTGTGCAGAAGTCAGGTTAATACACAGCCGACAGCCCTATTGGACAACTGTTAAAATTCATATTATGGCAAGAACCAATCAGCTAACTAAAGAAAAACGAGTGGCCATCATTACTTTAAGAAATGAAGGTCAGTCAGTCCGGTAAATTGCAAAAACTTTAAATGTGTCCCCAAGTGGAGTCGCAAAAACCATCAAGCGCTACAACGAAACTGGCACACATGAGGACCGACCCAGGAAAGGAAGACCAAGAGTCACCTCTGCTTCTGAGGATAAGTTCATCCGAGTCACCAGCCTCAGAAATCGCAAGTTAACAGCAGCTCAGATCAGAGACCAGATGAATGCCACACAGAGTTCTAGCAGCAGACCCATCTCTAGAACAACTGTTAAGAGGAGACTGCGCGAATCAGGTCTTCATGGTCAAAGAGCTGCTAGGAAACCACTGCTAAGGAGAGGCAACAAGCAGAAGAGATTTGTTTGGGCCAAGAAACACAAGGAATGGACATTAGACCAGTGGAAATCTGTGCTTTGGTCTGATGAGTCCAAATTTGAGATCTTTGGTTCCAACCGCCGTGTCTTTGTGAGACGCAGAAAAGGTGAACGGATGGATTCCACATGCCTGGTTCCCACTGTGAAGCATGGAGGAGGAGGTGTGATGGTGTGGGGGTGTTTTGCTGGTGACACTGTTGGGGATTTATTCAAAATTGAAGGCACACTGAACCAGCATGGCTACCACAGCATCCTGCAGCGACATGCCATCCCATCCGGTTTGCATTTAGTTGGACGATCATTTATTTTTCAACAGGACAATGACCCCAAACACACCTCCAGGCTGTGTAAGGGCTATTTGACCAAGAAGGAGAGTGATGGAGTGCTGCGGCAGATGACCTGGCCTCCACAGTCACCGGACCTGAACCCAATCGAGATGGTTTGGGGTGAGCTGGACCGCAGAGTGAAGGCAAAGGGGCCAACAAGTGCTAAACACCTCTGGGAACTCCTTCAAGACTGTTGGAAAACCATTTCAGGTGACTACCTCTTGAAGCTCATGGAGAGAATGCCAAGAGTGTGCAAAGCAGTAATCAGAGCAAAGGGTGGCTATTTTGAAGAAACTAGAATATAAAACATGTTTTCAGTTATTTCACCTTTTTTTGTTAAGTACATAACTCCACATGTGTTCATTCATAGTTTTGATGCCTTCAGTGAGAATCTACAATGTAAATAGTCATGAAAATAAAGAAAACGCATTGAATGAGAAGGTGTGTCCAAACTTTTGGCCTGTACTGTAGTTTCATCAAAACTCAGCTCAAGTCAGCTCAAACTATATTGTGACATACTGTTATGTGTTTCCCCTTACATAAATCTGAACCAAACCATAACCCACTCTAAACCTGACCACCCCAAAGACCATTTTTCTCCCTTTTTATTAATAAAAAAACTATTATCCTGACTAACATAAGGGATGACTAACTGTGATTTCAGTTGTACTTTAAAGAGATGATTCACCGAAGCTTCAGGGGCCCACGCACTAGAAAAACAACTTGTTTTGTAGTTTGTTTTTATGCGCTCTCTACTCTGCTCTCAGAGACAAGCCAATAAATCTGATCCACTACTGAGTGTTTATTTGTGCCTCTCTGCATAATGTGTAAACGGCTGATGTGTTTATTCCAACCTGCCTCCATCCTCCATTTCTCTGTATCCCTCTCTCCTCAGTGAGGGCGACTGGTGGGAGGCTCGCTCTCTCACTACAGGTGGAACTGGTTACATTCCCAGCAATTATGTTGCCCCGGTGGACTCAATCCAGGCTGAGGAGTGAGTAAAACTTTTTATAAATGAGCACACACGGCAGCTTCATCAGCAGAGAGCGTATCATAAATATTTGAGAGCTCATCTCACAGTCTTTTATTAACTGGCGTAGTGGCACGTACAGTAAGAATAAAAGATTAAAATATATTTAAAACATGTTTAAACCAAATATTACACCCCATAGTTTGACTCCTTTTTCTTTTCTTCCTGCAGCTGGTATTTTGGTAAATTAGGTCGAAAGGACGCAGAGAGGCAACTGCTCTCCAACGGCAACGCCAGAGGCACTTTCCTTATCCGTGAGAGTGAAACAACCAAAGGTACTCTGACCGAGCAGCAGCTTACATGCTGACATGTTGAATGCTTTTAAAAATTGTGTTTGTGAATAAAAAAAATATTTATGAACACTTTAATTACGGTGGCAGTAGAAGGCATTTATTTCTAGAAAAAAACTACAGGAAAATAAGACCAATATTGACGCTTAAACAGGATCTTATGGGCTTTTTAAAAAACTTTCTGTCATATGTTACAATGTCAGATGTTCTTATTAAATGTGGCAAAAAGCCTTAGACTTCAGACTGTTTTTTTCTACTTAAGAGACAAGTTGATATCAGTTAGCGACAGATTTCTTTATGGTCATCTGCTCCAGGCACATTACTGCAAGTATAAACATTACATACACTGCTACATGAAGCTACATGCTAACATCAGGGAAACCAGTAATCGTTAGTCTCTGATGTTGTGTTTTGTTTGTGCTCAGAACCTTTTTTTTGGTTTATTGGTTACGCATTCATTCCCTGGCTGCAAGTAAGTGGCTACATGTAGCTACATGCTAACGTTGGAAACATGTAATTTTGGTTGCTGATGTTTTTAATTTCTTCCTGCTTCTGGATCATATTCCTGCTGGAACATGCCCGGTCGTGTTAAGTAACTTTCATCGGTGATTTTTAATGGGGGAAAATGCGGCTGCACACAGTCATTCCCCAGCTGCGAGGACACTGCTAAATGAAGCTACATGCTAATGTCAATGAAACATCTAATCTTCATTGCTATTGTTGTTCATTTATCTCTAATATTGGATCATCCTGCTGGAGCAAGTCCAGTTGGGTTTAGAAGCTTTTATTGGTTATGCAGTTATCCCCCGGCTGTAAGTAAACCGTTACATGTAGCTACACGCTAATGTCCGGGAAACATAATCATGGTGGCTGATGTTGTTCATTTCTCCACAATTTTGCATTATAGTCCCGATGGAACATGTCTGGTTTTGCTCAGAAACGATTATTGGTGATTTTTAACTGTGAAAAGTGCCATTTTTTGCAGTCATACTTCGGCTGCAAGTAAACTGCTACATGTAGCTACATGCTAACGTCAGGGAAACATGTAATTTTAGTTGCTGATGTTAATTTCTCCCCAATTTCTGATTATATTCCTGCTGGAATATGTGTGGTTGTGCTTAGCTGCTTTTATTGGTGATTTTTAATGGGAGAAAATGCGGCTATACAGTCTTTCCCCAGCTGTGAGTACACTGCCGCATAAAGCTACATGCTAATGTCAGAGAAACATCTAATCTTTGTTGCTGTTGCTGTTAATTTCTTCCCAGTTTTGGATTATATTCCTGCTGGAACATGTCCTGTTGTGTTAAGAAGCTTTTACTGGTGATTATTCACAATAGAAAGTGCCACTATGCTCTGGTATTGTCATTCTCCGGCTATAATGATAGTGCAGAGATGCCAAAACAAAGAAGACCTGGAATTTCCAATAGAGTGCAGGCTGGGCATTTTTGTGAGGGGGGGGCTCAAGTAGACAGATGCTAAAAGACAGAGGGTGAATACAGGTGTTTCAGCACTGATGGTATGGGGAAAATAAAATGTTTTTCCAACATTAAAGCACGTAAACATGTCCTAGTAGGAACTCAAAATAGAAGTGCGAACCTCAAAAGTAGCATAATAGGTCCTCTTTAAAATTCAGATTAATATCATGTCATTAACCAGGCAGTTGCTCCATATTCATTGCCCTAATTATTTTGGACAATTTGCTTTATATACACTCATTAAAACTTACCAGAGATTTTGCTCTAGTCTGCTAAACCCACCAGTTTCTTTCTTTATGGCTGTGTTGTCTCTGTTCCAGGGGCCTACTCTCTCTCCATCCAGGACTGGGATGATGTCAAGGGAGATCACGTCAAACACTATAAGATCCGCAAGCTGGACAGTGGAGGCTACTACATCACCACCAGAGCGCAGTTTGAGACGCTCCAGCAGCTCGTGCAGCACTACTCTGGTGAGACTCTGCCACAGTTATGGGGGATGTCATGACAGATCTGCGTCTGCTCTCCCTGCCTTTATATTACAATGTCATATGGCTTTATACGACTTTAACATCATTTGAAATTCAAACTGCGTGGTTGATCCAGCCAGGGCTGCAGGGCTGTGCTGCAGACTGATCGTACCGTGCCACAAAGGCATGCCTCGTCTGACTGACCTGTCCGTCAAAACCAAAGACGTGTGGGAGATCCCGCGGGAGTCGCTGCAGCTCATCAAACGTCTCGGGAATGGCCAGTTTGGGGAGGTCTGGATGGGTGCGTACCTTTTTGGCGTCTTCTTTTTGGCATGAATGGAGATTTAGACAGCTGTGAGCAGTGTTGCAACAACATACTGCATGTGTTGGATCATTCAAAACTAACACCCAGCTAATGTTACCCACAGGGAGGAGTGTTTGCTCTCAGTGATTTCATTTAGGAATTTAGATCTCTGTTGAATCTCAGTGTTCATTTGGACTGGAATAAGATTTTTGAACTTCTCATGCTTTCTTCTTGCGTTCAGAATCTGTACAGGCCTTTAGACCTTGTGAGAGATGGTGTCTGTATTTGTTAAGTCTAATTAGGTTTCTGTGCCATGGCTTATCTAAACTCAGTTTAGACACGTTGTTTTAGTTCAGACGGAGTTTGTAAAACTTAATTTGTCACACACTGGATTGTGAAATGCTCCGTGTGTGTCTGAACATTTGTTGGTACCATAAACATGGATTAAGTCAAATCCAATAACGGATCCTTTTAACAAGATTTCAGCTAGTAGCAGCTTTTTAGTCTAGCTTGGTATATTAGGCAGGATTTTCCCTCAACAACACAATGTATAAACTCAAACAGAAGTAATCCTTCTCAGTCATCACAACCCACTAGAATAGTGACCAATAGTCATCACTAGTCGCCTGCATGTTTCTGATATTTATTTAATGATTATATTATATATTTTGGGTGGGGCAACACATGGTTTGAGTTGAAGGTGTGAGAAAGAATAGTATCAGTAACATTGTTAACACTGTGCTACATTACAGAGAAATACAAAACCATACTAATGAACCTTCATTAATATAGGCCTATATTTTATCTACAAGTGCACGTCACACACTGAGCGAGCCGTCTGTTAATGACGCTGTGGGCTAATGGGCATGTAGCTACTTCCATGTTTCAGATGATACGTCATGTTTGTAGTCGACCAGTGAAGATGAGTTTACATATCACCTTGGGTTCGTCCTTCACCTTCTCAAAATGATCCCACACTTTGGATTTCCTGCCCAACATGTTATTAACTAGCCTGTGGAATAACTGCAGGTACCAGCCCTGGAAATTAACCTGACTCCTGTCCGACTGCTGAGCGTGGCCACTTCCTGTGTCTGTCCTTTCAAATTAAATTCCCACATGGTCCATTCATATAGGTTTTGATTTATTTTGACAAGGCGCAGCTCCTTAAAGAGTCTCCCTTTTTCTTTTTTCTGGGACTTGTCAACTAATTAAATCTTGCTGACTAATGATCTTTCTGGTCGACTAATGTTTGGTCAGCTATTCGGGGGACAGCCCTATTATTTTCATTATGGGTATCCTGTTACAGCACATAATACCTTACTAAGTTTTGTACTTGAGCAACTCCAGCCCCTATCTGTAGCCAGTTATCTGCTCTACACTTTTTAAACTAACACAGGTGATAAAAATCTCAAGGTAACTGAAGGATAATGTCAGTAGCTTTCAGTCACGCATTACTTTCATATGCTTTTATGTCCTTCCATTCCTTTCAGACTATACATTACATTTTTCAAACGCTGAATATCTCCCATTGAAATAAAATACCAGCCACTAACCTCCAGAGAATTACCCTTGAACATTAACAGCCTCTTTTTTAATTTTGATTGTCAGGCACGTGGAACGGCACCACCAAGGTGGCGGTGAAGACTCTGAAGCCCGGCACAATGTCGCCCGAGTCCTTCCTGGAGGAGGCTCAGATCATGAAGAAGCTCCGACACGACAAGCTGGTGCAGCTGTACGCCGTGGTGTCCGAAGAACCCATCTACATCGTCACTGAGTACATGTGCAAAGGTATATGCTATTTTAAACTGACACTAAAAAAGACACTATGAATATTACATACATGCATTTGTGCACACCTACACAGTGTGTACATAATTTATACATCTGCATGGACAGCACAGTGTGTGTCCTTCTTTACGGCATATCCACATCACTATATGGTAACAAATACTGTGATACAAATACAAGTTGTGGTTTTGAAGGCGAGATCCTCAGTTACCACAGCGATAACTAACAAATAAAAGTTTGAGCCAAGTGTAACGTGTGGCAGGAATCCCAGAATCGATGTCACATTAGGCTGCAATGTTTTGCTTCAGTTTTCATCCAAAGCTGAGTTAAGATCTACCAGCTGAAGACAATACGAGGCAACAGATCCTGACTTGTTTTTCATCCTCTGTTTTCTTTTTATAGGGAGTTTGCTTGACTTCCTAAAAGATGGAGAAGGTCGAGGCCTCAAACTGCCAAATCTAGTGGACATGGCAGCTCAGGTACGCTGCTGAAAAGGATCTGAAGTCTGTGGATTTGTTTCCAGAGCACTCTGAAGGAGGATTTGTTTTTCTAAGAGCTTTCTTTATTTACTTTAACCACCTCCAGCTGTTTGCAGTTTATTCATTTAAACTCAGTGTTGCACGTTTACAGCCATTTCCATCTTGATGTTAAGCCCAGTGTTTACAGTTTCATTAGGCAGCGTCTCATTTCAGCAGGCCAAGATGGCAGAATTTCAAAAATATGAACTTAGCACATTGTTACTCACCAGACTGGCTGGTATAATACGACCAGATGAACAATAAAGTATCTAAAGTTCAGTGATTTAGCGTCACGGATGAAGCACTCACTCGCTGTTTTGTAGCTGTGATTCTGCACTTCCTGTGACACTAGAGTGTTTTCAGTTAAAGGGACAGTTCACCCTAAAATCAAACATACACATTTTTCCTCACCTGTAGTGCTGTTTATCAGTCTGCATTGTTTTGTCTCCCTTTTCTACAGTCGTAGGCTGGCTTGGCTTGGCTTGGTTTGGTTTGGGCCGACAGCCCATCACAGCAGGGATCTGCATTTCTGTGGTTTCTCTGGCTGTTTCTGCTTTCACTCTTCTTCCCTGCTGTATTATTAGACTTGCCTTTATTATTTCTATTATTATAGAAGACAAACTGCCAACAAAGTTCCACTAATTCAGTAAAAACACATTCCATCTCCTATAGATTCTTCACAATAAAAGTCCAACAATATTTTGTTATGTACAAACTTTTATTGTGAAGCACCAAAATAAGGAAATGTTGAGTTTTCGAGCAGCAACTTCACACAAATTCTTATATGGCTGACAGCAAACATGAAACCGTAAAATAAAGCAGATATCTAAAGTACAAACAGGAAGCAGGAGAGAAACTAAACTCCAAACCACAGAGATTAAGTTAGAAGCTACAGAAGTGCTGAGAGCTGAACAAACAGAGACTTTTAAAAAAGCCTTTCTCTCTGGTCTCCTGCAGACAGAGGTGAGTAGAGTCTGCAACACACATGCTGTTTAAAGGGAAGAACTAGGGCTGTTTGGGGTTGGTTGTGGTTGGAGAGATGTCACCACTACCCGCTTGAGGGTGGGCACTTTTGGTCCATCCCCGGCGCAGCTTGGCGTGGCACAGCACGTCAAAGCTGACAATGGAAACACAAATTGGTGCGGCAGGGCTTTACTCGGCTCAGAGATGGGACCAAGTCACACATGTGCAAGTCTCAAGTAAGTCTCAAGTCTTAACCTTCAAGTCTCAAGTAAGTCCCAAGTCATTTTTTCTCGGGCAAGTCAAGTCAAGTCAAGTCACAGGTTATGTCATGTCAAGTCAAGTCAAGTCAAGTCCTGTAATAGGTCAAGTCAAGTCCAAGTCAAGTCACCTTATTATTGTAATTTTACCTGTAGAATCTGATCTTAGCTATATATACACCTCATTAACTCAGCTGTTAACCCAAATCAACTTCATATGCTCTAAAAGTTACTTCATTTTAAAATCGTATCTATTTCATGTACTATTTTAACATATTTATTCCATTTTAAATTATATTTACTTACTTTGCTAAGTTTTAAACCCATATTTATGTCATGATCTGTTTTTAAGCAATATCTACTTTGTTTACTAGTGTTTTAGCATGTAATAATTACTCAATTTTAAAACCATTACTTCATTTAGTCCATCTCAAACAGTATTCATTCAACTTTACAACGTAAGTTGGGTTACTCAGTTTTAACCAAATTTTAGGTGACTTCATCGCTGCAATGTTTACTTTGCAGAGACGACCTCCATGCGCACGCACACACACTGACCAAGGCAGCAGCCAAAATCACCCATTTAGCTCATTTAACCCTGTGTTGCTCGTACATAAAATGTACAGCCGGTCTTGTGATGAACCGGTCGGAATGTTCGCTCACGTTTTCTGGGGTTAATGTTAGCAAATAAATTAAAAAACAAGTTCTAGTTTATAGTCAAACTGAAAATATGATGTGAATAACACTCAAGTCATTCAAGTCATCGTGTCTCAAGTCAAGTCAAGTCCCGAGTCTTTAACTTCCAAGTCTGAGTCAAGTCTCAAGTCTTTTATTTTTTGTCAAGTCACAAGTCATCAAAACAGCGACTCAAGTCGACTCGAGTCCAAGTCACAATGACTCAAGTCCCCATCTCTGACTTGGCTCAGCCGGGAGTGACAATGAAAAAAGATTATTGGTGTGAGTTGCCGAGTGTTGAAGATATCGGCCGTAAAGATGCCTTCTCTTTCCAGAAATCATGACCCAGTTACTCAAGATAATCCACAGACCTTGTTGTGAGCAGTTTCATGTAGGAACTATTTTCTGTCTGCTGAACTACATCCCCCAAATGTCACCACGTAGAAGGAAGCATAAATCTATAGCTAGCTCACCTAGCACCACTGTGCTAGCTAACATTGCAGCTCAGCAGAAGAGGATGCCATTAGTATTTACATCTCACGCTATCACAAGCAACAGCCTCTCATCCATGAGATGTATGCTTCCTTCTGCGCAGTGATACAGTTGGCAGGTGTTGTTTGACAGAAAAAAGTTCCAACACGAAACTCACAACAAGGTCTGTGGATTATTGTAAGTAACTGGGTCATGATTTCTGGAAAGAGACATTGCTTTTCAAATGTATTTTTGGCGCTTTGGTCACCACAAGCCGAGAGCCATCTAGTTTCATTATATTAAAGTAGGTGGACATCTCTTTGGCTGATATCGCCAACACTCGGCAGCTCACACCAAAACAATCTAGACTGATAAAAAGAATTTTGATTTTAGGGTGAACTGTCCCTTTAAGAGATCGCACTCTCTTTTGCAGCTCCACCTTTTTAAGCTCATAAAATACCTGTTAACATACACACAAATCTTGCCTACAACAGATTTAATCACCTTGAAACTGTTCTGTGACATGACGTTCACTGTTGAAAAATATCTCCATCTCCCAGGTGGCAGCAGGCATGGCATATATTGAGAGGATGAACTACATCCACAGAGACCTGCGCTCTGCTAACATCCTGGTCGGAGATAGTCTGGTGTGTAAGATCGCTGACTTTGGTCTGGCCAGGCTCATCGAGGACAATGAATACACAGCAAGACAAGGTAGGCCTACTAAGTTTGGTTGCACCAGATTTTAGTAAATCCATCACTACGTTTGTGTGAGAAATTCTCCCTAAGTTCTTAGCAATGAATGATTTAGTTATTCATGGGGTTGCATGCAGAGTTTTAACCTGTAAAGAATTAAGTCATGTGTAAATCGGTTGCTGGGAAACATCTGTAGCACAGTCCAAGGTATCACAAGCTGGAACACAACATCCAGATAACAGTTTCAGAAGGCCAAACAACATATAAAAGTTAACTGCCAGTCCTTTGTAATAAACTGTATTTATATATATAGCCCTTTAAATGTTTAATTCTGACTCACTGCAGGCACTTTAAGACATTTAAAATATTTAACAGTAGACACTTTAAATGTTTTAAAATGTTATAGAATTTCTTATTGCTGTTGTCTTTAATTTATTTTTATTTATATATAGTTTTAAGGGCAAAAAAGCCAGGGCAAATTAATTTCACTGCATTTGAATGAACATTGTACTTTTTTTTATTGATTGTAGCACCAATGTAACAAATATATACATATACACACATACCACTCTATGTATATATATGTATAAAACATTTTTTAAAACCCTTTAACACTTGGAAAGCTGAACAAATTGACTTGAAATTAAACATGGGAAGAAGGCAATGAGCAATTTAAGAAGATATTACCCAAAAAATTAGCACAAAATTAGTAAAAAAAAAAAAATATATATATAAATAAATAAATAAATAAATAAATAAATAAATAAAAAGATTGTACAAGAAAATTACCTGGAAAAAAGGGTAAAAAAAAATAATAATAAAAAATATTACAGAAATGACCTGAAAAATTGTTCAAAAATAATAATTCTGTAACAATTGCAAATATATTATTATATATTATATATAGTATTATTATATTATTATGATAATTATAAATACAGTTTCGTGGAATTTTTCCCTAGCCTTTTTTTTTTTCTTTTACAATTTTCTAAATCTACTAATTTCTTGCAATTTGCTTGTTAACCTTTTTCCCATGTTTTTGAAAGAAATCAAACCAATTTGCTTCAGGTTCAAAAGTTTAAATCCTTGTGAAAGGCATCTAAATGCAGCACGAGAAAATGGATGTCGATCCAGGTCTCTAAGGATTAATATGGATGAGTAAACTAAACTTAAACTTGATATGCAAACATGGGGGAATGTGTGTCTCAGCGTTAGTAGTATTCATAATGTAACCAGAGGCAGAGGCACGTAGCTGAACCTGAAAACACAAACATTATACACGTATTGGATTCAGTGTGACTTACAGGTCTTGAGTATATTATTATCTACAATGTCCATTTTGAATCAAAGTCTGTAAATCAGCTTAGAAATCACTTGATAAAGACACTCTGTATATCTCCAGAACTTGCCTGAGAAGTAGCACGTTTTTAAGTTTTCTTCTGTATTAAAGAAATCTAGTGATGTAAACAAATGTAGGCTGATGCCAGTGCATTTAATGTTTGTCCGACGCTGTTAAACAGCATTCTAGTCCAGTGGTTCCCAACAGGTCCAGCCACAGGGTCCAGATTTCTCTGTAGCCATTAGTTAAAAGTCCACACAGTTATATATATTCAGTGTCATGACAGTGTTACGCCATGTCATTAAGCTAGTTTGCTGTCTCTGCTAAGTAGCTGTCCATTATTCACTCACTCTACAGCAGGAAATGGGACTTCAAAATAAAAGCCCTGCACCGGAAATTCTGTGTGTTTTTTACAAACCTTTGCGACACGTTTGCGAGTCACTTGCGGTCCATTCAGAATGGACCCACAACCCACTTTTGGACTGCACCCACCAGTTGGGAACCACTGCTGTCGTCTATTATCCAGTCAGATGTGTCCTCCATGTTATGTATTACATCTTTTACTCATATATTACCAATCTCACTGCTAATGTTAGTTTTGCTATTTGGTTCATTTTGCACCTGGTGTAACTTAAAAAATTTAGTGACGACTAAAATCTACTTAAGAGTTAGTTTTGCAGCGTTTTACATTCCTGTTTTAAGTCAGTGACGTGTAAATTTTCACTTAGTAAGTAAGCACTAATGGTAAAACAAGGTATGCAGGATGCAGAGAGACGGATTCAGATCTAGATGCAGAGATGCATGCAGAGAGAGGAGATGTAGGTTTGCAGGATTTTGCAGGAAGAGAGGTCAGCTTGTGATTTGTGTATCTGTCCTGTAGTACTGTCGTAGTCCCAAACCACAGCATCTCCGGAAAACCTCACTGTCAGAGGAAAAAGTTGGCGGGCTGGCAGATAACTTATTCCATTTAGGCAAGACACATTTTACAAACCGACGCACGCACACACACACACTACTTTTCAGAACGAGTAGAGTAAACGAGCAGGAATTTGTCTTGGTGACACCAGTGGAAAACAGAACCACATGTGGTTGCAGCGTGGCACAAAGACAACAGAACATCGCTCTTACACAAGGGCACAGTGCGGGATTTAAGACGGAGCATGCTGTACACAAAAATCCATCTGTCATCGAGTATCTGGATTGAAGGATGAGGACTAAAGTGGCCCTGCCCTGAATCACTCAAATGCTGTTCTCCCATGATTGTTTTGGCAGACGTGAACTGCACCAGGAGGACTTCCAGACTCTGTTAGTCACTCTGTCAACATGTTCAGCCACTCGTTTGCTAGCGATTTAAATGTTTACTTGTTCAACTTGGGCCAAGTGCAAACTGAGACGGAGCAAGATAATGGAATTGTTCCGTTTTTCCCCTGGTGGGATGTTATCACATCCTCATGTGTCTCTGCACTAATGAAATCACACATGAAGTAAAATATTCACACAGAGGAGACTGACCTACTTAATCCTTAGGTTTCGGTAAAGGTTGTTGCTTCATTTCTTTTCGTATTTCTGCCTGAATAACAACAGTGAAATAAAAAAAATGTCACAGCAGCTTGAGAAAGTTCTGAATTTCTTCTAGGTGCAAAGTTTCCAATAAAGTGGACTGCTCCTGAGGCCGCTCTCTACGGGAAGTTCACCATCAAGTCGGACGTGTGGTCGTTTGGCATCCTGCTGACGGAGCTGGTGACCAAGGGCAGAGTGCCATATCCAGGTGAGAGTGTGCCACTCTTCACAGCCCCAGATGATTGCTCACATTTGATTAATGCAGAGTGTGTGAGGGCATTCGAGTCTGCGGAGACACTAGCCGTGGTTCTGTGAGCTATAAACAGACCAGCATGTTGCATAATGTACATCACACTGTGCATTATGCAGAGCAGTGAGCCCAGAAGGCTGCGTGAACGTGTGCAGTGACTGTGTTTTTGTTTCTCTGCTGTAAACATTTTGACATTATATCCTGGGTATTTAAATAAGTAACAGAGTAACAGTAAAGATGAAAGAGCTCAATTTCATAAACAACTTTAAGTATAATCAGATTTTGAGATTTATGACCATTTGTAAATCAGTTAGTCGTGATGTGTTACCTTGATTTTGTAAAGAAAACTTTGTTTCTC
This sequence comes from Epinephelus lanceolatus, assembly GCF_041903045.1. NCBI lineage: Eukaryota > Metazoa > Chordata > Actinopteri > Perciformes > Serranidae > Epinephelus > Epinephelus lanceolatus. The sequence continues at coordinate 28,481,563 of NC_135748.1, forward strand.
TTGCATATCTACACAGAAAACAAGGACGTTACTAATTTATTAGGGACCAGGATTAAAAAACAGTAAAATTATAGTATAATCCAAGTCTTATTTATCCAGTTGTATGCTCAGTACTTCCCAAACACATGTATTTTTGCTAAAACCTTACTATTTGAAACTGAAATGAAAGTGAAACTCATGTATGCTCTCTTCAAAGCCAGACTCAAATCGTGTTTTTAGTGAAAATGCAAAGTGGGAATGACTGATGTTTCAATATAGTTTTCAAATCAAAATCAAATCAACTTTATTTATATGGCACTTTTCATACGACAGTAACACAAAGTGCCTCACAGAGTTTTGCTGTTGTTAAGCGTGGTCCCCAATCAATCAATACAAAACAACACCTTTTTCTGCAGAGGCATGCAAGAAAATTCAATTCAATTCAGTTTTATTTAGAAAGTCCAATATCACAAATCACAATTTGCCACAACAACATCCCTCTGTCCTTAGGACCCTCACAGCAGATAAGGAAAACTCCCCATAAAAACCCTTTAACAGGGAAAAAAAATGGTAGAAACCTCAGGAAGAGCAACTGAGGAGGGATCCCTCTTCCAGGACCGACATGCATGCAATAGATGTCGTACAGAACAGATCAACATGATAAATTAACAGTAATATATATGACAAAATGAGACATAAAGAGAGACAGAGAGAGATGCAGGGCAGACAATAGCGTACAACATCATTAATTTAAGTAATAATATTAAAATTAATAATAATAATAATAATAATAATAATAACAGTAATTGTGGTACAATATGTTTAAAGTATATATTAATATCTGATAGTATACATATGTGACAATAATCATATGTGTATAATAACAGTAGAAGTATGACTAATGATAACAGCAGCAGCAGGAGGCATCTGGCAGGACCACAGCAGCAGCATAACCACACACGTCACACTATCCAGGCACCACTGTGATACGAGATGCCAGACAGTGGAGCACAAAGGTGAATTAGCAATATGAAATAATAGGACATGAATGTTAGCAAGTGAAGGATAACCAGCTTTTCAGAAACTAAGGAGAGAGAGAGAGAGAAGGAGAGAAGGGACTCGGTGTATTATAGGAGGTCCCCCGGCAGACTAGGCCTATGTCAGCCTTACTAGGGGCTGGTCCAAGACAAGCCTAAGCCAGCCCTAACTATAAGAGCCAGCCCTTACAATAAGCTTTATCAAAAAGGAAAGTCTGAAGTCTAGTCTCAAATGTTGAGACAGTGTCTGCCTCCCGGACTGAAACACTTTTCTTCACGAATTAAAGATAACACAGCATGACTAATTGTTTTACACATCGTCATTTTGTCCGTGAAGTACTTATTCAATTATGGAAGGTAATTGTTGACCTTTTGGAACACCAAAATAATCGTAGCTCAAAGGTCCACTTACTTACTTTTAGAGATTTCAGCATTTTTAGTCTCTATTTTGTATTCACTCTAAATTCGAGTTAGACTTGCACTTGCATACATGCACTCTGTTATTCTTTCCGCTGTTAGATGTCCTGACATTTTTACTGTTACTGTGGAAACTCCTCATGAAGGAGGCCATTAAATTGAGACAGTGATGTGAGGTTGTTAAAGACTGAACTCACCCAGGATACCATCTGTTTGACTTGAGCTCTACAGATCATCCAAAACCCTGACAGACTCAAACACAGCTTTTCCCACAGTAATAAGGTCTTTGAATGACTCTAAATACACAGGATGACTCTTTTTCATGAGTATAACTACAACACTCTTTGTGCAATATTCACAAACATACTGTGTGTAGTTTTTGCCTGTTGCACTAATTTATTGTTTAACATTTTTATTGCTTAGATTGATGATTGAATGTATGGAGAATGTGTTTTTTTAACTGTCAGCACTTTACAGGAGTAGCACTCCTAATTTCGTTGTGTTTCTTTAATGAGACAATGACAATAAAAGGCATTCTGATTCTCATTTCTCTGCGCTCCTCTCTCCAGGCATGAACAACCGCGAGGTGCTGGAGCAGGTGGAACGGGGCTACCGGATGCCGTGCCCGCAGGACTGCCCCTCGTCCCTGCACGAGCTGATGGTGCAGTGCTGGAAGAAAGACCCGGAGGAGAGGCCCACCTTCGAGTACCTGCAGGCCTTTTTGGAGGACTACTTCACTGCCACTGAGCCTCAGTACCAGCCGGGGGATAATCTCTGAGCGCCGCTGCCCTCATCTCATGTCATTCCGCCGGCTTTCCACCAGAGGGAGCCAGACTCCACCTGTTCCCTCTCATTATGTGGCTGTAACAATTCAAAGCTCATTGACTGACTTCTTGACTTCCAAGCTTCACACAAACAGGGACGGCCGCTGCCCCAACAGCAAACTGACTATCAAATCAAAGGATGTTTCTGAGGTGGGATAACTGAGGAGTTAAAAATGACTGCCATGGATGAACGAGATGTTGTGTAACTTGTACGTAGTGTAAATATAAATTGCTTGTTTACTTATCTCTTTTTTGTTTCATTTTATATTACTTTTGATATTTTGGAAATGTGTGGATTTTTTTTTTTAATCCAAAGTTATTTCAGATTTATGGCTCGTAGAAAAACCATGTGAGGCTCACAGTTGGTAACAAAATCGTGACATAATAATTGTAGGAATGGTAATAGTTAGACATCGTGGACACCGAAGCGTCTCGGAAGTTTTTCTGGGAGTCCACCAACCTTTTTTTACAAGGTGAATATAACGATACTGCTCTCCTCTTCTCAAGGAACTTAGATGTACTATAACACCTGTTCTTGCCTTTTCATGTTTAGTAATATTCTTATAATGTAAGGGAATGCCTTCATGCTTTCTACACACTAACTTAGTGCATCATGGACTCCTCCACCCAAACGTGTATGGCATCTGCACTAATATTAAGTGCATTCATCGCATTTCAGCTTCAGCCAATGAGTTCTAGATCGGCTTAAAGTAACTTTTAGTTTGGCTTCTTGTGGTTGAAAAGGAGGCCGACTTCCTCTCCAACTGCAACCATTGTTCGGCTGACTGCTTATTATACTGGCAATATTTTAAAAATGTATGTTGCATTATTGTATGGCAGCAGGCTGTGTAAGAATTCTAGTCTTTTCGCTTCGGCAGCCAAACAAACAAACTGCCACTTACATTGACGGGAATGAAGGAAGTGACCTGTGTTCGTCCCTCCATAATGTGTATCTGGGAATAACATGTTGTTTACGAGACCAAACATGTTTATTTCACTGTGTTACTTTTGCTCAGCATCTCGGCCAGTCTTACGTGTCGTTAAGATTACATAATTATGTGATTCTTCTACAGTGAATCTGCAGTTTCCGGATGACATTTTATCATCCTCAAGTATCAAACTTCTCTCTGTGTGCATTCCAGGACGATACACCATGTCTGTGCGTATTTAAGTTTCTTCTCACGGGTGGAAAAGTGAGCAAAAACAAAAAGTTTTTGTATCACTTTGTTTGACCCGGTTCAGTAGATATACAGAAAATGTTTTTGGTCTCTGCATTATTTATTGTCTCTGTCTGTTACTTGTACACATCTGGTTTTGAAATAAACAATCTTGCCATCATTGTCCTGTGGGCTCGCCACTTTGAAACAATCGCCACTGAACATTTGTCAGCAGAGGTGTGGACTCGAGTCACATGACTAGGACTCAAGTCAGACTGGAGTCGCAAAGTTGATTAGTTTAGACTCTACAAAATAGGCAAAAGAGACTTGACTTGGGCTTGAACACCACTGACTCATGACTTCACTTGGGCTTGAACCTTTTGACTTGAAAATAATTGAAACCTTCCCCCAAGCCAAAAGGCTACATAGTGTGTGATGTAAAAGGCGTGCCACGAATTTATTCGTTCCCCTTTGTTTCCTGAATCAAGAAACGTTTATTCCCAGCAAGTCAACACCGAATCCACTTTGTTTGAACTGATCCAACAGGATCCAGTCAAGTTGCAGGAGAGAACCATAAAGAACTGATGTTATTGAATGTCAGCTTGAAAAATTTATACTAAGATAATTTTGGTTTCGTGCAAAAACTACGCAGTCGTCAACAAAGAATTAATTAGACTATGCAAAACGTTCAAGTTGAAAATTACAATTGCAGGGCGGCACACGGGTGCAGTGGTTATCATGGGGTGGGGCGTCCGAAACCTGTGTCAAGTTTGTATGTTCTCCCTGTGTCAGCGTAGGTGTTCTCCGGGTGCTCCGGCTTCCTCCCACAGTCCAAAGACATGCAAGTTAATTGGTGACTCTAAATTGTCCGTAGGTGTGAATGTGAGTGTGAATGGTTGTCTGTCTCTATGTGTTAGCCCTGTGATAGTCTTGTGACATGTCCAGGGTGCACCCCACCTCTTGACTAATGTCAGCTGGGATAGGCTTCAGCCCTAGACCCCCAACAGGATAAGAGGTTACAGAAAATGAATGAATGAAAATTACAGAGATGCAACAACTTTCCAAGTATGTAAGACATTTGACGTATCAGTCAGTCCTCTCTCTCCCACCTCCAACTGGCTCAGAATGCCACTGCCAGATTCCTCATAGGTACCTGGAGGAGAGACCATATCCCACCTGTTTTATCCTCTCTCCACTGAATTGATTTTAAGGCTCTCTGTTTGTTCACAAAGCCCTTAATGGTCTGACCCCATCCTACATCACAGACTTACTAACCCCTTATTCTACCCTCAGGTCCCTCAGGTCAGCTGAGCAGGGGCTCCTCGCTGTCCCACGCTCCAGATTCAAGCTCACAGCAAGTGTCTGCCCCCAAATTGTGGAACAGCATCCCTAATCAGATCTGCCCCTCCACTGACTCTTTCAAGTCCAGACTCAAAACCTTCCTTTATTCATTAGGGTTTGAGTCCCCCTGATGTGGCTTTCTCTGAGCTGTGTACCTGAAAGTTATGTTGCCTCTCGTGTATTTGTTTTTCAGCATTTTATTCCTTTTGCACAGCTCTTCGGTCAACGTAAGGTGTTTTTAAATGTGCTTTATAAATAAATTTGAGCCGAGGTAAGTTAATATCAACAAAGTTAAGCTAATGTGAACTTAACAGCTTAGTAACTTTATAACAAACTTAGTTTAAGAAATGAATACAAATTTTGAAAAGCGTTCATGATTTTTTTACATATTAATCTGTTGTTAAAATGGCATTTTGTTTGGTGAAGAGTGGATAATGGCTTCTTTAGGACTTGAAATTCAAACTTTAGGACTTGAGACTTGGCTTGTGGCTTCAGTGCAAAGACTTGAGATTTACTTGTGACTTGCAAAACAGTGCCTTGATCCCACCTCTGTTTGTCATTAACTAGTTTAAAAGCTTCCCCGACTGTTAACCTTTTACAGAGAACACGCAGCAGATGTGGAAAAAGGTGTCAACAGAAATCCGTCACTGTTGTGTGAATGCATGCAGCTGGAATAACTGATGATTGAGGGTGATTGATGCTTTGTGGTTTTCCCTCAGGCTGAACTTGATACAAGGGCAACATGACTGAACTCAGGATATATGCAAATCACACAGTAGGTGTCCTCCCGACAATTAGAGTGCATTCAGCAGGATAGTGGAGCAATCTCTAATTTAATACCTGTTGACTTTGTGTTTGTTGTAGATGCATTTTGTCATGGTTTCAGCTTTTTATTTGTTTGGAATTTCTGTTCAGGCTAAAATAGACTATTTTTGTGGAATTTTGTTTGACTTTAGCCTCTTGTTAGTCATTCTGAGTACATCTTAAAAGCATTACAGCCCATGTGTTGTTGTTGCTTCTACATTTGAGCAACATTTCAAGGAAAATCATTTCAGCAAAATGTTTTTTTAACAGGTAATTCTAAGAATAAGACTCCACTTATGAAAGCTATCCTCTAATTCCTGGCTGAGCAACACAAACACTGCATTCTTGCCTCTGATTGGACGCAGCTGAAGCAGTGAAGAATTTGCATACAGCAGTCTGGAGCGCACACAAGCCTCAGCACTCACAGGAGTGTAAAGAATCCAGCAGAGAACAGGTAGGCCATTGTTACTCTTACTTTTCAGGGTGAGCGCTCGTGCCCAGGTGAGGATATCATTTCATGTTCTGTGCGACTGCATATGAGATAATTTCTATGTCTTAGTTCAACCATGTTTTAATCAGACAGCCAAGTTTGCTGTAATTCACTTTTTTTTCTTCTAACTTATGTTTTTTCTGCTTCTGTCTGTCACTTGCAGGACTGCAGGCTGAGCTGAAGTAACCTGGCTGAGATGGAGAAATCTGAAAATGTTTTTTCCACAAATAAGTCAGACAGCTCCCTTAAACTCTTCAGCCCTGACGTCACAGTAAACAGTCTATTTTATGATAATCCACATCATCATGGAGTCACACCAACCTGCTGCACAGATGCAGATTATTTCTGCCAGAAAACGTCACGGAGAGTCGGACATGTTTACCACAAGTTCATGGGTCAGCCGATGCAGCACAGAGAGCCAGAAGACAGAGGAGCAACTCCTGTCAGGATGAATCTCCACCATCGCCCTCGTCCTGCAGAGACCAGAGAGGGAGACGTGAGAGGAGAGAGCTGCTGCTGGGACCAGTGCCGATCAACAGACACAGCTAGGTGACTGAGACAGACAGCCTCAGATAATGGAATATTATTCGTATTCACCTCAGGGTTTAATTTGTGATGAAGTAATTGATCTATTTTTTATCTTCAGGAGTGATGATGACTACAATTCTCAGCTTCAGAGTGATGAAGAGGATCTTGAGCCTCCTCTGCCGCTGAGATCTGATGATGAGTGGCACCACTGCAGACCCTCTCTGCCTCCTCAACACTACATGCACAACTACAGTAAGGAAAAATCTATTAAGTGTGTTTAATTCATTTATTCCACCAAAATTGGCAAAAGTGGTAAATATGCAGCCTGCCTGATTTTAAAAAGATGATGCTGTTCACTTTAACCCTGCTACATTTCCCCAAAGCACCTTAGTTATTTACTACAAGATAGGGAAGGAAGGGAGGAAGTGAAGGAGGGAGGAAGGGATGGGCGGATAAACAAAGAAATGGGAGGGAAACAAAAACTGGATTTTGTTCTTTAAATACTTAAAGTTGTGGAAAATTACCTTATTTTTCTTCAAGTGTAATTCTGGCCTCCATTTTTAAGGCAGTGCACATGTTACGAAGATATAAACTTTATAATTCTCAAAATTTCAACTTTAATAATATTCTAACAGGTGACTTTAACTTCTACTAAAGTAATTTTTTGGTAAGACATCTGTACTTTTACTCATGTGGCTTTCAAGTATGCCGCCTACATCTGGTTACAATGTAAAATTAAAAATTCTACAAGTAAAAGTACATAAGTATCATCTGCAAAATGCACAGTATGAAAAGTAAAAGTGCTCACGTCAGAATGGCTCCTTTCAGAATTGTGTTTGTAGATATTATTGGTTTATTATTACTAAAGCAAAAACATGTCAGTAGAACTTTAAAAGTGCTGTATGAAACTCTGGAGAAAGACAGTTGATTGTTTAGTCTCATTCCCAGGTTTTAAAGTACAGTTTCTTTGGGTTGTTAGACGCACTGAACCACCAACCCAAAACGTCAGTATTTTAAGACCTGGGAATGAGACTCAAGAATCAACTATCTTTCTTCAGAGTGACATACGGCACCTTTAATGCTGTAGCTAATTGAGGTGAAGCAAATTTAAACTACTTGTTATAATGTTGGGTTTGATAATCTTTAGCAATTCTGTACAACTTGAATACTTAAAGCTGAGGTTCGTTCAAGTCACATGACTTAGACTCAAGTCAGACTTGAGTTACAAATTAAATGACTTTAGACACAACTTGACAACATGAAAAAAGTACAGACTTGCAATTCGATTGGCACTTAAACACTAGTGACTTATATACCATTGTATGTCCACTATATGCTGTTTGTCTTGTCACATTTCACAATATAAAAATAAATAAAATAATAATAATAAAAAAAAACACCAGTGACTCGTGACCTCACTTGGATTTGAGCCTTTTGACTTTAAAATACTTAATACCTTTCTCCAAGTCCAAACATTAAAGATTGTGTTATTTCAAAAATGTGCCTCAAATCATTTCTCTTTATTTCTTGAATCAACTAAAATTAACACTACTCATTCCCAGCAAGTCCAAACCTAAGCTGTGTTCACATGGAGTCTGACAGATGATAGACGGCAAACTGGATATCATATTACTCATGTTAGTTGAGAGCAGGACAGTAAAATTAGCTGAGGCTGGCAGAGAATACTTGCAGCAGTAACAGTAGACGGTACTGCCGTTCAGAGTTAAAATATTCTAACTCTTTGCTGTCCTCTGTAGAAGGATTTATGGTGTATCTTAGCTCCTTCACACAAGAAGGAAATCACAGGTAGTCTGGATAATTACTTGACATTACAAGAACAAAACTGAAATAATAAACAACAAATAATTGTAATTTATATCATTTATTCCAGTCTTTGTAAACAATACGGCATCACTATTGCAACATATCATCATGCATGTTTTGTTTTACCATCCTACCATTCTACTGAACAGTTGGATTTGTTTTTCCCACACCGTTCAGAAGGTGCTGTCAGTCAGCTGTCTACTGCCTGCCTGATTCCATGTGAACGTAGCATGAATTCATTTCAAAAAGCTTTCGCACATTTTGTAAATGTAAATGTTTTGTAAATGTTTGGGACTCGAAACTCAAAGTTTAGGCTTGATTTGAATGCAAAGAACTGAGATGTACTTGTGACATTGCAAAACAACGACTTTGTCCCAGCTCTGCTGTAAAGCACCTGTTACCTTTAAAGTAAGAAGTATAATATTTCACTCTGAATCACAGTGAAGTACCAGAAAGTGCTGGGAGTGTGCATGTAAAAGAACCTAAAGTTGAGTGAATGCCTAGCTACTTTCCACCTCTGTCATTGGGAACAATATGGATTGATTACTGAATGGGCCTTCAGGGCACAGGCGCACCCACAACATGTCACTCAAATTAACACATACCGACCAGGAAGAGACTCTAAATGACCACAAAAAGATGCAAAGGAGCTACAAAGAGAAACAAAATGACCACAAAGAAACCAAAAGACTACAAATAGATATGGTATCACCACAAAGTCTGTGTGTATTGCTCCTAAGTAGGGGAAGTGGTGGGCTTGTTGTCTTGTAATCCGCCCATGAGTAGCCCTTGATTTTTTAGCTATTGGGCTATGTTAAAACATAGTTTTCATTTAGCTGACCAGTATAGTCTGTATGTATCTGAGCTGTAACCTCCTTATTGAAGCATTTTCTGCCTTCGTCATGTGCTTCAACCATCCACAGACCTTCATCGCACCATGGATGTCAGGTATTATCACTCTGCAGGAGCAGAGCAGTACAACCGTAATCCAGTCAACAGATACCCAGCCACGCCTCAGCCATGTCACCACTTTGCTCCCTGCCAGCTCAGAAGTCCCTGGGATGACTCCCAAAACTGGTAAAAGCATAAAGACTGTTGAAATGAAGGCCAGGTGCACCCCCTTTGTAACCTCACCCAGCACCAGCAGTACACAAACGCACAAAGTTGCTCCCAGCTCACTGTTAATGTTTGTGAGAAAATATAATAAACCAGGAGCTGAGACTACTTTGCATATTAGCCTTGTGTTTATTTTTCTGTCTCACTGCTTCAGGCTCCAACGTCATCATCACCTTGTGAATGACAGCGTGGCACAGGGAAGTGTCTCAGTGAACGTGCCTCAGTTCTCCGTCCCCCCCGTGGAGGGCGTGTCACAGGTCAGCGTCATGAACCTGGGCCCAACAGGAGCAGAGGCGTCCGTGTCACATCCACAGGAGAAAAGACGGACCATCAGTCTGCCTGATGAGTGCCGTGAGTCACTTTAATCCTCCCATTTAAAGGAAGGTGCTCATGTTTCAGGAGTATGAAGAAATATTTGCATGGGGGAATTAGAAGTGACAGCAGGTCTTATTTGCATGAGGATACAACAGCAGGAAGCAGGGTGTGTTGTTGGTTGTGTGTTGACTTTATAAACCTGCCAGGTCTGTTTAGGGGCTTGGTAAAATAAATCACAGTATAATTGTTACCTCTGTTGTTTATGTAGGAGGTTAACATAAGGTATTCACTAAAGGATTAGGTTGTTGCTGTTGTTTCCACAGGACAAAAGTAGTTTAAAATAATAATCATTTTAAAAATAGCCTCTGATTTGCACTGTTGGAAGACTTATCGTAATATATCTGAGTAAGACAAGCAGTGAGACAAACACCAATCAGTAATAGATAATTATTATTAATGATAGGTTAAGACTTTTGACTTTAGAAGCCAGGATGCAAATCACTGGCATATATTTTGGGAGTGCCCTGTAAGTGAGTCAGTTTAGGTCTGAGATGCACGAAATACTGCAAGACATTTTTAACATAAAAATAACTTTCCTATTTCATACTTTTATTTCAAGAAAAGCTGACTTTCAACCTGGACATTTTAATGAATATTTATTTGGTGTTTTGATATCCGCTTTTTTGCTCAGCTAAACCCTTTAATAATGAAAAAGATTTTAAAAAAGACTTTAGACTTAAATTAGTAGGTATCACCATGAAACTTCCCCAGTTGATAACTTGCAGTAGGACATTTATTTTTGTATTACAAGGTTTCAGAAATTTTATTTTAAATATGCAAATGAGGCATTATCCAATAATATATGTGCTGATTTGCATTCATTTCCAGAACAGAAATCTGAACACTGGATAAAAGCAGGTGTAAAATTCTTGTTTCATTGTGTTGTCTTATTAGGAGTCACATGTGTTACAGAGGGAATTTTTGATATCAGAAAATACTGTCAAACAGCCATATAAAATATATCTTTGCCAAATTTTTTTAATTAAAATGTTATTTAAATCAAGCTATGAATGATGTATGAATAAACCCCTGTGCAAAAACATTCATAATATACTGTAGATAGTAATAAAACTAAGAAGTGTGGTGTATGTAAGTGCAAATTAAATCGACATTTTTGGCTCAGAGTTTGAAACTCATTTTGAGAAAATGGCCTTTAAAGATTTATTTATAGGACACCACAGATGAATAGGGTAAAAATTTTAACTGATAGATATCACCATGAAACTTCCCCTGTTGATTATTTACAGTAAGACAATTATTTTTTGTATTATGTGTTTTCTAAAATTTTAATGTTTAAATGCACAAATGAGGTATTCACTAATTAAATATGTGCTTTATGCGTACATTTCCAGAACAGAAATTTGAACTAAAATAAACACCTAAATGTATATTTCTGACGTTTTCTTCCCACTTCTCTGAAAAGAGACATGTTATGGAAGCAAAATCATAAAACTGAACAGTGCATATGAAAGTATGTTTTTTGCCTTAAAGTCTCAAGCTGGAAAAATAGAAACCACTTTACATCCAGATCAACTTCTTACTGAGTTGTTGTTGAGAGTTTCAGGTTTCAAGTTAATGGTGATTTGTGAGGCCCTAGTTTGTGGTGTTGTATTGGATTACATAAATTATAAGGTGTTCTTCAAAACCTTCCAAACAAAGCAGTAAAGTCTTAACAAAAATGTAATATTTTAACTATAAATCATATTCAGTTTAGCTAAGATATATGTCTGCAGAGCTCTTCTATTGCATGGCTTTACAGCATACAGGTCTTTTGGAACTACAAAACTACAGAAGAATCAGTTCTGAGATTAATTTGATTTTCTGATCTCTTTCTCCTCTCCTCTCCTCTCCTCTCCTCAGGAAACGTCTTTATAACTTATTCTTCGGACATTTCCTCAGAGATAGTCCCGTTTGTAGACTTCCTCACGAAGCGAGGTTTTCGTCCAGCTGTAAGCTCCTTCCTCTTCACTGAAAAGCCAGATTTAGAATAAAAACAAAAACACTCATTGATTAATTAATTAATTACTTAATTAATTCCACAGATTGACATATTTGACAACCCCATCAGACGCATGGATATCAACAAGTGGAAGGACAGTTACCTGAAAGATGTAAGTTTAATCAACCTGTTTTTACTAGATTTAATTTGCTCTGCTTACACTGTCACATGAAATGTTTAAAAGTGGTATTAACAGATAATCAGTGATGACTTAAAAGACGAAATCAGACTAAACATGACTTTGTACTTTAATATTGGATGTTTTGTGTTGTTTTGTGTGTTAAATTTGACTTTTCAGGCAGTAAATGTGTCTAAAATGTGTTCTGTTTTTTTGACAGCCATCAACCCTGATTATCATCGCCATCAGTCCAAAGTACAAGGCAGACATTGAAGGATCTGTAGTGGACAGCCATGGTCTACACACTAAATACATTCACTCCATTGTAAGAACATATTTGTTTAAAAGAGATATGATTTGAATTGAATTGCTTACAGGTAAAATGCTTAAATGTTAAACGTCTTATTTTTCCAGATGCAGAGTGAATTCATCCAGCAAGGCAGCTTGAATTTCAGATTTATACCACTTCTCTTCCTCAATGCATCCCAGGTCTGAAAGGATTTTTGTTTAATAACCTCAGGTTTTAAAGTTACACATTTTTCCACCTTTTCTCTCTTTTAAAACATGTATATGCATACTCTTTACAGATGCACGTCCCATGTTGGCTTCAGAACACACGTATTTACCGCTGGCCACAGGACACTGAGGATTTGTTACTGCGGCTGCTCAGGGAGGAGAGATATGCTCCTCCTCCTGTGCCTCTGGAGCTCACCCTCATCATCAGGCCCGTGACCCCCAGTGCTGCCACTACACTGTAAAAAGACCTCAGACTCTATTAAAGAAGCGGATGTTGTCTCCGACTCTAAAAAGTGAGACCAATGTGGAAGTGCCTTAAACTTGGGTTCTTTATAATGGCCAGCAGGGGGCGACTGCACTGGTTGCAAGAAGAAGTCAGATAATATACAAGTCCATGAGAAAATGACCCGACTTCTGGCTTGATTTATAATCTCTGTAAACATTTTCCTAATGAATTTATGATCTAGATCAATAAGTTCAAGTCTACTCCAATACAGCATGAAGTTCCATTTGTAAATTATGGTTCCTTGTGATTGTCAAGTTGCTACCATGGAGACCAGTCAATCAGAATAGAGCTGTAGCAACGTGAATCCTCCTCAGCTCAGCTCTCTCGTCCAAATGTGGTCACTTCTTGCTCCTAATGCCAACCTCGATGCTTTGAAACAGTAGTCCAAAAGCTTATGACTGACATCACGTTGGTTATGTCCACTTCTTTTATACAGTCTGTGGTGAAGACATATCTGCGTTTATGTATGTCTCTGATGTTTTGTTTCTAGTAGATTTTATTTTGAGTATTGTGCAACGTGTGAAATTAAAAATCTGAATATAAGCTCATGTTAAATAAAATGTACAAATGTTTTTCAAGATGTTTTAATAAAGTCTTTTTGTCTGTAACACAACACATCCACCACTTTTGTTCAGACTGTGATATATAAACAACTATAGAATTAATTCCTGTGAAATTCTGAACAGAAATTCATGCTCCTCAGAGGATGAATCCCAACAACTTTGGCGTTCCCCTGACTTTTTCTCTAGCGCCACCAGAAGGGTTGACATTTGTGGCCTTAACTGACATTTCTCGATAGCTATTGCCTAGATTGTCCTCATCCCAACTCATCAAATATTGCCACTTTGTCAGTGGACTTTAACGTCTACATATGACACGCGAGGTGTCCTCCTGCATCTGCTGACAATCTGGGACACTATATCAATTCATGCTTGTTACATGCATTGTGTCTTTCTAAATACATTTGGGTTTTCATGGGGTATTTACAGTTTCTGCTCATCAGGTTCATACAAAATAAACTTACATAGGTAAAACACCTAATTATTTTTATATTTATTTCCTTGGGTAACAAAAGCAAGTGGTTAGGTTTAGAAAAGACATAATGGTTTGGCTCAACATTGACATGGGAGGCAACCAGTGTCATGCACCACCCCTCCCACCTACCCCACAGGGACTTTCCAGCCCCTATATTACGTATACTCGTTTACAAAGAAAGATTGCATTTAGATTTTGAAGAATTCTATAATTTGAACTTTGAAATTTGTTAAAATATTGTTAATTTTTATAGATTTAATTGTGAAAACCTTCAGTCAAAATTTGTAAAAAAAATTAAATATTTAGACAAGGGAAGGAACAAGCATAACAGGTTATATATTTATTGGATATTGGATTTATTGGATATAGGATATATATTTTTTGTATAATATAATACTATATGTTTCGGTAGTGACAAATTTTGGGAGAGGAAAAACATTCCAATACAATCTGAAAATACAATATAAAAATTTACAGTCATTTTACTAGAAATGTGACCTTTACATATGGTACAATATATACAGGGACAAAGTTTTGGAAATAAAACATACAAAATTTCAAAATATTTCCAGCCTAACTTTGCACACATTCGGTAGAATGCCCCTTATACTGGCAGTGTTTCAAGCTGATGGCACTATAAACTGACGCACCTTTTCTGGCGTTATGATAAGCCACCAGGCGCCATGAGAGGTGCCTTTTCATGTCAGTATCTGATGCTGAAATCACTGACAAAGCGCAGTATTTGATGAGTTCGGGATGAGAACAGGCTTGAAAATTTGGTAAAATAGAGCCTATTTATACACCCTTGCCTTAACTCTCCACTTAGCCCCATCATAAGGTTGTTTTTCTTTTGTCCTACAGTCACTTAGGTTCCTGCATAACCATCAGATTCACCTGTACTTTGTGTTTGGTGCTATTAAGCTAAGAAAACATGTCTTTCAAACCAGTTTGGAAGTAATGTTTTCTTTAAAAAAATGACCATAATTACATCATTTATCAAAGCCAGAAACTGTAAAAACAGAACTTACCACTAGATTTTCAAATGTCCGACGGTCCTCGAACATATTATGTGGGACGAACATCTCTGGCAGTAAAAACCCATAACCAGATCTGAGTTTAAAATAGTGATATTTTATCAAATTCACTTTATTCTACGTCTCACTTAAAATTTTGCCAAAAATAAACCATTTGCGTGAACTAAGCATGCACAAAAAGAGTAAAAAAAGACAACTCCAGATTTTTATCTTCAACTTTTAATTTGTAACTTTCAAACATCAAAAGGTACATTTATCTGCTTATCCTGTTGGGAGGCTAAGCAGTGACTTGCCAGGGATGTTAATTTGCAACATTTCCTCATAATGTCAATAGCAAACTAGTTTGCTCAACATAATGTTTCCCTCAAAATGCTGTTCCAAATTAGTTATATATAAATTTTGATTTAGGAGACAGGGCTGAAGATGGTTAACATTGTAGCTACTTAGCATTAGCGAGTTAAGATTGTCATTGCGAGCATGTTAGCATACTAATGGTAGCATTTAGCTCAGAGTACCACTGTGACAGCACAACCTCACAGAGCAGCTAGCATAGCTGTAGTCTTGTTTTTTTAAGTTTTAAAGAGAAAATGTGATCATTCTTTCTACTTATATCAATATTTTTTACTTATTTACCTTGTAAACAGTCTCAGGAATGTATATTCACAGGAGTAATATAGGAATTCACCTGTTGCAGGTTGCTAAAAGGATCACAGGATAAATGCTAATGCTAGACCTTTCTTTTTGGTTCATTGGTGAGGTAATTTGTAATTTTGGAAACTGCTGCATATAACCAAATGTGACAACACAAAAATAAAGTGATGAGCAATGAAAAACTTAATAAAAAATATGAAGTCACCCACATGAATACCAGGCAATAAGTGTTGTGAACATAACTTTTGCTGCTGGTGTTTAGTGACAAGCTCAGTTTCACCTGTGTTGTTGTCCATTCCTCGTCCTCAGCACCTGATTTGTTCCAGTTTAGTGGGCAGATTAAACTGGCCCGCCAGTAGGGTCTCCCAATTCAGCCAACTGATCTCACACACACACCCTTCAACCGCCAAAAAAGGCCTGCCAGAGCGGCTGGTGTGCAGGGCTCCAGCTAAGAATAACCCGGACCTTCTGGGGGATAAAGTTACCTTGAAGCCTCCCTGTGCTGTACCCTGACCTATACCCATGTGAGGCACCAATAACACTGGGTGGGATATTCTGTCTGTTCCCCCCTCACCCTACCCAGGCTCTCTGCTTAGCCTGGCTCTTTCCTTCCCCTGCCTTGCTTTCCTTTGCCCCACCGTCCCCAGACCCCTCTCTGCAATGCTGCCGCATTGGCAGCTCCAAATTCTGCCACACCTGAAAATCTTTCTTCATTTTTGTTAAATCTTCAAGAAGACCAACCTGAGGATTATACAAATCAGACAACAAGAGTGGAAATGGAATAATTCAATTGACTTGGACACTTTTTACAGATACGTGGATGCTGATTGGATTCCTACTGAAGCTGTGATTGTCCATTCACTTCTGCATGAGGAGGCTTTGCCCCCAACTCAAAGGACTATAACTGAAATTGTCTGCATATCACCATGGCTGAAGGTAGGACTGTTACACCTGCATCAACACTGAAATAAACAACATATACTGTCTGCTACACCACAGAGAGCCTAAGTCATATAGCTTTATAATAACTTAATGGTGGTGTTTTCATGGGGTGCGTCCTCTAAGGAAAATGTGTTGAAAGTAGGTTGCTATAAATACAGGATATCATGTAGCCAGAGTATTAGCATTGCTCTCCTGTGACAGACGTGACTGCTGCTGGGGCTGACCTCTGCTTTGCAACTTTTTCTATTTAAAAATAAGCCTGAACTTCTCATTAGTTTTTGAGCAAACAAGTTTTCCAACCAAATGTTTTGTTTGATGAAGCTTCAGGACTTGAATGTACTGAGTAATAACAAGTGGTGTCATTTAAACTCAGCGCACATTTGTGGTAAAATACTGACACCATCTGACCGTCCTGAATAATTCTGAAGGGACTGTTTTGAGTTTTTTCATATCTCAGCATTTGTATATGAGGAAGTGAATCATGAGTCAGGCATGCTAAGAGTTCATTCACAGTTGGAAGGTGTCTCTAACACCTTGGCACCAGGTCCATTTTGGAAAGTATGTGTGTTGATGATGGTGAGGATGTCACTAAATGCCATCACATGAATTTTCCACTGGACTAAACAGATGGGAATCATATGCGTATATGTTTGGATCTGATGAAATGAGAATGACACATGATTACAGTTTTTTCTGGTCTTTAATCTGACAAAATATAGTCTCAATAGTTCACATATATTATGTGTTGATGCAGTGGACAGGTTGTCATTTGATAAATGGAAATACAGATACGCTCTCCGTGGTATAAAGTTTAATCCTTTTGAGCACAAAGGAAATATCTTTCACCTGTCGGGGCTTAGCTGCAGTGTGTTGAGGATGAGTGTGACGAGACTGGAAAGGTGGCTATGGAAGGGCACTATCGTCCCAAACATGCTACAGGAAACTCAGAGATTTGACTAAACCATGTTACCGTGTTAATGTTATACGTTGTTGCTAGCTCTGAATAGATGGGATAACTATAGATTTTTAAAGCTAGTGGATATTCTTAGTTTGTTTTTTACAAGGTAATATCTTGACAAAGTAATATTCAAGATTAAAAAAAAAAAATCACTGTGGTTAATCAGTTGCTAAACCACGTCGTCACTCAGAGGTCCTAAAAACCTAATTTCTTAACTGACTTTCTACTCTGTGCAACACAGGTCTGCATGAAAACACTGTTTTCCATTAAGTGTGAGAACTTTGAGAAGTTTTGTATAGTTTTTTACCTAAGAGATTTCTGTGTTTGTGTTTTTGTCCTTGCATTTCTTACTGAACTGAAGTTGGTTGTGCTCCATTTAGAGTTTGCGTATGATTCAAGACCACTGTCAATCCAGTCCGTGTGATCGAAACACATCCAAACAGTCCTGATGAAGCTGTTTAGATGAGTTATTGAGTCTTAAACTCTCTACGTGTAATAACTAATGATGTTTTTTTCGAACTTTTACTGATCTTATTTGCTTATTTAAGCGAACAAAACACACAAGATCCTCCACTCTAAAGACCCTGTCAATACTTATATCAACTTTTAAAAGTATAATAAATCAATTAAAAACAATTAGCCAATATTATTTTGTTTGTACAGATACATATGACATAAACAAACATTTTTGAAGGGTCTGTTTAATGTAATAATTAAAGAACTGTGACCAAGATATGTAGTGCAACATTTTACGATTAAAAAAACAAAAATAATGTGTCAGCCCTCTGACACACTTCAGTGAAGTCATACATGCACATGCTGAAATATTTGCAATCTGGATATATTGGTCATGTCGATTTACTGGTCAGGTTCTAGTATTTTTAAAAAGGCCCTTGCACATCCATCCATGCATTGAAGGTCCGTCCATCCATTTTCACCAATTTATCTGGGACCGGATCACGGGGGCAGCAGGCCAAACAAAGCACCCCAGACATCCCTCTACCCAGCAATGCTTTCCAGCTCCTCCTGGGGGATCCCAAGGCGTTCCCAGGCCAGATGAGATATGTAATCCCTCCAGTGTGTTCTGGGTGTACGAGTTGGACGTGTCCAGAACACCTCCAACAGGAGGCACCTTGGCATCCTAGTCAGGGATGCAGGCCGTGCCTTGGGTCATGGGGCTCCACTGGGCTCAGCCCGAATAAATAGTATGGAGCCATCGCCCTGTGGGCCCACCACCCACAGGGATAGGTATCAGGGTCTGGTGCATTGTGTGCTGGGTGGCAGGCAGGGGTCCTGGGCGTGCTGATCCCTGGCATCACATTAAAGGCGTAGGGCATGCAAGGAACACTGAAAAAGAGCAAAAAATACCTGTACACAGCACGTTCCCATAGCACTTACGAACGTAGCCTCTTTGAAACTGTGATCATATTTAACCTGCGTGCCACTGTGCAACGTTATATACTATGTGAATTGAGTCTGACTGTAAAAGAACAAATTAAATATGTAAGAATACATTAGAAACTCAAAAATAACACTTGTTCCAGTGTAGCAGAGGCAACGGTCAAACTAAGCGCCAAAGGTTGAATCCCCACAGGACTGTTCTCAGAGTGAATTTACTGTCTTTTATTTGTTCACGTAAGGAGCCTCCTCCGCAGCCGGTGGGTCCAATGCAGCAGCTGCAGCACAGCCGAGCTCGCTCAAGTCCGCAGGTCTGGGGTTCCTCAGGAAGCTCAAAGTGTCTGCAGAGCTGCTGATTGCCCTGGCTGCTCTCCTGTCCTGGCTGGTGGTGGGAGTGGTGATGTTTGACTTTGTGGAGTACAAGGCCGTCCCCGGTTAGTCACAAATACCATAAAATGTTTTAAAAATGTCTCTTTATTGGAATTTCATTTAATCAGACATTCTTATCATCATATTATCTGTTATTATTCTCAAGACATTCAGCAAATTGTTACCGACCCCGTGCAAGCTGTGAACGACGCTGTTGATGAAGTATCCAGTCTGCTCAATAAGTTTCAAGGTATGTACGAGAGACCGAATGCATGTCACCTTTTTAAAAGTGTTGAAGTAAGTATTGTAATATATGACTCTCATATTTCTGCCCCCCTTAGAATGTGCACCTGATTTAAGTGACCCCATGTCCGTTGCCACCTACGCAGCAGAGGAAATATCGGAAGCAAAAGATGGAGTTGTTCGATATTTTTCAGATGAGGAAGGTATGAAAACACACACAAAAATTTTAGCATACATGTGATGTAACCATGACTCTAATAATCTACTCCCAAACCCACAGGGAACTTCTACCTCAGCTATGTGGACCCTGTGGTCATTGGGAGACAAGCTTTCCATTCAACGAATGACTTCATGGGTGGAGTTGTGGGCACCTTCAGGGACAGACTGTGTGCTATAGTGGACACTGTATTGGACACTATATCGGGTATAAATAAAGGTATGTATCCCATATTTTATTGCTTATTTCTTATTAAGGAATTTGTCTGCCTCCCCCTTTTTTACTAACAAGCAAATAATGTGATAATTGCCTTACTAACCTGAGAAGAAAAAGACTAATGCAAGTAACACTGTATTTCAGTAATACTTGTGTTAATGTTAATGTTAATGTTAAAGTTAATGTTAATAAAATGATTTCCCCCCATAAATGTCCTTGTTTTTCTCAGGAAAAGTTGACCTTAGCTACATAGACCCTGTGGTCATAGGCAGAAATGTCTTCAGTGTTACAAATGAGTACATGTGTGGAGTGGGGCGCTACATCCAGGGTGTGCTTTGTGCCATTTTGGACACATTTCTGGATGTAGTGAAAGGTATTTACTCTACTTGTGTTATATCTTTCTAATCTGTACCTCTTAACAAATTAAAACACAGCCTACAGTATTGTTTTTATACATGCATCCTTATTTGATTTCTATTTGTCCTCCTCAGGAGCTGTGGATATCAGCTACATGGACCCTGTGGTGGTTGGCAGAAGTGCCTTCAGTACCACTAATGAGTATGTCAATGGAATAGTGGGCTCCATCCGGGACGTGCTCTGTGGCATCATAGACAGTATACTGGAAATAACCAAAGGTACCTGTGTCATATTTTAACCTTTGTATTCCACGCCTGTGTTGTTGAATCCTTATTTGTTGCCTAAGTTTATGACTAAATCAACATTATTCCCCATAACTCTTAGCTTGTGTTTGTTGTGAGTTTATAACAGGACTTTTTGTATTGACAATTATTCACTACTGGCCAATATGTTGTCCTAGTTGTCTAATGGGGTCTTTTAAAATGTCCATATAACGTAATAATAATAATAATAATAATAATAATAATAATAATAACAACAACAATAATAATAATAATTTGTTGGCTTGAATGTTTGCTCTTCTCAGGAACCACTGACATTAGCTTCATTGACCCTGTGGTTGTTGGCAGAAATGCCTTCAGTACTATTAACGACTTTGTGAGTGGGATAGCAGGATACATCCAGAATGTTTTCTGTACCATCTTTGATGTAATACTGGACACAATAAAAGGTACAGTATTCTAACCTTTATCTAATCTATGTATGTACTGAGGAGTATTGGGGCCAAGCATAAGGAAAAAAAGATTTTTCAAAATTTTGTATTACGAGAATGAAGTTGAAATGTCGAGAATAAAGTGAAGATGTTGAGGACAAAGTAAAATTGTCTAAATTAAAGCTGAAAATATCTACGATTAAGTTGAAATGTCAAGAATTAAGTTGAAATGTTTAAGAATGAAGTCAAACTTTAGTCTTAGTGCCAGGCATAAGAAATGATAAGTCAGAGAAGGAAGATTTTTTTTCTTGCATTTCGAGAATAAAGTTATATTGTTACAGTCGAACGTTTGAGAATAAATCAGACTATTAGCGTCAGTGCATATAGCTGCCTCCACAAAATATCTAGTGTAGATGAATTGGTGATAGTAACAACAAAAGGATTTCTTTATTAGCCCATAAGCACAGTGTGCTAATTAGCACGCTATCATAACTTTTGAGAGATTGTGCCGAAAACTGCGTCTGTCCAGAAGGAGAAATAACACAATCTTGGAGGAGGTGGCCGCATTTGTGCAAACTTAACTAGCTGGTAATGGACGATGCAAGATGGTTACACCTGCGTGCAATAAATAGAGGATATATTTTGTCACAAGTCACAATTTGATGACCAGAGGAGATGATTTTACTCTTGCCATTTGGCTTCTTGTGATGTGATTTCTTTTTTAAATCTCTGTCGTTTCAATTTTTGTCCCTATGCCTGGACCTAATAATCCTCTGTAATGTTGATCTACCACTACTATGTATGCTCTACTGTAGCCTGCTAACAGCAGTTTTCACTTTGACCTGTCTGCTGATCAGATATCCAGAACGCTGTGGGATTCAGCCCCATGTCAGCTCTGAAGAGAACAGCAGAAATCACCACAGAACAGATTAACATGCTCGTGAGCTACATCTCCACAACGCTGACTGGTGACCAAGGTCTGTTCTAACATATAACGACATATAAATGTTATGCTGGAATATTATTGTGTTTACATTTACTGTAACTACTTTCTTTGTATTATTAACACCAGCTTTCACTGACTCTGTGGTGTTCTGATATTTAGGGATCTTACCTGAAGTGTCCATTGACCCCATGAAAGTTGTGGAAGACGCTGTGTTGGAGTTCACAGACAAGAAAGATTTGTTCGTGGCCTACATGTCCAGTATGCTTGTTGGTGAACAAGGTATGCTGGTTTGCATCAGTTATATAC
The DNA here is from genome assembly GCF_041903045.1 of Epinephelus lanceolatus. Taxonomy (NCBI): domain Eukaryota; kingdom Metazoa; phylum Chordata; class Actinopteri; order Perciformes; family Serranidae; genus Epinephelus; species Epinephelus lanceolatus. The sequence goes on from NC_135748.1 coordinate 28,503,758, forward strand.
AATAATAACATAAACTTTACTAAAAGATTCATAAATGCGTACTTTGATGCATATATCATCATTTTTTCTTTCTTGTTTCAGGTGAACCTGTTGCTCCTCCAGTTGTAAATGTTGTAACTGAAAAAGGTTTCACTTTTTAGTAGTTTTAATTTACCTAAAAGCATCTTACCTGCAAAACACATCTGATTCTGATTTTCTTTGTTTAGATGAAACTGTAGCTCCCCCAGCTGATATACCTCTGGTACGAAGGAAAGGTAAGCAATGATAATATTTTTACTCCATTTTCTTTGCTGTAACACTAAAATCATGTGTCAAAAATGAAGCTAATTGTCTCTTATTACCACTCTTTCTTTGAAATGTAGGTGAATTTCTGCCACCATTTGAAAAAGGTAAGAAAACACCACCATTTACAGCAGAACTGCACTGTAATGTTTATTTATAGACATGTGCAGTGTGTGCTGCCAGCAGCTAGTCGCCTTTCATGCACGCTTGCATTGATTTTTGTTTTTCATTCTTCTTTGTATGACCTGGTCTGCTCTGTTGAGTGTAGTACACTTAGCCTGAAGTACAATGAAACTGTATGTCAGTCTTGTTTAAACAAACTCCATTTGCACTTTAACAGATATGCCGCATAACCATTGTGTACTTCCACTGTAAATTTCTATGTAAGGATGAAGTGACTGCATCTCCCTCTGTTTGTCACACTGCCCGTTTGTGGGATGTTACATTTCGTGGAACTCTGCATTCATGTGTTTTTCCATTCATGTTCCAGTATTTGTTTTGTTCTATATGTTTTTAAAAATATATATATATATATTTCTATGTCATACTGAGCATGAAAATTTGTCTTTAATATGTGTCCTTTGGAGTTGCATTCCTCTGATTGACCAACTGCCACCTGTATTTCATCCATTTAAACATCTGTGATATTCTGTGTCTGTGTTTGTATGTCTCTGGATTGTTTGTATTGAATGACGTGTTACTGTGTGGAATATTACATTTTATCTTTGCATGGAGTCATTCAAGTGCACTCCACGTGTTTCAGAAGTTAGCCTTTGGAATATTAATGACTGTAGTCATTTTGAGTGGTAAAATTTTGGGGAATGGTGATGGCAGGAAAGAGAGTAAAGGCCTTTACACACCGAGGGCGTGACAAAAAAACAACACACAAATATTAAATACTTGCCTGTAAATATTGTGCATCAAAATGATATATTCTGGCAACGATGTGAATTTGTGGTAACAGATTTGTTGATTCCTGTATTTGCGGGGCGAACACTGAGAAAAATTGACCTTGTTCCAATAGAAGTGACTGCTTAATATTTTCATTTTATGTGAAAGTACTTAAGACAGACACAAAAGTTCAAAAAAATATTTTGACAGGCAGATTAATAGCATGGAAAAAGAAAATGCATCTGGTGTGTGAAGGCCTGAAGTTGGTCAGTGTTCCGTATTTCTCTTTTCATAAACAAATCCCATGAAAAGACTAAAACCAAAAATGAATTAATCCAGCCAGCAAGTCTTTGTCTGTGTAGCCAAAGCCTGATATATTTTATTTGCCTGCACCAAAGACCAGGGATGTTGAGTTCCACGTTTTTCACAAACTTAAAGACTTCACAGACTTTAAGAAAGTTGCTAGCCTAGTAACACTGAAGCTACAAACAACCTACAACTTGACCCTCTTTCCATTCATAATGAATATCTGATGTTCAGTAGTAGCTTATTTATAGAATTTTTAGAAAACTTGATCATGTACATGTGCCATTAGTGATTGATTAATTTAGTATCCTATAAATATACCAGAGACCTCCACTGTTGATGCACATTTTGTTTATTTTATGTCTATGTATTGTGCAATATACACTGTTCTGCTGCTGTAAATACTCACTAGACCAAGAAATGTGTAGTAATATGCTGCTGAAAATAGTCCCCATTAAATCCATTATTTACCACTGTCAGAATGAAGCTTGTTAAAAAGCACAGTGCCAAGCTGTAAGTTTTTTTAAGCTACCAACCTTTTTTAAAAAATTAAACTGTACATGCATGAAACATTGTGTTTCTTTTCTTTTTTAATTTAAGATTTACAACTTCAGTAAGAGGGATGAACTCTTGCATTTTTGGTTTTGGTCATTTCCTAAGATTTGTTTGCGGTAAGCTCATTTTAAAGGAGCTGTGTACAACATTCAGAACATTTTTATGGTTGCAAACAACTATTTGCTCTGTAAAGATATAGTGGAGTAATGGCATCATGAAGTCACACTGCCACTGTGTGTGCTCTACTCTGAGCTTCTCTGTGTAATGTCACTGCTGTTCTGCACTGTGCTCATATGATGGAAGCAAATCAAGCTCTCTAGTTTCCCCCCAGGTTAACCATGTTAGCTCTGTAAGCACTGTTACCATTGTTAGCACTTTTTGAGTTAGCACTGTTAGCTGATGTCTCAGCCACCTCATGTTGATCTGTGTGCAGACAAAGTGTCCCAGACTGTGAATGTTGTATACAGCTCTTTAAGCAAATGGGGAGGGTCATGAACTGCAGCACGTGGTGTGTACTCCAGTATATAATGTTATGAGTGGTCATTGTTCCCATTTCACCCCATCAAATTCTTCCGTACCTGAAAATAAGTTTGGGGCTGCGTGTCCGTGTAAAAGATGAGAAGGTCAGATAAGAAAGGTCACATGGGTTGATGATACAGTTGCAGAGATCATGCAAGCTGCCAGAGATGAAGCTGCTGCTGCTGCAGCACAGTTAAAGACTGAGGAGGAGGAGGAGGCCGAAGTTCCTATTGAAGCCACCAGTGAAGAAGATGTGACAGAGGCAGAGGATGATGATGGTATTCCTTCGGTTTTTCTTTAGTAGTCACATTAATTAGTCAGATACAGGATCAGTAACAGACACTAAATTTGTCACTATCACATCACTAGTGAAACATGTTGACGCCGAGGAGGCTGAACGTGAGCCATCACTGGAAGATGAAGAAAAGGAGACTGATACTGAGGAAGAGGAAATTAAAACAGAGGAGGGTACAGCACACCAGGAGGAGGAGGTAAAAGAAGATAAGAAAAGCGTTGGTACAGAAGAGGAGGAGGAATTAAAACAAAATGATGACGAAGAAGAACAGGAAGAGGGAGATATTAAACCAGATACTGAAGAAGAGGAGACCAAAGCTGAAGAAGTTTTGGTTGAAAGGGACGAGGAGGAAACAACAACAGAAGAAGATGCTGTAAAAGAGAAGGAGGAGGAAGGGGAGGCCACAATGGAAGATTTGGTAGAGGAGGAGGAGGAGACCAAAGCTGAAGAAGCGTTGGTGGAAGATGGGGAGGAAGAGGAGGAGACAAAAACTGAAGGGGACACAGTAGAAGATGCTGATGAGGAGGAGGAGGAGGAGGAGGAGGAGACAAAAACTGAAGGGGACACAGTAGAAGATGAGGAGGAGGAGGAGGAGGAGGAGACAAAAACTGAAGGGGACACAGTAGAAGATGAGGAGGAGGAGGAGGAGGAGGAGGAGGAGACAAAAACTGAAGGGGACACGGCAGAAGATGATGATGATGAGGAGGAGACTAAAACTGAAGGGGATGCAGTAGCAGATGAGGAGGAGGAGGAGGAGACAAAAACTGAAGAAGAAGAAGCAGTAGAAGAGGAGGAGGAGGAGACAAAATCAGAACTTGTGGTGGAAGAGGAAGAGGAGGAGATCCAAACTGAAGAAGATTTGGTGGGAGCTAAGGAGGAGGAAGAGGAGGAGCCAAAAACTGAACAAGTTCTGGTAGAAGATAAAGAGGAGGACACAAAAACAGAAGAAGAGGCTGAGGAGGAGGAGACTGAAGATGAAGATCTTCATGTTGATGAAGAAAACATTGGAATAACTGACACTGATGTCAAAGACCAGTTTGTTAAAACCGACCAGGACGATCAAACTTTAGATCTGGACGATGATGAGACTCCAGAAGAGGAGGACGAAGGAGAAAAACGGGACAAAGTTGAGACGACAGAGGTGGATGATGATGATGACAATGAAGATGAAGAGCCACCTGTCCAACAACTTGATGTAAAAATTCTGTCAGCTGAAAAACCTGATAATGCCAGTGTAGTGCCTGAACCTGACGATGAGGAAGACGAAGAAACAAGTATTCCCGAAGATGACGAATACTCTGACATCATTGTTGATCATGATGAAAACAACAACAACAGTCAAAGCGGGAAAACTGAACACAAACGAAAGCGGAAGTTTCGTATTCCCTTTGAGAAGCTCAGGAGAGCCGGATCCAGAGCTCACAGAGAACACCTTGGCGAGCATGAGAAAGGTACAGCACTCCCACCGTCATCATCATCATCACATAGTTTTCATCCTGTTTTTCATTATCGGGTAATGAACATGTTTCTGAATGGTGAATGTGTTAATGATAAATGTAATGTGTCACCTTTACATTTTCTTAACATATTTTCACGGCCATGTTGAATGCTCTTTGACCTGTCGGTTGAGACATGACTAAACTTAATAGAGCCTGACAGATACCTGTTCAATGACGATTGATGTAACATATTTCAGATTTTCATTTCAGTGCTTTATGTTGTGTGTTCATTTGTTTTGTGTGTTGTTAATCATCAAGGTTTATAGATTAGAGAAATATTCCAACATTTTAGGATATACTATATTTTGTTGTTTTACCCAGAATCAGAGAAGACAAACAGGATGAATTCTAGCTAACGAACTAGCTAAACTGCAGCAACAAAGAGTCACATGCAGAACATGCCTTATAACAAGGGTATTCAACTGAGTGTTCAACAAGCCAAGGACCCCATAGCTTAAAGAGAGACGGAGTACATTGTATAAACCTGAGTTAATCCTCTGAATATTTTTGGGTTTTCTCTCGCTTGAGCTTGCCTGCAGCTGCTGAGTTAGCAGCAGGTGTCGCATGGCTAGGTGCGTTAGCTTCACTCTCTACGTTTTTGCTTTTGGTAAGTCAGAGTCACTTGCTTGAAAAGTTACAAAACAATTCATTTTAGCTCATAAGAATGTCCATACACTTGGAAAAATAATACAGCTAAGTGACCAATATGTTTCAATAGTAGCTAATTTTAGCTAACTGGTTCACCTTGCCGCACAGTGATTTAGCGTTAGCTAGCTTGCATGAATGCGCAAGGAATGGATTCAGCCGTTAGCCTATCATGTTGTGTAACGTTACTGTAAAGTAAATGTTTGGTTTTAATGAATAGGTTGATATATTTATTGTGTATTTTCAGACATTTTTTAATTGTTGGAAAAGAAAAAGAACTTAAACTGTCAAACAGTAATTTGGCGCCCCCCTTGCAGAGTGCCCCAGATATAAGTCCTAAACAAGTTAGCATTTTTGTAAGCTCCTGTGCCCTTGTCTTGAAGTCAATGGGTTTTTAAATGGGTTTCAGGGAGGGAACCAGTGTGATGCTAACTTCTGCGTTAGCTTACGGAAAAACATCATCCCTGCAGCACTCCACTAACTCTGAGGACCCCTTTTTAATGCTTATGCTTTCAAGTTTTCTTCACTAAAAAAGTAATTCAGTTATAGTTGTCTGTGTATCCATGGGTACATTGCAAACAGGAACTGCTAACAGCTTATTCTGCATACTTTTAAAAATGCCAAATTGCCAAAATGTAAACAAATATAGGCCAAAAATAATAGGTCTCAAGTTGTAGGCCGCAGTTGAGCTAAGGAACTCACCTGGACATGTCTTAACTTCAATTTATGTTGCTCACACAGGCCTGCTAAAGTCAAGTGATGTCTTTGCATTGACTGTACTACACTGTAGCCTCTAAATTTAGCTTTGAGTTCAGTCTGGACAGTCGCAGGTGTTCGGGCTCACATAGCTCTCGGATCATAATATACCCCACTTACTTGTGGAAAACAATGTCACCTTTACCATATATATCTCTGTAGATATTTTCTATTCCTCATTCTAGGAAAAATAACTTTGTGCTTGACCAATCTATTTACTGGACTTACAGGGATGTAACTAATATTGATCTTCTCATCTGACTACAGGAAAGATGGGCACATTTACTCATATGCTGGTGTGTTTCTTTAAGAGATAAATTGTCAGTACAGTTTTAACTGAAAGGCAAAGATGGAAATAGCAAGATTAAATCAGGTTTTATATAGATCAGAAACTCATTCTCAATATAGCTGCACGGAAAGAAGATCTCCGGACTAATACAGTACAGGGTCTGCGATTTCGAGCTCGTTTAACCTGCATGCTCCCTCTGATGAATCAGCAAAGACAAATCTATTTTCCAAGGTGCAAATTGTGTACTTATATGTTCCTGCTTTAGACCCAATGGTCACTGCCAGTGAGCCAATAGAGAAAAGGGCAGCTAGATGGAGCTAACAGGCTAAGAAAAACATGAATAGATTTCTGGATGAGGACATGAATCAGCATTCTGATGTACTGTATGATCTTCCCTCCAGAGTGAATTATGTATCAATAAAAAATGATTACCAAATGATCACTTCATTGTAGACATAGCAATGTGATGACAGAAAGACATTGGACAGATGATACTTTTTGTTGGAATGAAAATCCGGTCAGGACAGATTGTTTTAACAATATAACACCATTTAGCTCGGGGTGTGTTTTTGATCATAGTGTTTTTAGCAATGTAGTGCTTATAGTGCTTATGCAAGCATGGTTATTTGTCATGATAACAATATCACACTCTGATTACTGGTCAGAATTGCACTGTTATCTGCTATTTTTTTTTTTTTTTTTTACATATTTCTGCATGATATAATTTAGTTCTCAAAGAGGCAAAGGAAAGACATGCAATAAAAGAAGTTAAAGATGCCATTATTAAAGGTAATACTCTTAAAGTTATGCACCCTCTTCACTTTGCTCACTTCCAACATTCAATTTATATTTCTTAATGTTGTAATTAAATGTATTGATTTGGTATAATTTAGTCAAAACAATAAAGCACTCCACACACACAAGCACCTGATAGTTCTGCTTATGATTTACTGTTGCTAACAGAACTAAAAGAAGAAAAAGTAAAGGAGGAGGCCAAACCCCTGGAGAAGAAACTGCCAAAGCCCAAAGGTAATTACACTTAATGATAAAAGTAAAATATTGTTTAAAAGTACATGTGAAAAAGTAAAAACAAGACTGAAACTTTATGTGGAGTATGTACCAAAGTTCACAACCTAATGTTGATATAGTTTTGTTTTGTTTTTTTTTCTCCTGCATATGACTTTTTCCCACTATTATTACATACTAATTACAGTGGTTAACATGAAAAGCAGGTGTACTGTATACGACTATATTTCTCGAAACAAATTACATTCACTTGCCTCTTTATTAGGTACACCTGTTCAACTGCTTGTTAACACAAATAGCTAATCAGCCAATCACATGGCAGCAACTCAAACCATTTAGGCATGTAGACATGGTCAAGACGACCTGCTGAAGTTTAAACCGAGCATCAGAATGGGAAAGAAAGGTGAGTTAAATGACTTTGAACGTGGCATGGTCATTGGTGCCAGACGGGCTGGGTATTTCAGAAATTGCTGATCTACTGGGATTTTCACGCACAACCATCTCTAAGGTTTAAGGAGGATGGTCCAAAAAAGAGAAAATGTCCAGTGAGCAGCAGTTCTCTAGGTGAAAATGCTCTGTTAATGTCAGAGGTCAGAGGAGAATGGCCAGACTGGTTCAAGATGATAGAAATGCAACTCAAGCTCAACCCGAATAACTGCTTGTCACAACCAATGTATGCAGGAGACCATCTCTGAATGAACAACAAATTGAACCTTGAAGCAGATGGGCTACAACAGCAGAAGACCACGCCAGGGAACACTTGTCAGCTAAGAACAGGAAACTGTGGCTACAATTCGCACAGGCTCACCAAAATTGGACAAAAGAAGATTGGAAAAATGTTGCTTGGTCTGAATTTGGCATAAACAACATGAAAACATGGATCCATCCTGCCTTGTATCAACGGTTTAGGCTGGCGGTGGTGGTGTAATGGTGTGGGGGATATTTTCTTGGCACACTTTGGGCCCCTTAGTACCAACTGAGCATCATTTAAATGCCACAGCCTACCTGAGTATTGTTGCTGACCGTGTCCATCCCTTTATGACCACAGTGTACCCATCTTATGATGGCTACTTCCAGCAGGATAACACACCATGTCACAAAGCTCAGATCATCTCAAACTGGTTTCTTGAACATGACAATGAGTTCACTGTACTTCAACAGCCTCCACAGTCACCAGATCTCAATCCAATAGAGCACCTTTGGGATACAATGAAATGGGAGAGTCGCATCATGGATGTGCAGTCGACAAATCTGCAGCAACTGCATGATGCTATCATGTCAATATGGACCCAAATCTCTGAGGAATGTTTCCAGCACCTTGTTGAATCCATGCCATAAGGAGTTAAGGCAGTTCAGAAGGCAAAGGGGGGTCCAACCTGGTACTAGCAAGGTGTACCTAATAAAGTAGTCAGTCAGTGTATGTTTCAGTATTGGTAACCTTCCAACTTGTACACAAAGGGCACAGGGTACTTTGACCAGCTTCAGTTATTTCTATGGAAAGTGCTTTGCCACATAAATGTATTTTATTATCTACATGGTAAGTGCAGGGAAAACTGACACTTTGATGGTTGCTTTTAGAAGAAGAGCCTATAAAGAAGGAAGAGCCAAAGAAACCAACCAAAGAAGAGAAAGAAGTCAAGATAACACTCAAAGAGGAGGAAAAAGTCAAGAAACCTCTCAAAGAAAAGAAGGAAGTCAAGAAACCTGTCACAAAAGAGAAAGAAGTCAAGAAACTTGTCAAAAAAGAGAGGGAAGTCAAGAAACCCCTCAAAGAAGAGAAGGAGGTCAAGAAACCTCTCAAAGAAGAGAAAGAAGTCAAGAAACCAATTAAAGAGGAGAAAGAAGTCAAGAAACCTCTCAAAGAAGAGAAAGAAGTCAAGAAACCACCCAAAGAAGAGAGAGAAGTCAAGAAACCTCTTAAAGAAAAGAGGGAAGTCAAGAAACCACCCAAAGAGGAGAAAGAAGTCAAGAAACCTCTGAAAGAAAAGGAGGTCAAGAAACCTCTCAAAGAAGAGAAAGAAGTCAAGAAACCAATTAAAGAGGAGAAAGAAGTCAAGAAACCTCTCATAGAAGAGAAAGAAGTCAAGAAACCACCCAAAGAAGAGAGAGAAGTCAAGAAACATCTTAAAGAAAAGAGGGAAGTCAAGAAACCTCTCAAAGAAGAGAAAGAAGTCAAGAAACCTCTCAAAGAAGATAAAGAAGTCAAGAAACCTCTCAAAGAACAGAAAGAAGTCAAGAAACCACCCAAAGAAGAGAAGGAAGTCAAGAAACCTCTCAAGGAAGAAAAAGAAGTCAAGAAGCCTCTCAAAGAAGAGAAAGAAATCAAGAAACCTCTCAAAGAAGAGAGAGAAGTCAAGAAACCTCTCAAAGAAGAGAGAGAAGTCAAAAAACCACCTAAAGAGGAGAAAGAAGTCAAAAAACCTCTCAAAGAAGAGAAAGAAGTCAAGAAACCACCTAAAGAGGAGAAAGAAGTCAAGAAGACTCTTAAAGAAGAGAAAGTAACAAAGCCTGTAAAAGAAGAACCAGAAAAGATCTCCAAAGAGAAGAAACAACCAGTCAAGCCTTCTAAAGTGGTGAAAGAGGAGGGAAAACAAGAGAGGCGTTCCAAAGAAAGGGCAGTACCAAAGAAGCCCTCCAAAGAAAAGCAAGAACCAGAGAAACCTTCCAAAGAAAAGAAAGAGGTCAAGGTGATTCCCAAAGAAGAAAAAGAACTAAAGACAATCTCCAAGAAAGAACCAACAAAACCCTCTAAAGAAGAGAAAGAAATCAAGAAGATTCAAAAAGACAAAGAGCCTGTCAAGAAAAAGGATACTACGACAGGTAGGCGTAGGCCAGCATTGCAATGTTTTTACACAAGGATCCACTGACTATCCCTACCTTGTCAGTTATCAACAGTAAGCACCTGCAGCCATGCTATGACAATGCTAGCATGTTCACTATGCTCACCATCTTAGTTTAGCTTGTTAACTGATCAGCTTTGCCTTTTTATTTAAGATGCTGCACCCAAAAAGGCTGCAAGGAGGGTGAGAGTAGTCAAGAAGAAGGTTGCGCCTGTCCTGAAGAGGGAACATCTGAATGTTACAAAAGCAGGTGAGATAACACAGCACGTACAAAGAACATGTCACAGTGACATTATTTTCTTAATTAGCATTTGATGAATTTTGCACTAACTCAGCTTAAACCCAGTCAATGGAACAAAAAGACATAATTGGCTACTTGTTCAAATGGCTTAAAGCAACCCATGTTTACATTTCTGCTTACATAAATTCCCACAAAAATTGTATTGAAATCAAACTTTGTTTTTCTGCTGTTCATTACAGCTGAAGAGCCCAAGAAGGCAGTAAAGGCACTGAAAGCAAAAAAGCATATAGTTCCTGACCTGAAAAAGGAACACATGAATGTCACAAAAACAGGTAAATAACAGGCCACACTTATTACCATATGCTAACGTTAAGATACAGTGTGTAAGATCACAAACAATAGGCAATCTCGAAAATATAAAGAATCAAGAGTAGACCAAAATTTAAAACTACTGTTCCTCTAATATTGTCTTTAAAACATAGATCTCATTAGACCCTTTTCATCTCCCCACTACAATATGCCTTCATTATTCATGATGCTAACTGCTAAATATGCTTACTCCTTAAAGGTAAAAGCCAACATCAGATTCGCTCTCATTTGGTGTTTTGCATTGCTATATTTGCGTTGTCTTCAGCACTGCATCTCTTGGATGCCTGCTGCTTATGATCTGGCACCTAGTTGCTACCTGACCTCACCTGAGTGCTGTGGAGATACATGCCCAAAAACAACATGGCCTTACTCCAAAGTCGTTGAAATACAGCACTTGGGCAGTGACTTGCAACGTTAGACACTGACAAAAAAGCCGTCCTTTAACGTCAGCATGACAAACGGCCGGTTGCAGTCATAGTTTCATGGTGCTCGGAGACATCAGGGGGATATGTGGCGGGAAATGAATGAAAGTTAAGGGGAAGACAGCCCAAGTAGGTCAGGTGGGAGGGGTGGTGGATGGGTCCAACAAACACCGATTTCCACCCAGGAGAGCAGTGTTCATGTCCCATAAGATTGTAAAGCCAAACCCTGTTCTTTTTTCCTAAACCCTACCACGTGTTTTTGTTGCCTAATCCAACCATGTGGGTTAGTTGTTGAAGGCAAAAAAAACATCAATTTGCTGTGTTTTACCAATGTAGTGCATTTATTTTGAAAGAGACTCCATGAAAACGTTAAATTTGAAAGAAGACAATGCATGTAACAGACATAACTTGACATGGTGTCATAGAACGTCAACATCCAACGCATCAAGGGTACCTTTGAGATCATATCTGGACATGGAAAGTCCATGATACCCTTGGTGAATATGGAGAAGTTTCTTCTTTCCACACAAAACTTATAGTGGGATACATGTACTTTATGACTGCATATTCAACATGTCTCAAAACATATCCCATTTTTATAATGTACAGTCTCTGCCCTGCCATCAGGTGTTTCATTTTGTATATACTTCAGATCATGCCTAATAACTTTAGTGAATATGGAGAAGTCTCTATTTTCATAGTAAACCTTGTAATGAGTCTGCAACATGTATCACATTTTTTGGGGTCTGGTATGATATTTATTGAGGTCTAAAAAACATCTTACAAAGCACTGAATTTGATTTTAAAAATGATGTAAGCCCCTTGGCTTGACTGATATTTTTGTTTTTATTTTTTGCTTTTAAAGGTGAGGTTCCCAAAAAGAGGAGGGCCGAGCCAGTGTCTCCCAAAAAAGGTTTGTGTTTCTTTTGTGTTGTAATTTATTGCACAATGTATTTTCAATCACATTGTAGTTTTGCAGCAGTAATTTACTCTCTAACTGAACTGTATACATTAGAATCAATAGAGCCATGAATGTTTTTTTCTAGCACCTGTTATCAAAGCAAAACCTAAAGCTGCTGTAAAGAAGAAAGGTATGCAGCACAAGTGTGTTTCTGTAGAGCTTTAGTAGCTTTAACATGTGGCTGCTGATGAAAACAGTAATGTTCAGACTGTATTTTCAGTCTGCAACATGAAGAGAAAGTGTGCACAAATTGTTTCAACATTTTTCTTTTTTGTCTCAAAAGGTCTTAAAAAGAATTGAATCTTACTCTAAAACTGATGCAGGACCCCTGGCTTGACAGATGTTTTTGTTATTATTTCCTATAGAAGCTGAAGTTCCTAAGGAGAAGGCCAAGAAGGCCGAGCCAGTGACTCCCAAAAAAGGTTTGTTTCTCTTTGGTACCTTCATTTATTAGTTAATTTCACGATTTCTGACTTAACAGTTTACATTAGAATCAATAGGGCCATGAATGTTTTCTCTAGCACCTGTTATCAAAGCAAAACCTAAAGCTGCTGTAAAGAAGAAAGGTATGCAGCACAAGTGTGTTTCTGTAGAGCTTTAGTAGCTTTAACATGTGGCTACTGATGAAACAGTAATGTTCAGACTGTATTTTCAGTCTGCAACATGAAGAGAAAGTGTGCACAAATTGTTTCAACATTTTTGGAGTTTCAAATAATTTTTCATGAGGCCTTAAAAATGTCTTTGAAAGCACTGAATTAGACCATAAAGTGATACAACACCCTTAACTTGACTGATATTTTTGTTTTTTATTTTTTGCTCTAGAAGCTGAGGTTCTCAAGGAGAAGAAGGCCGAGCCGGTGACTCCCAAAAAAGGTTTGTTTTTCTTTGGTACTTTCATTTGTTAGTTAATTTCACGATTTCTGACTTAACTGTATATATAATAGAGCCATGAATGTTTTCTCTAGCACCTGTTATCAAAGCAAAACCTAAAGCTGCTGTAAAGAAGAAAGGTATGCAGCACAAGTGTGTTTCTGTAGAGCTTTAGTAGCTTTAACATGTGGCTGCTGATGAAAACAGTAATGTTCAGACTGCATTTTCAGTCTGCAACATGAAGAGAAAGTGTGCAAATAGTATTGTAGAAATAGTAATCTTCAGAATATTGTCAGTAATATGATTTCAAAGACATGTTAAGGTAACAACCTAAAATCAAAATGTGTTGTTACAGTTACATGCTTTGCTATAGGCAGACAAATTAGTTTTACTGCCTTTTTTTTTTTTTTAATAGCTGAATTATACAAGTAGTGGATTGTCATCACTCAGTCTCTGAGTAATGACATAGGCCTAATCATTAAGAAATAATGTAATCGTCATTGTCATTTAAAAAAAACACATAAAACTTAGATGCATGTTTTTTTCACAGTGCTTTACTTTTGGAATGGTCATAAAGTAGTACAATAAAAATGTTCAAGGAAGAACACTGTGATAGTTATTAATTTGAGATTGAATTTTGAATTAAATTGAACTGAATTGAATTAGTTTGAATATTGAATTTCACTGTCTTTTAATCTTTTCTAGCTGTCATTGTCTCAAACAGTCTACAAAAACTGCAGTTTTCATAGACTAGCTACTTACATTACATGTTTAATGTGAAGCTAATATGAGCTAATGAATTATATTTTTGAATATTCCCCAATAACAGAGGCTCCTGCAGTTCCTGAGGTGAAAGCCAAACCAGAACCTGCAAAGAAAGGTATGAACATGCTTTTATTCTTTTGTATCAACTGTCAATAAATTTGTAAAAAATAGTGATTGTATGGATTTTTTAGCACATCAGTATTTAATTCATTTAATGATTCAGCCAATTTTGTGGTTGCTGACATTGGCATTTTATGTGAAGAACATATATATTCAATTAAAGTGTCACACAACACGACATATTAACACTCATCTTTACATATACCTAAAACCTGAGGGCTAATTGGTGTCATGATTTTCCAGCAGTGGCAGCTCCCAAGGAGCCCAAGAAGGAACCAAAGGAAAAAGTCAAAGCTGAACCTTTAAAAGCAGGTAATGTAAAACCATCCATAGAGCCATACTGAGAGCATGACTGAAAATACTGTATTGTAAACAGTATATGTGAGCATTAGTTGTACTTCACTGCAGACGGCCCCAAAATAGAGGGCCAGGTCAAAGCCTAAAGAAGGCTAAATAGACAAAGACTTATTTTCTTTGTTTAATGAAGGGTATATTTCTCTGTACATAAAACTTTTCAATCAGCTTTGTCTTTGTATTTCAGACGCTGCACCCAAAAAGGCTGCAAGGAGGGTTAGAGTAGTCAAGAAGAAGGTTGTGTCTGCCCTGAAGAAGGAACATCTTAATGTGACAAAAGCAGGTGAGAAAATACAGTGCAATTTTAACCTCATGATCAGCATCTCATGATTTTGCAGTGACACAGTTTACCTATTTAATGTGAAGCTAATATGAGCTAATGAATTATATTTTTGAATATTCCCCAATAACAGAGGCTCCTGCAGTTCCTAAGGTGAAAGCCAAACCAGAACCTGCAAAGAAAGGTATGAACATGCTTTTGTGTCAATTGTTGTTTGTAAAAATATTTAATGAGGCCTTAAAAATGTCTTAAAAAGCATTGAATTCGACTTTAAAAGTGATGCAACACCCTTAACTTGACTTATATTTTTTGTTTTTATTATTTACTTTAGAAGCTGAGGTTCCTAAGGAGAAGAAGGCCGAGCCAGTGACTCCCAAAAAAGGTTTGTTTTTTTGGTACTTTCATTTTTTAGTTAATTTCATGATTTCTGACTTATCAGTATACATAATAGAACCTTGAATGTTTCTCTAGCACCTGTTATCAAAACAAAACCTAAAGCTGCTGTAAAGAAGAAAGGTATGCAGCACAAGTGTGTTTCTGTAGAGCTTTAGTAGCTTTAACATGTGGCTGCTGATGAAAACAGTAATGTTCAGACTGTATTTTCAGTCTGCAACATGAAGAGAAAGTGTGCACAAATTGTTTCAACATTTTTGGAGTTTCAAATAATTTTTTTATGAGGCCTTTAAAATTATTTGAAAGCACTGAATTAGACCATAAAGTGATACAACACCCTGAACTTGACTGATATTTTTGTTTTTTATCTTTTGCTCTAGAAGCTGAGGTTCTCAAGGAGAAGAAGGCCGAGCCAGTGACTCCCAAAAAAGGTTTGTTTTTCTTTGGTACTTTCATTTGTTAGTTAATTTCACGATTTCTGACTTAACTGTATATATAATAGAGCCATGAATGTTTTCTCTAGCACCTGTTATTAAAGCATGTAGAGCTTTAGTAGCTTTAACATGTGGCTGCTGATGAAACAGTAATGTTCAGAATATCATTATTAATCTAATTTCAAAGACATGTTGAGGTAACAACCCAAAATCAAAATGTGTTGTTACAGTTACATGCCTTTCTATAGGCTGACAAATTAGTTTTAGCACTTGCACTCAAAAATTTGTTTTAAAAACAACAGCTTGATTATATAAAGAATGAACGCCATTACCTAAAAAAGACAGAGATGCATGTTCTTAACACTACCTTATTTCTGGATTGGGAGTAAAATGATGCAATGAAGATGTTCAAGAAAAATCAACATGATAGATATCAATCTGACATATTGAATTTCAACATGTTTTAATCTTTTCTTGTTGTCATTGTCTCAGTCTACAAGAATTACAGTTTTCATAGAGTGCTAACATGTGAAGCTAAGATGAGCTAATGCATTTTATTTTTGAATATTCCCCAGTAACAGAGGCTCCTGCAGTTCCTAAGGTGAAAGCCAAACCAGAACCTGCAAAGAAAGGTATGAACATGTTTTATTCTTTCAGTTGTCAATACATTTGAAAAAAAAAAATACAGTGATTTTATGGTTTTGTTTTGTTTTTAGCAGATTCCCAACTACTCAACTAAATTGTTTTTGGTTGTTGACACTGACCTCTTATGTAAAGAACACATGAAAAAATATTTATTTAATAAAGGTTTTACATAACACTACATATTAACACTTACCTTTACATATACCTAAAACTTGAGGGCTTATTGGTGTCATAATTTTCCAGCAGTGGCAGCTCCCAAGGAGCCCAAGAAGGAACCAAAGGAAAAAGTCAAAGCTGAACCTTTAAAAGCAGGTAATGTAAAAACATCCATAGAGCCATACTGCAGCTGTTGTAATACATATATAGTTTTCATCACAGTACAATATCTGTAAACATTAGTTGTACTTCAGCACAGGAGGTCGCAAAATAGAGGCTTGACAGGAGCCTTAGTAAGGCTCAACAGACTGATAGGTTTCTTTTGTTCAATTAAAGGTATTTTTTCTTTCCTCTGTATAATGTATGTGCAATTTTTTAATCAGTTTTGTCTTTGTATTTCAGACACTGCACTCAAAAAGGCTGCAAGGAGGGTTAGAGTAGTCAAGAAGAAGGTTGTGTCTGTCCTGAAGAAGGAACATCTTAATGTTACAAAAGCAGGTGAGATGATACCGTGCATTTCAACCTCATGGTCAGCATTTCATGACGTTGCACTGACACATTTTACATGTTTAAGATGAGCTAATGAATTATATTTGTGAATATTCCCCAATAACAGAGGCTCCTGCAGTTCCTAAGGCGAAAGCCAAACCAGAACCTGCAAAGAAAGGTATGAACATGCTTTTATATTAAAGCGATTATAATTTCTTTTAGATGTTCAGATGCTCCATGTCCTATTGTTAACTAATATCTCACCTCCTCCTTAATCGGCTCATTCAAGAATGACAAAAATGTAATTTTTGGTGTATTTCCCAATAACAGAGGCTCCTGCAGTTCCTAAGGTGAAAGCCAAACCAGAACCTGCAAAGAAAGGTATGAACATGTTTTATTCTTTTGTGTTGATTGTCAATTCATTATAAAAAATAAAGTGAATCTATTAGCTGTTGAGATGTTTTATAACCTGATATCTCACCAATCTTTAATTAATTAAAGATTTCAACCCATTCAATACTTAAACAAATAGATAGATGGTTGAGTTTTGATATCAAGCGTCACAATAAACACTTCTCTTTATAAACACCTACACTTGAGGAAGATAGAGCGTCTTAATGTTACAAAAGCAGGTGAGATGATACAGTGTGTAGAAGAACAGGTCACATTGACATTTTATCCTCGTGGTTAGTATATCGTGAATTGGCAGTGACACAGTGAAGATATTCAGTATGAAGCTAAGATGAACTAATGAATTTTATTTTTGAATATTCCCCAATACCAGAGGCTCCTGCAGTTCCTGAGGTGAAAGCCAAACCAGAACCTGCAAAGAAAGGTATGAACATGCTTTCATTCTTTGATGTCAACTGTCAGTTTATTTAGTAAAGTAAATTTGATCATTTTTAGCTGCTTATGCTCCATAACCTTATATCTCATCAAACTAAACTAGATGTTTTTTGTTTCTTTGTTTGTTTGTTTACACTGACTATTTATGTGTAGAACACATGAAAAAATATGTATGCAATCGAGGTTTTACATGACACTTCTTTACATATACCTAAAACTTGAGGGCTTATTGGTGTCATAATTTTCCAGCAGTGGCAGCTCCCAAGGAGCCCAAGAAGGAACCAAAGGAAAAAGTCAAAGCTGAACCTTTAAAAGCAGGTAATGTAAAACCATCCATAGAGCCATACTGCAACTGTTGTGATACATAAATGGTTTTCATCACAATACAGTATTTGTAAGCAGCAGCTGTACTTCAGTGCAGGAGGTCCAAAAATAGAGGGATGACTGAAGAGGGCTAAATAGACTGATAGGTTTCCTTCGTTCAATGAAGGGTATTTTTCTTTCCTCTGTATAATTTATGTGAAACTGTTCAATAAGCTTTGTCTTTGTATTTCAGACGCTGCACCCAAAAAGGCTGCAAGGAGGGTTAGAGTAGTCAAGAAGAAGGTTGTGTCTGCCCTGAAGAAGGAACATCTTAATGTTACAAAAGCAGGTGAGATGATACAGTGAAATGTCATCCTTGTGTTTAGCATTTCATGATTTTGCAGTGACACAGTTTAATGTGAAGCTAAGATGAGCTAATGGATTATATTTTTGAATATTTCCCAATAACAGAGGCTCCTGCAGTTCCTGAGGTGAAAGCCAAACCAGAACCTGCAAAGAAAGGTATGAGCATGTTTTTTATTATTTTGTGCTGATTGTTGTTTGTTAAAATAAAGTGATGCTCCATGACCTAATATCTCACCAATACTTTATCGGCTCATTCAAGAATGACAATAATGTAATTTTTGTGTGTATTCCCTAATAACAGAGGCTCCTGCAGTTCCTACGGTGAAAGCCAAACCAGAACCTGCAAAGAAAGGTATGAGCATGCTTTATTCTTTTGTGTCTATTATCAATTCAGTAAGTGAAGTGAGTTAGATATTTTTTAGCTGTTCAGATGCTCCATAACCTACTATCTCACCAATCTTTCATCAGACCATTCAAGAACTAAAATATTCTTAGATATGATGCACACCATAATTTTTGTGTCGTACACATAAATATATATGTTCAAAGACGCTGTCACATAAGAAACACTTATCGTTACATATATCTAAAACTTGAGGGCTTATTGGTGTCATAATTTTCCAGCAGTGGCAGCTCCCAAGGAGCCCAAGAAGGAACCAAAGGAAAAAGTCAAAGCTGAACCTTTAAAAGCAGGTAATGTAAAACCATCCATAGAGCCATACTGAGAGCATAGCTAGAAATATTTTTATGATACATTACAGTACAATATTTGTTAGCATAAGTTGTATTGTAAAAATGTTTACTCATAGAAGCTCCCAAAGAGAGGCCCAGCTGGAGCCTAAATAAGTCAAAATAGACTGATAGGTTTCCTGTGTTTAATGAAGGGTATATTTCCTTTATCTGTATATTTTTTGTGAAACAGTTCAGTTTTGTCTTTTCATTTCAGATGCTGCACCCAAAAAGGCTGCAAGGAGGGTTAGAGTAGTCAAGAAGAAGGTTGTGTCTGTCCTGAAGAAGGAACATCTTAATGTGACAAAAGCAGGTGAGATGATACAGTGTGTAGAAGAACAGGTCACAGTGACATTGTATCCTTGTGGTTGGTATTTGATGACTTTGCAGTGACACAGTTTATGTGAAGCTAAGATGAGCTAATGAATTATATTTTTGAATATTCCCCAATAACAGAGGCCCCTGCAGTTCCTAAGGTGAAAGCCAAACCAGAACCTGCAAAGAAAGGTATGAACATGCTTTTTTCTTTTGTGCCAATTGTCTTTTCAATAAGTAAAGTAAATTTGATATTCAAAGATATAACATAATAAACACTTACCTAAAACTTGAGGGCTTATTGGTGTCATAATTTTCCAGCAGTGGCAGCTCCCAAGGAGCCCAAGAAGGAACCAAAGGAAAAAGTCAAAGCTGAACCTTTAAAAGCAGGTAATGTAAAGACTCACAGATGCTGCAGTCCATTTACATCCTGTCTCACTCAGAGAGGACTGAAAACATTAAAGAAACTGTAACTGAAACACTGGAAATCCTCACATCAACATCTTTATACCCCATTTATATCAATGTGTCACATGACCCTTGTCTGACTAGAAATCTATGTCAGTTCAACAGAACGTTTTTTGTCATTTGAACATTTAATTCTGTCAGATTAACATAAATATTGGAGTTTGAAAATATAATTAAATCAGTGTTCTATACACAAAAATATTGTGTCACAATAACTTTATTTGTCATGCTGAATTTGATCAAAAATTAGGTTGAATTCGTACATTTTTTTCTTACATTATGTATAAATAAAACTAAAGGATTAAAAAAGCAGACAGTCCTCATTGGTCGTCTTTCTGCTTCTCATTTCAGCTGAAGAACCCAAGAAGGCAGTTAAGGTGAAAGCTGTAAAAAAGCACAAGGAACATGTGAATGTTACTAAAGCAGGTAAGTGACAGGCCACACTCGTCACATCAGGCTTTATAATGCTTTGACATATAATAGATGAGCTGACAGATAATTGAATTTCCCCTTGGGGATGAATAAAGTTATTCTTATTCTGTTTTTCTTATTCTTATATGTTAACGTTTTAAGATGCAGTGTGTGAGATCTTAAACACCATGGGATTCTTAAAATATCATGAATCAAGAGGAGTACACCAGCATTTAAAACTATTGTTCTAATAATAATACATTTATATTGTGTTTCAAACACGGATCTAAAGTACTCTCTATCAGATCACGACTATAGTCTGCCTTTATCATTCAAAGTGCTGCACAACATCCATTTTTTTAAGATTTTGTATTTCAAACCTGAACAAAACTGAAACTGTCTACATAATCTTTTTTCAGCTGTATGTTTTCACACACTGATGTTTTCTCTGTCACAGAGCCTGTAACTCCAAAAGAAAAAGTCAAACCAGCACCAATAAAAAAAGGTAGCTACAGTGATTAATTTAATTTCACCAATAAAATATCATCCGTACTAACTTGTATGTTTTCGGTCTGCTTATTTAACAAAATTTTTAGTCTAGATGCTTGAATGTTGTGGTGTCAGGAATCTTTGTGTGTGTGTGAATAAACTGCATCATGAAAACAAAGTGCTGTAAATGACCAACTTGACTCATTTTAGAATTTTTATTATTTGTTTAAGAAGCTGAGGTTCCTAAGGAGAGGAAGGCCGAGCCAGTGACTCCCAAAAAAGGTTTGTTTTTCTTTTGTACCTTCATTTATGTCACAATGTATTTTTCACTGGTGGTTCCTGACTCGGGGCCGTGTATTCCTCTAACACCTGTTATCAAAGCAAAACCTAAAGCTGCTGTAAAGAAGAAAGGTATGCAGCACAAGTGTGTTTCTGTAGAGCTTTAGTAGCTTTAACATGTGGCTACTGATGAAAACAGTAATGTTCAGACTGCATTTTCAGTCTGCAACATGAAGAAAGAGTGTGCACAAATTGTTTCAACATTTTTGGGGTATAAAATCATATTTAATGAGGCCTTAAAAATGTATTTAAAAGCTTTGAATTTAACTTTTAAAAGTGATGCAACACCTTTAACTTGACTGATGTGTTTGTTTTTGTTATTTGCTTTAGAAGCTGAGGTTCCTAAGGAGAAGAAGGCCGAGCCAGTGACTCCCAAAAAAGGTTTGTTTTTCTTTGGTACTTTCATTCATGTCACAATGCATTTTTCACTCCCTTCATTTTTTTTAGTAGATTTGCATAGTTCGTAGTGTACTTTGTGGTCTCTGACTATAGACATGTATTTCTCTAGCACCTGTTATCAAAGCAAAACCTAAAGCTGCTGTAAAGAAGAAAGATATGCAGCACAAGTGTGTTTCTGTAGAGCTTCAGTAGCTTTAACATGTGGCTGCTGATGAAAACAGTAATGTTCAGACTGTATTTTCAGTCTGCAACATGAAGAGAAAGTGTGCACAAATTGTTTCAACATTTGTTTTAGTCATAAATAGTGTTTGTTTAGGTCTTAAAAAGGTCTAAAAATAACTGAATCAGACTTTAAAAATGATGTAAGACCCCCTGGCTTGACAGATGTTTTTGTTATTATTTCCTATAGAAGCTGAAGTTCCTAAGGAGAAGAAGGCCGAGCCAGTGACTCCACCAAAAGGTTTGTTTTTCTTTGGTACTTTCATTTATTTTACAGTGTATTTGTGACTTAACTGTATACACAATAGAGCCATGACTTTTTCTCTAGCACCTGTTATCAAAGCAAAACCTAAAGCTGCTGTAAAGAAGAAAGGTATGCAGCACAAGTGTGTTTCTGTAGAGCTTTAGTAGCTTTAACATGTGGCTGCTGATGAAAACAGTAATGTTCAGACTGTATTTTCAGTCTGCAACATGAAGAGAAAGTGTGCACAAATTGTTTCAACATTTTTAACCCTCAGGCATTAGTTTAATTTACTACCCTTCAGGACAAAAATGTCCATAATGAAGCATGAGGGTTAAGAATGTCTCAAAAAGCACTGAATTAGACTTTAAAAATGGTGCCGGACCCCTGGCTTTACAGGTGTTTTTTTAATTATTATTTCCTATAGAAGCTGAGGTTCCTAAGGAGAAGAAGGCCGAGCCAGTGACTCCACCAAAAGGTTTGTTTTTCTTTTATGTTGTAATTTATTTCACAATGTATTTTTATTTTTAATTACACTGTAGTTTTGCAGCATCAGTTTACTTCGTGGTAATTGTATGAATAAGAATTTATAGGTCCATGAATGTTTTCTCTAACACCTGTTATCAAAGCAAAACCTAAAGCTGCTGTAAAGAAGAAAGGTATGCAGCACAAGTGTGTTTCTGTAGAGCTTTAGTAGCTTTAACATGTGGCTACTGATGAAAACAGTAATGTTCAGACTGCATTTTCAGTCTGCAACATGAAGAAAGAGTGTGCACAAATTGTTTCAACATTTTTGGGGTATAAAATCATATTTAATGAGGCCTTAAAAATGTATTTAAAAGCTTTGAATTTAACTTTTAAAAGTGATGCAACACCTTTAACTTGACTGATGTGTTTGTTTTTGTTATTTGCTTTAGAAGCTGAGGTTCCTAAGGAGAAGAAGGCCGAGCCAGTGACTCCCAAAAAAGGTTTGTTTTTCTTTGGTACTTTCATTCATGTCACAATGCATTTTTCACTCCCTTCATTTTTTTTAGTAGATTTGCATAGTTCGTAGTGTACTTTGTGGTCTCTGACTATAGACATGTATTTCTCTAGCACCTGTTATCAAAGCAAAACCTAAAGCTGCTGTAAAGAAGAAAGATATGCAGCACAAGTGTGTTTCTGTAGAGCTTCAGTAGCTTTAACATGTGGCTGCTGATGAAAACAGTAATGTTCAGACTGTATTTTCAGTCTGCAACATGAAGAGAAAGTGTGCACAAATTGTTTCAACATTTGTTTTAGTCATAAATAGTGTTTGTTTAGGTCTTAAAAAGGTCTAAAAATAACTGAATCAGACTTTAAA
The DNA here is from genome assembly GCF_041903045.1 of Epinephelus lanceolatus. NCBI lineage: Eukaryota > Metazoa > Chordata > Actinopteri > Perciformes > Serranidae > Epinephelus > Epinephelus lanceolatus. The sequence goes on from NC_135748.1 coordinate 28,526,627, forward strand.
AATGATGTAAGACCCCCTGGCTTGACAGATGTTTTTGTTATTATTTCCTATAGAAGCTGAAGTTCCTAAGGAGAAGAAGGCCGAGCCAGTGACTCCACCAAAAGGTTTGTTTTTCTTTGGTACTTTCATTTATTTTACAGTGTATTTGTGACTTAACTGTATACACAATAGAGCCATGACTTTTTCTCTAGCACCTGTTATCAAAGCAAAACCTAAAGCTGCTGTAAAGAAGAAAGGTATGCAGCACAAGTGTGTTTCTGTAGAGCTTTAGTAGCTTTAACATGTGGCTGCTGATGAAAACAGTAATGTTCAGACTGTATTTTCAGTCTGCAACATGAAGAGAAAGTGTGCACAAATTGTTTCAACATTTTTAACCCTCAGGCATTAGTTTAATTTACTACCCTTCAGGACAAAAATGTCCATAATGAAGCATGAGGGTTAAGAATGTCTCAAAAAGCACTGAATTAGACTTTAAAAATGGTGCCGGACCCCTGGCTTTACAGGTGTTTTTTTAATTATTATTTCCTATAGAAGCTGAGGTTCCTAAGGAGAAGAAGGCCGAGCCAGTGACTCCACCAAAAGGTTTGTTTTTCTTTTATGTTGTAATTTATTTCACAATGTATTTTTATTTTTAATTACACTGTAGTTTTGCAGCATCAGTTTACTTCGTGGTAATTGTATGAATAAGAATTTATAGGTCCATGAATGTTTTCTCTAACACCTGTTATCAAAGCAAAACCTAAAGCTGCTGTAAAGAAGAAAGGTATGCAGCACAAGTGTGTTTCTGTAGAGCTTTAGTAGCTTTAACATGTGGCTGCTGATGAAAACAGTAATGTTCAAAACTTTTGAAGACTTGTTAAGCAAATAGCCCCAAAATTGTTGTTCCACTAGTGTTGTCGTCATTTTACGTTTGACTTGAACATTTACATGCTTCACTATATATTGACGAATTAATGTTAGCTCTTGCATTCAAGAATTAGTTTTAAAAAAGTGACTGTCAAAAATGAACTGTCATTACCCTAAAAAAGACTGAGAGCTTAATGACACTGGGACTAAAATAATGTCATGAAAATGTTCAAGGCAAAACAACATGACAGATGTCGATCTCACACATATTGAATTTAAATGTTTTTTAAATGTTTTTAGTGTTGTCCTTGTCTCATATACAGTCTGCTGGAATTACAGTTTTCATAGAGCATTCACAATACATGTTTCACGTGAAACTAATGAATAATATTTTTGAATATTCCCCAATAACAGAGGCTCCTGCAGTTCCTACGGTGAAAGCCAAACCAGAACCTGCAAAGAAAGGTATGAGCATGCTTTATTCTTTCAATTATCAATACATTTGTAAAAATAATAATAAAGTGAATTAATTTTTTTTTAGGTGTTTAGATGCTCCATAACCTAATATCTCATCAATCTTTAATTCATTCAATAATTCAACCCATTCAAGAATTAAACTCAACTTAATTCTAGTTAGATATTACGCATATTTTTTGTTTGCTGATGTCATAATTTCCCAGCAGTGGCAGCTCCCAAGGAGCCCAAGAAGGAACCAAAGGAAAAAGTCAAAGCTGAACCTTTAAAAGCAGGTAATGTAAAACCATCCATACTATGTAAAATATAATGATGTGTGCAACAATAAACTGTCAAAATAACATTTATTAGTAAACATCATGTTATTGTTTGTTAAAAGTAAAATAAGTAAAGTTTAATTATCCACCAATCTAGCATTTCTTAATTACGGTTATCACAAAGTGTTACCAAAAGGGTCATATAATAAAAATGTATTGTATAGTGTTGCATATATCTAAAACTTGAGGGCTAATTGGTGTCATAATTTTCCAGCAGTGGCAGCTCCCAAGGAGCCCAAGAGGGAACCAAAGGAAAAAGTCAAAGCTGAACCTTTAAAAGCAGGTAATGTAAAACCATCCATAGAGCCATACTGGGAACAAAGCTAATAATGCTGTTACAATACATGTTTTTATTACAGTACCATATTTGTGAGCATAAGTTGTACTGTGCAGTGCAGGAGATCCCAAAATAGAGGCTTGACTGAAGCCTAAATAATGCTAAGAGAATGGTTTCCTTTGTTCAATGAAGGGTATATTTCTGTCTTCTGTATAATTTATGTGCAACTGTTCAATGAGTTTTGTCTTTGTATTTCAGACGCTGCACCCAAAAAGGCTGCAAGGAGGGTTAGAGTAGTCAAGAAGAAGGTTGTGTCTGTCCTGAAGAAGGAACATCTTAATGTTACAAAAGCAGGTGAGATGATACTGTGTGTAGAAGAACAGGTGGTTTCTATTCTTGTGGTTAGTATTTCATCAATTAGCAGTGACACTGGTCACATGTTTAATGTGAAGCTAAGATGAGCTAATGAATTATATTTTTGAATATTTCCCAATAACAGAGGCTCCTGCAGTTCCTAAGGTGAAAGCCAAACCAGAACCTGCAAAGAAAGGTATGAACATGCTTTTACTCTTTTGTGTTGATTGTTGATTGTAAAATTAAAGTGTTATTTATTTACTTTTTTTTTTTTTTTTTCATTTTTTTAAGATGTTCAGATGCTCCATGACTAACTAATATTTCACCAATCTTTAATCGGTTCATTCAGGAATGACAATAATGTAATTTTTGTGTGTATTCCCCAATAACAGAGGCTCCTGCAGTTCCTGAGGTGAAAGCCAAACCAGAACCTGCAAAGAAAGGTATGAACATGCTTTATTCTTTTGTGTCAAAGTGATTTTAATTTTTTTTAGCTGTTCAGATGCTCCATGAACTAATATCTCACCAATCCTTAACCAATCCATTCAAGAATGACAATATAATTAGATAGTATGCCCAATATTTGTGTATTACACATAAAAAATCTATATTCAATATATTCTGAAAAAATGTCACACTTCTCTTTATATACACGTAAACTTGAGGAAGATAGAGCATCTTAATGTTACGAAAGCAGGTGAGATGATACAGTGTGGTGAAGAACAGGTCACATTGACATTTTATCCTCGTGGTTAGTATTTCATGGATTTTACAGTGACACATTTTACATGTTTAATGTGAAGCTAAGATGAGCTAATGAATTATATTTTTGAATATTCCCCAATAACAGAGGCTCCTGCAGTTCCTGAGGTGAAAGCCAAACCAGAACCTGCAAAGAAAGGTATGAACATGCTTTTTTCTTTTGTGCTGATTGTCATTTTATTGTAAAAAATAAACTTCATCTGATTTTAAACATTAGCAAAACTGGAACTTTCCATGTAATCTTTTTTCAGCTGTATATTTTCACACACTGATGTTTTCTCTTTCACAGAGCCTGCAACTCCAAAAGAGAAAGTCAAACCTGCACCAACAATAAAAGGTAGTTTAAGTGATTAGTAAAATGATACATAATATGTGTGATATGTGGTGTCAGGAATCTGTGTGTGTGAATAAACTGCATCAGTTGTATAATAACATGATAACAAATCGCTGTAAATGGCCAACTTGACTGATTTTTGTTATTATTTACTTTAGAAGCTGAGGTTCCTAAGGAGAAGAAGGCCGAGCCAGTGACTCCACCAAAAGGTTTGTTTTTCTTTGGTACTTTCATTTTTCTCACAATGTATTTTTCACTCTCTTTAATTCTTTTTTTGCAGATTTGCATAGTTTGCAACTGTAGTTTATTTTGTGGTTTCTGTTGATACCATTACATGTTCAACAGGAAACTAATAAATTATATTTTTGAATATTCCCCAATAACAGAGGCTCCTGCAGTTCCTGAGGTGAAAGCCAAACCAGAACCTACAAAGAAAGGTATGAACATGCTTTTATACTTTTCTGTTGATTGTCAATTTATTGTAATAATAAACTGGATCTGATGGTTTTTTGGTTTGTTTCTTTCTTTAGCTGTTTAGATGTTTCATAATGTTTCATTTCACTTAACCATTGTAACACACTAAATGCCTTGGCTTCTCATAACTTCCTCACAAAGCTAAGAAATGAGGCCATTAACAAATAAACCTCAACAGAGCAGGCAGCTACATCCTTGTAGTGATGGTTAAGAGTATTATTTGGTCTGCTCAGAGTAAGCTAAGTGTGTGCATCTGCCCAGCTGTGTGATACATCCTAATATCTCACCAATATTTAATTCAGTAAAGATTTCAACCCATTCAAGAATTAAACTCAGTCATAGATGAGTTTAGATATTAGGCATTTTTTTTTTTTTATTGATACAAACTTTTTATATGCAGAGCACAGAAAGACACTTACCTAAAACTTGAGGGCTTATTGGTGTCATAATTTTCCAGCAGTGGCAGCTCCCAAGGAGCCCAAGAAGGAACCAAAGGAAAAAGTCAAAGCTGAACCTGTAAAAGCAGGTAATGTAAAACCATCCATAGAGCCATACTGATGGCAAGGCTAATAATGCTGTTACAATACATGTTTTTATTACAGTACAGTATTTGTAAGTATAAGCTACACTTAAGAAATGTTTACTCATAGAAGGTCCGAAAGAGAGGCCTGACTGAAGCCTACAGAAGGCTAAATAGACTAAAGGGTTCAAGGGTTTGTTTAATGACACTGACTTTTTATGAGTAGAACACATACAAAAAATATGTATTCAGTGATGGTGTCATATGACACTACATATTGACACTTATCTTTACATATACCTAAAACTTGAGGGCTTATTGGTGTCATAATTTTCCAGCAGTGGCAGCTCCCAAGGAGCCCAAGAAGGAACCAAAGGAAAAAGTCAAAGCTGAACCTTTAAAAGCAGGTAATGTAAAACCATCCATAGAGCCATACTGGGAGCATGACTGAAAATACTGTTGTGATACATATGCAGTTTTCATCACAATACAATATTTGTAAGCATTAGTTGTACTACAATGCAGACGGTCTCAATGTAGAGGCTTGACTGAAGCCTACAGAGGGCTACATGGACTGATAGGTTTCCTTTGTTCAGTGAAGGGTGTATTTCTGTCTTGTGTGTAATTTATGTGAAAATGTTCAATCAGTTTTGTATCTTTATTTCAGACGCTGCACCCAAAAAGGCTGCAAGAAGGGTTAGAGTAGTCAAGAAGAAGGTTGTGTCTGTCCTGAAGAAGGAACATCTTAATGTTACAAAAGCAGGTGAGATGATACAGTGACGTTTTATCATTGTGGTCAACATTTCATGAATTTGCACTGACACCGGTCACATATTTAATGTGAAGCTAAGATGAGTTAATGAATTATATTTTTGAATATTCCCCAATAACAGAGGCTCCTGCAGTTCCTAAGGTGAAAGTCAAACCAGAACCTGCAAAGAAAGGTATGAACATGCTTTATTCTTGAAATGATTTTAATTTTTTGGTGTTCAGATGCTGCATGACCTATTGTTAACTACTTTTTCACCAATCCTAAATCGGCTCATTCAAGAATGACAATAATGTAATTTTTGTGTGTATTCCCCAATAACAGAGGCTCCTGCAGTTCCTACGGTGAAAGCCAAACCAGAACCTGCAAAGAAAGGTATGAACATGCTTTATTCTTTTGTGTCAAAGTGATTTTGATTCACAGAAAGTGTCACACTTCTCTTTATATACACCTAAACATGAGGAAGATAGAGCATCTTAATGTTACAAAAGCAGGTGAGATGATACAGTGTGTAGAAGAACAGGTCACATTGACATTTTATCCTCAGGGTTAGTATTTGATGGATTTTACAGTGACAGGTTTTATATGTTTAATGTGAAGCTAAGATGAGCCAGTGAATTATATTTTTGAATATTCCCCAATAACAGAGGCTCCTGCAGTTCCTAAGGTGAAAGCCAAACCAGAACCTGCAAAGAAAGGTATGAACATGTTTTTTATTCTTTTGTATTGATTGTTAGTCCAATAAGTAAAGTAAATTTGATATTCAAAGTAGCTACTTACCTTTACATATGCCTAAAACTTGAGGGCTTATTGGTGTCATAATTTTCCAGCAGTGGCAGCTCCCAAGGAGCCCAAGAAGGAACCAAAGGAAAAAGTCAAAGCTGAACCTTTAAAAGCAGGTAATGTAAAGACTCATAGATGCTGCAGTCTGTTTAAATCCCGCCACACTCAGAGAAGACTGTTAAACAGCACACAAACTGCATCCTGAAAGATCAGAATCAGATTCCAGTGTATTGCCAAGTTTGTAGATAGAAGGAATTTGCTTTGGTTTACTGCAGAAATCAGGAAACATAAATGTAGAATAGAAGAAAATTAAATTTAAAATATGAAAAAAATGCTCTAAAAAATATGTAAAATATAATGTACAATATATCTGACTAAAAATAAAGGAGCAGTTCAGTTTTTGAAGTAGTAGCTTGTGCAGGAATATGCAAAATTTAGTTCACAGTAGAAAGTATAAACAAAAGTATAAAAAGAATGTGCAACGTACATTGTACAACAATATATATGTTAGACTGTGTAACCCGGGTCACAAAGAGTTAACAGCACAGCAGACGCTTGGTAACACTGTAGGGAGAGGACCTGCTGCTCAGTGCATGTAGATGTATGTGTGTGTGAGGGGCCCTCCTAAGAGAAACCTTACGAGTGGCGCAGAGGGTCCCCCGAATAGTTCAGGGTTTTTGAGTTGATTTGGAGTTTGATGGCGAGCCGACCCAGACGAGACCTCTAGATCCCTGGACTGAAGATCCCTGAGCCAGAAACTGCCGACCTTATCCCATGCTGCCCCGGCGGTAGGATAAACATCACCTGCATAAGGCTAACACCGCTTGCACAGACCCGAAGCCCAGACTTTTATTTTACCCCCATTTGTTGTTTTTATTTGGCTGGGAAAAGACATTTACCCTTTTAGTTCCTCTTCGACACATCCCTGCGCTTGTGGAAGGACTGAATCTTAACCCTCACTGAATTACGTGAATGGACTGAGTATTAACATCAATGATTGTAAATGGTTATGGTGACTGTGGTGTTGTCTAAACGGTGAATAGTAAACTGTTGTTAGGTCGCAGCTAGTTGTTAATGGATAGTATTGAAACAGGGGTTTTAATAGTGTTACCTTCCTCATGTTGGATCCCAAGAGTGAGATTTGAGTCTTGATTACTTATAATAGGGTGACAGACAGGAGAGTAGTAAAAAGAGTGATGAAAGAATTCATTTGTTGCGGACCTGTAACTGAGGTGTCTTTGTAGAGTTGTATTGTACATTGGATACTGTTTATAATAATTTTATTTTGTATTGTCTTTACTTTCATGTCAATTTCAAAGAAAAAATACATGGTACAGTTCACAGCTCTTTGTCTCGTGTGGTCAGTGTTGCAAATCGCCTTTTCTGCCTCCTGTTTGAATCTGGTATCTTCTGACTCTGGTCCAGTATGATCTTTACCAACTAATTATTCATTACTGCACCACCCCCCATGCTGGTATACTACAACTGCACTATTAGTCAAATTAGTGAATAAATAAATGTACAAATGACAGATAAATAAATACAGAAATAGTGAAATAAATGTATAAATATAGAAATAAATAAATATGAAAATTTAAAAAATACAGGAATAAATTAATGCAAAATTGAAAAAGAAATACAGGAAGGAATAAACAAATAAATGTGAAAATAATTAGATAAATAAATAAATGTAAAAATAAATACAGTCAATAAGTAAGTATGGAAATAAATAAATGCATGACTCAATAAATCCATAAATAATTTAAAATATAATGAATAAATACATATTGAAATAAACATGGAAATAAATAAATAAATGCATAGATAAATAATAATTACGCGTCTTAAATTGATTTATATAGATATATAATAGATATTTATTTCTGTATTTTTTTAGGCATTTATTTATTCTTTCTTTAGTTCTGTAATTATTTATTTCCATAGTTTTTTCCATAGATTGTGTTTGGAAAGGCACCTTTTAAATAAAATGTATTATTTTTAGTATTATTATTATCACTACTTTTAGCTGTGTATCTAAACTGAGAGTATAAACATGGTTTACAGCTCACACAAACATTGTTCTTCCACACCTTTCAAAAACTACTGAAAACTACTTGAAGAAAATACGTCACTATAATGTGAGGACCAGTTTATCAGTTTACAGTGCAGATGTTTTTGATATAAACTCTAAAAGTATCTTATCAAAAGGCAAAGCTAATTTTGTGCCCCATTTTGTGACACAGAAGCGCCAAAGGAAAAGGCCAAAGCAGCTCCTGTTAAGAAAGGTAACACACACACACACACACACACACACACACATCATAAATTTATAAGTTTTTGATTATGTTTTCATTAATCACTAAAGAGAAAAATGATTGATTGTCACAAAGGGAATAAAACCGTCCTGCTGTAACAAATATTTTGCTTTTTACACACAGAAATTGTTGCTCCTAAAGAAAAGGCCAAACCTTCCGTCTTGAAAAAAGGTAAGTGTGGAGCATGTTATAAAATATACATAAAATCATTTACATCTTGCTATATGTGTATCTTATTTCCATCTTTCCACTCACAGAACAAGAGGCCAGAAACGCCACCCTGGTGAAACACAGATTCAAAATAGTGCCCATGAAAAAAGGTATGTTTTCTTTATATGTTTCACTGGTTTCATATTTCAGTGAACTGAGTCAGTGATTCTGAGCATTTATGTGTTTTATGTTTTCAGAAGTCAAGCCGCCAAAGGAGAAAGTCAAACCAGTCGCTGCAAAGAAAGGTACGACACATTGTATATATTTCAAACACCAAAATGTTCGTGACATCAGTGCAAACCAAACATCATGTACTATATTTTCTTTAGCAGCCGAGAAGCCCAAACCAGCCAAAACAAAGAAAGGTAGGACAAATCTTTGTGTTCAGATTTCTCCTCCCAGTATGCATGTTTCTGGAATGACAAACCTAAAAATCACTTTTACAGAAGCTGCTCCAGTCAAGACAAAACCAGCCCCGGTAGTCAAAGGTAAAAGGACACTAATTAACATTTATGTTTGTGTTGAAATAGTGAAGCGACTGATTTTCCCACTCATTTGGATTTTCTTACAGAGGCAGAAGTACCGCCCAAAAATATCTCAGTAGCAAAGGAGAAGGTGAAACTTGTGCCACTGAAGAAAGGTACTTCTTTTAGTTTACACACTTTTTAAATGGTCATCACTACAGTGTGCCCTTTTTTATTCAAAGTGCTGACTGCTCAACATTTATGAGTTTTGCATTTTAAAAAATAATAAAACTGGTGATTATTGTTTTTTTTTTTTTAATCTTTTCACTCTCTCGTAGTGCCTGTAATGCCAAAAGAAAAAGTCAAACCAGCGCCACCAAAAAAAGGTAGTTAAAGTTATTAACGTAATTTCATCAATAAAATATCACCCATACTAACACCATACATAGTATGTATTTTCCCACAGTATTATTTATTCACTTATTTTTGTATTTTTACAGTCTGCTTATTTAACAAACGTTTTAGTCTAGATGCTTGAATGTTGTGGTGTCAGGAGTATTTGTGTGAATAAACTGCATCATGAAAACAAAGTGCTGTAAATGACCAACTTGACTGATTTTTAAATTTTGATTATTTACTTTAGAAGCTGAGGTTCCTAAGGAGAAGAAGGCCGAGCCAGTGACTCCCAAAAAAGGTTTGTTTTTCTTTGGTACCTTCATTCATTTCACAATGTATTTTTCACTCTTGTCACTTTTTAGTAGTTTTACAGCATCAGTTTACTTTGTTGTTTCTGACTGGAGACATGTATTTCTCTAGCACCTGTTATCAAAGCAAAACCTAAAGCTGCTGTAAAGAAGAAAGGTATGCAGCACAAGTGTGTTTCTGTAGAGCTTTAGTAGCTTTAACATGTGGCTGCTGATGAAAACAGTAATGTTCAGACTGCTTATTAATATAATTTCAAAGGCTTGTGGAGGAAACTACTAAAAATCTGTTGTCCTCATTGTATCTCTCCACTCCACTACATTTTTATTCACTGTGATTTATAATTTGGCCTATCAGATCTCTGGATTTTTGTGGTGGTGTCAGGAATCTTACTGTGTAAATAAACTGCATCAGTTGTGTAATAACTTGGACACAAAGTGCTGGAAACAACAGTCAGCATGAGTTGTGTTTTTGTCATTATTTGCTATAGAAGCTGAGGTTCCCAAAGAGAAGAAGGTCGAGCCAGTGACTCCTAAAAAAGGTTTGTTTTTCCTCGGAGCTTTCACTTATTTTACACTGTATTTGTTATTCTATTTTAATCACATGGGGCTGTGTATTTCTCTAGCACCTGTTATCAAAGCAAAACCTAAAGCTGCTGTAAAGAAGAAAGGTATGCAGCACAAGTGTGTTTCTGTAGAGCTTTAGTAGCTTTAACATGTGGCTGCTGATGAAAACAGTAATGTTCATTGAACATCATTATTTATATAATTTCAAAGGCTTGTGAAAGAAACTACTGACAATTTGTTGTTCTCTATCAAACTGAGGCTATCGCTCTACTCTTACATTTTCCATATGTAAGACGAAACTGATTTAAGTATCAGTAAATTAGTAAATAAATAAATGTACAAATGATAAACAAATTAATACAGAAATAATTAAATAAATGTAGAAATACAGAAATAGAAAATCAATCAATCAAATAAATAAATCAATTAATATGAAAATAAAACAAATACAGGAATAAATAAATATGAAATTAAAAAAGAAATACAGGAAGGAATAAATAAATAAATAAATGTAAAAATAAATGTATAAATGTATGAATAAATTCAGTGATAAATCAATAAATAAATGTATGAATACATGTATGAATAAATAAATCCATAAATATTTTTAAAAAATAATGAATGAATAAATATTGAAAAAACATGGGAAAAAATTATTAAACTGGACATAGGCTAATTACACATCTTAGTTATCATCTTTATTTATTTCTACATATTAAAATATTTACTTCTATTTTTTTCTGTAGTTTGTGTTTGGAAAGGTGCCTTTTAAATAAAATGTATTATTATTATTATTATTATTATTATTATCATTATTATTATTATTTATAGATTTATTTATCTATTGATAGGCTACTTATGCCAGTTTTCATCCAGCATGCCCCCTGCTGTCAGGGTGTGTGCATAATTCTTGAGGACACACCGGGTTGCCTGGCCCTAGGGTTTACCCATAAAGCACCTGTGCTGGCCTGTAATCATTAGGCCCGTTTCCACTGCAGGAACTTCGGGGTAATTTTACGGGGCCGGGGCCGTTGGTGCTTGTCTCCACCACAGGAACCATCCTCTCCACTCTGCTCTCTCAGTGGAGACACGGCGGTTGAGAGGGCCGAGCGAGAGGACGTTCCTGTAGTAGTTCCTGCCCCCCAAATAGCACCAGGAACTTCTTCAGTGGAAACGGACCTATTGTTTGTCTGATCTTGACCTGAGTCAGGGTGCATTGTGTGACAATCTGTGTTGTATCTTGAAAGAAAGGAGAGAGAGTGTGTGTGGGTTAGAGCACCGAATCTGCAAAGACTAGAGGCCCGTTTCCACTGAAGAAGTTCCTGGTGCTATTTCACGAGCAGGAACTACTACAGGAACGTCCTCTCGCTTGGCCCTCTCAACCGCCGTGTCTCCACTGAGAGAGTGAAGTACGAGGAAGGTTCCTGTAAAGTTATGGGCTTTGGATGTGACGTAATCGTTGCGTGACCATTTTGACCGGGGCGAGGTAGGGACGCCGTTAGCTGTTAGACGATAGCGGTGTTCCAGCGGATGTCTTAGTTACAACATGATTGAGCTAACTGGAGTAGTTTCATGTCGTATCCGACAACGGGAGGCTTTTAACAGATGACGTCCTGATGTTAGCTTTGCTGCTGCTGCGGCCACTGATGCTTTCTAGACATCGTGATTTCCCAAAACTGAATAAATACTACACATATCAATACACATATCCACGTACGGACGTTGTTAGCCGATAGCGGTGTCTGTCAAAACTCACTAAATGGCCCGTGAAAATAATATTTTTTCCGGCGGATGTCTTAGTTACAACATGATTGAGCTAACTGGAGTAGTTTCATGTCGTATCCGACAACGGGAGGCTTTTAACAGATGACGTCCTGATGTTAGCTTTGCTGCTGCTGTCAGCTGATGCTTTCTAGATATCGTGACTTCACATAACTGAATAAATACCACACATATCAACACAAAACTGCTTTGCTAGCTCAATCATGTTGTAACTAAGATATCCGCTGGAAAAAATTTTTTTTTCACAGGCCATTTAGTGAGTTTTTTTTAGATGGCGGCGGAAGCTATATGAACGAGCTAACCCTCGTCTGCTGAGTTTTAAAAATGCCAGCTATTTTGTTGCTTTCTGTTGTTGTCACATCCCTCCTTGAGTATATCCAATCAGCACCAAGTAACCCCCAAGCCCCAGCCAGGAGTCTTTCGGGGCCGTTCTGAGTACCTACTCCGAGGCAGGGACTTGTTTAGCCCCTGTAAACTCTGTCCTTCGGGGGTGGTTCCTGCCCCGGCCCCGTAAAATTACCCCGAAGTTCCTGCAGTGGAAACGGGCCTTAGGAAAATGTAACATAATGGGGAAAATAGTCTCCTCAATCAGAGAACCAAGGTTATAATGTAAGCTGACAAATTTGTTTTAATACATTATAATCATCTAAAAAGACTTAGAGCTGAAGAAGTTGATATTTTAGGGATGCATGTTTTTTTTACACCAGCAATAACATGCTTTATTTGAGCTGCATTGCAAGTTTGAGACATTTTCTAGGCAGTCACCTTAAACAATTGCTGCCTGGCTCATGAAAATAACCGAAGACCTTTGTGGTGTTTTTAACCTTGAGTAGACTCCTTCCTATTAAATGTTTTGTTCCTTTGAATCAATGCACTCTTTTAAATTAAAGTTGTATATTTTTCTTTTTAAGGAAAAGGACAACTAGTCAATTCGAAGAACAATGAACTGTCTAACTTACATATCCGATAAAACAGGATTGTTGTGGAACTCAAAATTTTGTACTGGTATTAGTGTATGCACATCAGATAATAACATTAAAACCAGAGCAAACCTATGTCAGTATCTAATTCTGTAACTTTCATATTGAAATAGTTTTCAGCTAACAGAGAATTCAGTTATGACTTTTGGTTTTGGCCACCCCTATGAAAAATGTCTCAGAATGCTGCTGCTTTTCAGATTGAAAAGCTGTCATACACAAGCCAGATTTTTCTGACAATGTTATCATGCTTAGTAGCAGACATCTCAAACACATCTTAATGAATGTGAGTTTCAGTTCACTTATTAGAAAGCAAGAATGATCATGCCTCTTATTTTTTCTTTCTCCTCTTTAGAACCTGAAGCCAAGCCAGTTCTTGCCAAAAAAGGTAATGCAGACACAATCCATCATTATTAGGCAACAAGTCAACTTTCTTTCTTTCTTCACAAATCATTTTTATTACACTCAGCGCCTGAGGTTACCAAAGAGAAGCCAAAACCAGCTCATGAAAAGAAAGGTAAATACTTAATTAAAACAACACAAAGTAACAGACATGACATAGAATTTTAGATTTATTTTTAAAAGTACAGTGTGAAAGGGGGGATTTAGTGGCATCAGTGAGGGGACTGCAGATTGCAAATAGTTGATACTTCCCTAGGTTGAAATTTCGGCAGCATTCATTGCTCAGGAGGTTTTTACCGGGAGCCAACTTAGCCAAAGAGGTCTCTTCCTCTCCAAAACAAGTGGACCTGGTGATTTAAACCAGTAAAGCAATGAACAAAGCTGTTAATGTTTTCCTGACGTCCTCATCGTGGAGGGGCCCTATCTGGAGCCAGTATTTGTTTGTCCATTCTTGGCTACTGTAGAAACATGGCGGTGCAACATGGCCATCAGGATCCACTCTCTATGTAGATTTAAACGACTCATTCTAAGGTTAAAAAAAAAAAAAGCACAATAATTCATATTTTCAGGTGATTACACACTAAAGAAAGCATACTCATTATATTAAATTTATTTATGCAGATTTAGCCCCCTAAATCCTATACACTGGACCAAAATTATGAAAATCCACAGTTTTAAAAATGTTTTGTGTGTGTTTCCTGTTTGGATTAGCTCCTTCTAAAATAGAGGCTGTAACAAAGAGGGAAAAGATCAAACCAATCCTAAAGAAAAAAGGTAGCCTGCCTGAAAATCATCCACCTGCAGATGATTTTCTGGGATTGTAGCTTACAAAAATTATTGATATCCTCTAAATATACATAATAAGATGCTAATAATGTATAACTGTAATGTTACTTAAGCAACTATAACCAAACTAGATAACAAGGCAACTTAATAAGTATCATAAATGCTCACGTTCTTATTTACTTAGAGCCCAAAGTTCCAGAGGACAAAGTAAAACCAGCTGTTAAAAAAGGCACAAAACAACATTTACTGCTCACATTGTCATGTTTGGTGACCAAAAAAAAAAAAAAGAATCAGCTTGTTTGGCATTTCCTCCTGTTGTACTAAGCACCATCACAAATATTTTTTTTCAGCGTTGCCGAGGAAAAAGGTCAAACCGGTCCATGTAAAGAAAGGTACATTAGTTCAGCAGGATTAATCCATATAACCAGTGTGGGATTGTGATGACAGTGATTTATTTATCAAATGTAGGTCACTGTATTCTGTAATTGGATTGCTCAGGAGTGAAACAAGCATTTTGCCTATGAGATCAACAATAAATCAACACAGGAAATGGAGAGTGGTTTCTCTGCAACAGCTCCATAGGCAAACTGCTGTTTCTATGTGATCCTGAGGAATAATATAAGCTTGTTTATTTGCAAAGCAGATTTTGTAAAGCTTTTATAAATCACATCTTACCTTCTGTAATGTTGACAAAAAGAGCTGCAGTGCCAAAGCAAAGGCTGTTCATCCCACCAAACATTAACAATGTGTTGTAAAAGTTGAAATGTTTGGAACGCTTCCTACCCCTTGCCCTACAGTGTAGAGGAAATAAAACAGGTAATTCACACAGCCAGACGCATCAAAAGTGGAGAAACCAACACTTGCCAAGCAGTTGTTTTTTTTTTTACAGAAAAAGCCCCCAAAATGAACAAATCAACATATTTGTTATGATGAACTTTCTAACATGAATAACAGTCTTCCTGTTGTAGATTCTTAATGCTGTGCCGGCTGTTTTCAGCTTTTAGAAATCCAGTTTTGTCGTGGTAATGCTGTGGCTCAGGCTGCAATATGCCTAGCTGTAAAATGAACTAATTGTGGCTTCTTCTGCTCTCCGTGTTCTGTGTCGCGATTGTACGAGTCTGACCTCTGTTTCCTTTTGCAGAACTGGAGATTCCTAAAGAAAAGGAAAAACTTGCTGCAGTGAAAAAAGGTAAAGTGTTTGGTACAGTGACAACCATTTTACCATTGACCATTTGATGACCATACTGCCCTGCAAAGGCTAAACCACAGTAGATAGATAGATGTAATTTAATTTCATTTAAAAATCTGTCGCCATTCAGGTGTGGTAATTATAAGTGTGTGACACATCAAAAGCCCTGATTGGCAGCCAGTGTGAGGGATGATAACATTTAAAAGGAGAAAGGCATAAGTGGGATCGCTCTATTGTGCGTAGCAAATTACAACAAAGCACCAGAGAAGATGATGTACCACTGTAAGAAAAGAGAGAGAAAAAAAAACAGTGTCACAGAAGCTACCTGTCTCAGTTCTTCTTATTTTTATATTCTTATGTCATAATAAGAGCGATAACACACAAAAAGTTTGAAAACCACTGCACTAGGGGTTCTTAAAAATTTTGCTATTACTACTTTAAAAACTGACATCTGTAAATGAAACAAATACACATTGAATCTAGCTCCTCAAAATGAAAAAGATAAGACACTAAAATTTGGTCATTGCACTTTGCATTTTCATCACCTTTACAACTGTTCAAGGTTACACAATAGAAGAGTGCAGTAACTACACTTTACTACTTTTTGGGGCTTACTGATTATGGGTTGCAGGCATAAAAACCACTTAATAATTAACCACTTTTCTACATCTAACACGTTTAGCTGAAGAGTAAAAACTTTGAAGCCATTTTTCTCAGTTCTAGTGTTAGCAAAGTTATTTTGGTTAGCCTTTGCAGGGCAGCGTCATCTACATCAGTTTATAATGGAACAAGAATACTGAGTTAATTTGGTGATGTATCTGAGGCAAAGGTTTTAAAGTCTGTCGTACATACAGTATGCTGAAATTCTACTGCCAAAAATACCCTCACACATAAACAATAATGTATATTATATGAACTGCATTTTCTTCCTGATGATGCAGCCATTTCTAAGGAAAAGACCAAACCAGTCCGTGTGAAGAAAGGTACATTTGTGTTGCTTCAGTAAAGGCAGCACTTCATGTAACCATGTAACCTTCATAGTGATGTGATTACAACATGCAGCCTGAACGCTGAGAATGTTTTCCTGCTGAATGTGACAGCGTTCTTTATAAGAAACATCTAAAATTAAGATTTTGAAACATGTTTTTATTCAGCAAGAAAATATTCTGTTGAAGATTTATAGACAATAATTTACGGAATAACACAATGCTGATTTATCTTTGTCTATAAATCTTGGGCTTATATACAGTAAATGTATAATTTAGCAATATTTTCCAGTCTCTTACTGAGCATGCATGAAAATAGTTTTAACAACCCTAAACCTTTTGCAGCGTGACCTTAGGCATGTCTTCTAATAACAACATAAGTTTAAATTAATGAGTCTTCAGTGTCATCCTGACACTAGTGAAACGTGCTGTATGCTACACAGGCTTACACAGGAAAGAAAGAAAAACCTGTTTTACTTTTAAAATGAAACAAAACATCCTTTTTTGTTGCCTGGAAATGAAACTATGTTGTAATTATCCATGCTCTTGCCCACTTGTGTTCGTTCATATTTGTGAAACAGAGCCTGAGGTCTTAAAAGAAAAGGTCAAACCCACTGCAGCAAAGAAAGGTACTGCATAGCATCAGTTTTGAGTAGTGTTTATTTACATCAATACATCTCAAAAATTCAATTAAATTCAACACACTTAATTTGTACCTTAGTGGTACTTTTCAGAGGCATGTAGAGTTGATTACACAATACAGAAAGTACAATAGGAAAATCCAAAGAAAAGCTGTACAAATAATGATAATAACGATATTATTAATGCAATTAAGTATAATACATTACACAGAATATATTGGTAGCATGCTGTACATTTATGGCAAATTTGTGATTTATGGAGGATTTTCTGTGCACATTACGATAATGATGATATAAGATAAAGATGATAAAATAGTGCAAAAAAATAAGCTGTACACATTCATAAATGATAACGATATGAATGAGAGTGCTAAAAATGGGCTGTACACATGTATAAATGACAATGATATAGGAATGAGAGTGCAGGAAATAAGCTTTACACACCATGAGAATTAAATGAAAATAATAAATATAAATGCAATTAAATATAATGCAGTATACACAGTATAGAAATACAGGTAGTACGATGTAAATTTATGTAAAATTTGTGATTTATGCAGAGGACAAGGTTCGTAAAGAAAAACCAGAGGCAATAATGAAAAAAAAGTTTGTCAATAACCTGACTTTGTGACCACACACAGTTTACAGTACACCTACTACTGCACACTGTAGATCTGAGTTATATGGACATTATATTGTTTTTTCATTTATTATGTCAGAAAAACCAGTTGAGAAGAAGGCTACGAAAGAAGAGAAAACTAAAGGTAATGGAAATCAATTGTGGCAATCATGAACATTAACGTTACTGTGTGTGTGTGTGTGTGTGTGTGTGTGTGTGTGTGTGTGTGTGTGTGTGTGAAAAATCTCATAGTGAAATATCAAAAAAACAAAGTATGGTTTGTCAAAACAACATCAAATTATCATTTCTCAAACATGTTAAAGAATATCATGTCAAAAAGATGTCATAGTAAAGCATGTCAAAAACACATATTTCTAAAAGAATGTCAGAAACAAATGTCAAAAAAAGGTCTGTACTGGATGTCAACAAAACATCATACTAAAATATATATATAAACAAATGTCATTGTATAGTATGTCAAAGAAAGTTCATAGTATAGTATGACTTTTTAGACATAATATACTATGACTTTTTTGCACTTTTTTCGACATACTGTCCTATGACTTTTTTCCTTATACTACACTATGGCTTTTTTTGCACTTTTTTCAACATACTTTACTATGACTTTTTTGCAGTTTTTTTCGACATACTATACTATGACTTTTTGCAATTTTTTCTTCATACTATATTATGACTTTTTTCGACATACTCTACTATGACTGTTTTCGACATACTATATTATGACTTTTTCTGCACGTTTTTTGACATACTATACTATGACTTCTTTTCCACTTTTTTTGACATATACTATACTATGACTTTTTTCAACATACTATACTATGGCTTTATTGCACTTTTTATGACATACTATACTATGACTTTTTTAGCAGTTTTTCCGACATGCTATACTATAACTTTTTTGCACTTTTCATGACATACTATACTATGATTTTTTTCAACATACTATACTTTTAATGGCATACTACACTATGACTTTTTTAGCAGTTTTTTCGACATGCTATACTATGACATTTTTGCACTTTTCATGACATACTATACTATGACTTTTTTCCAACATACTATACTTTGACTTTTTTAGCAGTTTATTTGACATACTATACTACTACTTTTTTGCACTTTTTATGGCATACTACACTATGACTTTTTTAGCAGTTTTTTCGACATGCTATACTATGACATTTTTGCACTTTTTTCAACATACTATACCATGACTTTTTTGCACTTTTTATGACATACTATACTATGACTTTTTCGACACACTATACTGTGACTTTTTCCACATACTATACTATGACTTTTTTAGCAGTTTTTTCGACATACTATATTATTACTTTTTTAGCAGTTTTTTCGACATGCTATACTATGACTTTTTTGCACATACTAAAGTATGTCTAAAAATGTCATAGTATGGTTATGTAAAAAAAACATGTCAAAGCATGTCAAAAACATAGTATAGTATGTCTAAAAATGTCATAGTATAGTATGTCTAAAAATGTCATAGTATAGTATGTCAAAAAAGTCATAGTATAAACTAGACTGTTAATAGTTATTTATCTTGTGTTGCTATTTACAGAGGACAGAGTTCTTAAAGAGATACAGGAGACAGCAAAGAAAGGTATTTGTTAAGCAACTAAATTCAGAGTGTTTTAGATACAGCCACTGAAGCTTTATCTGATTTATGTACAAATGAATCCTCTTGTTATTTGTAGAAAGACCTGTTGAGAAGAAATTTGACAAGGAGGAGAAAGTCAAAGGTATTGTAGCAAAGCTGTAATTTACAGTAAAATACCATTTTATTGTTTAATTGACAATTGTTTTGTCTTTGTGATAGCAGAGCCGTCTGTATCAGACAGCTTTCAGATGGAAGGTGAGTACAAGCTGCCCCCTCACAACTGAAATATCACACAAGAGTGCAGATTTCATGCTCAGTCTAAATGCCAAACAGAGGCGAGGAACACAGCGTACTGAACTGTACTGTTGCATATTGTCCCGTCCTCCACAGAAGAGCTGCCCTACTTCCAGTGTTTCTTTGTGGACGAGGATGAGGCCCAGTTTCCTTTCTACGCCTTCTCGCCGCTGCAGATTTGAAGCTTCAGTCTAAATCCAGTCTGAGGTTTACAATTTAGTCAATTTCACTCATAACGACAAGGTCGCATCACAGCCCAGTGCTGCTGAAACGCAGCCTACTGTTCACTGGTGGTCCTCAGGAGAAAACCCTGGACAGCAGAGGATGCTGGGTGATTTCATGTGATGGACCGATTTGATTTTGGTTGAGCTCTCGTTCCAAATACATGCAGCCAGTGTCATTCCTTTCCATTGTTTTTATTTATGTATTTTTTGTGTTTGGTTGTTTTGAATGGTGGATATTGTGAGAGTGATGGAACAGTGAAGTATGTTACCTCTGTGGATCACACATTTAGATCCTCACACTAACACATGCAAATAAATATGACAGTGATTTTTCTTTTTTCTTCACGAAGGAACATTTTGTAAACAGGGTACAAAAACAGCCACAAAAGCAGATTCAAGGTGGACGAGGGTTCAGTCCCCACATTTACTTGAAAAGTGGTTTGTACATTACATAAACTGAAATGAATTTTTCTGCACCGTCGTCTGTGCAATTTTAGCTTTTTCCTTTTTATTATTTTATGCTCAACTTATCTTGTTTTTAAAGCCCTCGAATCAACAATTGGGCATTTATAGTTTGTGTGTAATTCCATAATTCTTGATATTATTTCAGTCATTTCAATGAATTTTTTTCTTGTTCTGTGTATGTCTGTCAAAAGGAATGACCACGTACTGTACACGAGAGCTCCCAAACATACGGAAAAAACCTGTAAAGTCTTATTAAACTACCTAGATGTGTACCAGCGCTTCATTTTGACACTGGTGCTAAATTGTCAGAATGAGTTTTGAGTAGCAGATTGACTCAATAATTGGACAACATGTTGGAGAAGTCTTTCTCCAGCTGCTCAGTCTGTTCCAATTTGATGCCACCTGAGTTAGCCGATGAGAGGGCGGGTGTTTTTATGCACTGTCGTCAAACAAGCTGGAACATTAAGAGCAGGGCACATGAGATGGATTTCTTTTTGTCAGTCAAAGAGGGATGTGGAGAACAGCGATTCCTTGGTAGACCAAAAACACACTGTCACTACCTTTGGTCAGTGTGCACAGCTCAGAAACATGTTTTATTTTAGCACATTTTATTGTGAACGGGTTGTCACGCGAAAATCGTTCCAAGTTAAAAGTCTATTTTATGTTTTTAACACGTCTAACATCTCACATTTTACATCCCATTAACTGTGCCAAAACAAACAGGAGTCATGTTATAGTATGAACATCCTGTGCATGTGGTGTGCAGTATGGGTGATGATTTCAGATTGATTTCAACTCACGTGTTTGAAATCTCTGAAGAATGACAGACCATGAGGACAAGAGAGCTGCAAGAATCAGCTCGTCTGCAGGTTTATTTAACAGCCTGAGTGTGGTTGTTAACGTGGTTATGTTGCAGTTAAGTGTAACGTTGAAATGAACTTTCATAATCTCTGCACCGTGCGCAGATGGCGTCACGTTTAGGCAGATGATCTCAGATGTAAACTGGTGCATTATTTCTCAGCGTGTACCAGCTGTTGTTTACATATGGCTTTTTACATTGCGCTCCATATGCTGCTTAGAGGACAGTTATTACAGCTTGTGGCACTAATCCTGAGTTTAATCTAAAGTAAATTCACTTATCTTTTTTTTATTAGAATAATAGAGACACTATCAGTCCATTGATGGTGCATCAGACCCAAAACTGCTCAGGCTCCGGTAGCTGTACTGTGACAGCCGCAGTTTTATGGTGACGCTCCACTATCCCTGATGTTTTGTTCCCATTGTCTTTTTGGACTTTTGTAAAGAAAACATTTTGATTCATGGTGACAAAAGATGAGAATTTGCTTCAGTCGAATTTACAGAATCACATCTAGAGACTCACTTGAACCACGTAAAGGTGCAATACGTACATTTTTAAATATCTCAGTGATCACAGCACTGTATGTTTGTCTCATAGTCCTTGAATGAAATGTGCATGATGTGTGTTTTTGTTTTAAGCTCACAAATGTTTCTTAATATTTTTTTTCCCAACTTTGAGAATGGCAACACTCAATACTTGCACTTACGAATCATTTGATACCAATAACAGACACTTGTCTCCAAGTGTTGTCTCTAACAAGTACCTAACGAGTCATACTAATCAATAATCTCATTGTAAATAGTTAAATAAATATAAGTTTTATCCCCCTCTCATTACTACTGAAACTGCTCTTTAATAGCAGTTAAAACCACATTATGTATTATTTGTCACTTACATCTTCCTCATGCTTGTGAATAGTAGCAATTTGACATTAAAACACAGCAATGCAAGAGTTTCTTTGTAAGGCTTGTTTTTCTCTAAATGTGCAAACATCTCCAACACAAAAACTCAGCCCAGCCTTTTTTTGCTGGTCTCAACTGTTTTATGTTAAAACTAAGTGGATTCAATTTTTAGCACAGAAAACAAAGGACAAATTGAATGTAATAGCTTATGTATAAGAGTGTATAAAGTTATTATTTACCTAGGCTATTATTTATGCTTACATTTTCAGTTTTGCATGTGTTGGCAGGTTTTTCAGTCCAGATATTTTGATTATTATCTTTATCATCTGTGATGAAGGTTGTTAAATGATGAAGTTATGATAACTTCAAAATATTATTCTCCATGAATAGTTGATATTGCCATATTCCCTAGGCTTTTTGTGGTTTTATTACATGTTTTATGTTCACATGAGTGTCAGGGCTATATACAGGACTTTCTGAAATGCTGAGTTCATCAGCCTAGATTCCTCCAGTAAGCCCCCATTTTTGTTTGTTTTTTATCTTTTTTTTTCTCCCAATAAGTAGTTTTCCAAAAGTATCTGAGAAGGAAAAAACATCCTATTTGGACAACATGGACCATTTTCATCATTACTCTTGTGCATATTTTTGCAAATATAAACACATAAACAAAAATAAAGGAAAAATACCAAACAAACAAAAATTCACCAATTTTTTTTTTAAAAAATAAACAGGCAAACAATGAAAAAATAAATTTAAAAAAATGACAGGGAAAGAACAAATACAGTTGTCGGGGACCGTTATGGACAACTTTTTCAACGTAAAAAAAAAAACTTTCCTCTGACAATGGTAGGGAAATTATTTTTTTTATATAGCACAAAATTCTGTATAGATTTTTTGACTGTTTAAAGATACCAAATTTTATTTATTCATTTAACTTTTCAGGTTTATTTCCTATGAATTTTTGCGTCCATAACGTTATAGAATATATCTTTATTGTGGAAATTTGTCTTCAGCTCACCAAACACAAAAGACAACACTGTAAAACGCAGACAAATAGTTACTAAGATAAGCATGTAGAGTCATTACTAAACACTTAAACACATTAGATCAGGTCATTGTCTGTAGTTTAAAAGTCATCAGTCATTTTGTTGACTTATAGATAGGTTATTTCAAAGCCAGGTATGCCATTGCATTAGAAAATATAAAATCCCTTTTATTTTTATTTAATATATTTAAATGTTTTACCTAAAAATGGCCAAATTTTAAGATAATATGGCTTAAAGAAATCAGAATCAGCCTTAAAAACTCAACATGTGTAATATATGTTTCATCATGGAAAATAACCCCCCACCTCCATGTTATTAATCCCCCAAATTGCCTAAAAATTTGATTTTTAAATGACATGAGGAGCAGTTGTCTCAGCTGTAGCTTCAGCCCTGATGAGTGTGTGATGTTTGAATGGGAACTAGAGTTGACCACACTGAGGGGGGTGTAGAGAAGGTGGTCAGGTCTTCACAGTATATTTCCCTAATGAGGCCTGAGAGGGGTTACTGCTGGCCAGTTTACACCGCTGACACAGATTCCACACAAAGAGGAATCTCCCTGCGCTCTCTCCTGGGAAGCGTGTAACAACAGAAGAAGCTACATTAAACTTATCTCCTGCTGTTTCTCCAACACGCACTGTGGTCATCTCCCTGTTTCTGCCTTTTCAGTGTGACTGTGCTGCTGTGAACATTGTTACACACACTCGCCTGATCTTGTCTTGTAACAGTTTTCACCCCCAAATACTTATGCTAATGATTTCGCCTGGTTTTGTGAGAATGGAGGCAATTTTTGGCAAACTATAACTGGAGCATTAAGACGGATTTCGATTGGAATTAATTCAGCAAGCAACAGCCCAATGAGTTCCACTCCAGTTACCACGGTTTCTTTGTGTCGCACGCTATTCAAAGGTGGCCAAAAACTTGGCAGCCTGTGTGTCGGGATGAGAAGAATGGCCACTTGTAGTCACAGTGCTCAGTACGCTAGACACAGCTCACAGGGCAGGACAGGGAGGTGTTGGCTTGGCTCCTTCAATGTGGGAAAGATGGAGGAAACTTAAAAATGAGCACGAGCTTTCACACAGTCCCCTCTTAATCTGAAGACCAGCACTTGGGGATCACAAAGGTTTACTGTCAGACTCTAATTTTAGATGTTGAACTACTAACCGTGGGATATTGGATTGACACAAACTGTCCTCATCCGGCACGGTATCCTTTCTCTGGCTGTCATCTGCCATGCCAGCGGCAGCATTCAATCACGGTTGGTCCACACAGCATCGAATGATGCCTCTACGTAATGACACCACAACTAAAACCGGATTATCCCAAGGCGTGTGACATCAGCACCCCCACCCCCTCCGGCTCCTAGTCCTCTCTGACCATCTGGGGGTTACTGCAGGACATTCATTCCCATGAGTTCAATGGTCACACTGGGCTGCACCGTCACCCTGCAGCTGTCACCTGGAATTGACCCATCACAGGGAGAGCACTGTTCCCACAACTTAAGTCCACATATTTGAAAAGAAATGTAGGACTACATTCAAAGTTGCATGAAAGAAAATGGCTTAAATAAAGAAGAGAGCTCTGTTAAGATGAAGCGATGGCACTCGCATCACTTCTGAACAACTGAAATCTCGGAGGCATAAAGAAGGTTTAGTCAAGTAGTTTATTTTTCCCTTTTTCACATGTGATGAAACAACTTTTAGGCCCTTCACAGTCTGAATTTCTTACAAAAGATCTTACAAAAAATGCCCCAAAATATTTACCTCATGTTACAACAGCAAATCAAGTGCAAATCACTGCACACTGTAAAAAAAAAAAAAGAAGCAAAAAACATTTGTTAAAAAACAGAGAACACCTTGTTGAACGTTTGCAGTGCAGGGAGGATTTGCTCATTCAAGTGGAGGAGTAAAGTTAGACTTTCTCGTACGTGCGGACGGCACTGACTCCCTCATAAGTCAAAGTCTGTGAGGCAGAGAAGAGACAAAGCAAAATGCAACGTATATTAGCTTTGATTTTTAATGCAAGGTCTATGTAAAGCAAGTTATTTTTAGTCCATTTGGGTCATATGACAGCAGTTATTACACTACTGCAAAGGTGAATTTACATGTAGCCTACAGCACATTCCAACAGGGCAACTCAAAATGATTTACATCACCTAATTTATAATGCAAATGGCTCCATAAACTGATAAATATAAACACTTAAAAAGATTATTTGCACTTGTTCCACACATGTGCTATTCAATCTTACCGCCACCATCTTCCCATCCTTGATTTCTCGGACAAATTTGGTCTCCTTGCCATCCCACTTCTGCACCTGCACAAGTTTGTCTCCTTCCATGGTGAAGGTGGACTGCAAGCACAAGCACAGTGTAATTTAACCCACCTCATGCTGACCCAGAGCACATGTTGCAGTGAAGATTATTACACGCTGACTTTTTAAACTCAGCTGACTTTGACATGCCGGTCATCAGGTGTGGTCTCATCAAACTCCTCTCCCAGTTTAGCGGCGATCTCAGTGTTCCTGAAGGTGCTCAGGGTTTTCACCACCACTTTGTCCCCATCCTGGCTGATCAGTACTGTTGGTTTGGTGATGTTGCCCACTTGTCTTGTGGCAAAACCAACACCTGTCATAAAAGTGTCTTTAGTAATGCATTACACTGGACATATTAGGACAATAAAAACAACTTATTTTACTTCTTATCTGCACTTAAAGTGAAACCATATGAGCAAAAACAAGCAACTTCCTTAAAAACACATTGCTGACACTAACAGTATCTCTATTTCAAGGAGAAAAATAAATGATCTCACCAAGTGCCTTCATGTAGTCATCAAAGTTCTGGCTGTCCACCAGTTTCCATGTAGCACAGAAAGCATCCACCATTTTTGCAGATGTAATTGGTCCAGTTCAGTGTCAAACTGTAAGACAGCCTCTGTTCACCGTGCACTGAGTACTGCAGCGTCTGCCTGCTTGCCAAATTAATATACTGTGCCAGAGGGCGGGCACTGGAGCAGGAGCGGGAAAGCTGACTGGACGCTCCAGACGCTTCCTGGGCTGTGATTGGTCATCGTAAAAACTGGGCACATGAATGATGATCGTACTATGATGTCTCTGTGATAAACACAAGATATTACAGTAATTATTTACTACAGAGACGCATATTAAAACATTTTTTTTCCACATGTGTCATTATTGCACAGGGATAAAGTTAATAGTTTTATTCTACAGTTAGACTTGTGGCTTTGTGAGGCTGAATTAAATGTCACGTTAGCATGCTAACTTGTTTAGCAGGTGTAACTGTCTTGGTTTAGCATGTTAGCTTGCAAACCTTAGCTAAACACAGCGCTAAACAAAAAGAAAAGAAAGACAGAAAGCTAATACTAATGACAACTTAATTATTTTGACAAATTATTTAGTCATATCAAAATTTTATCCTGATGATGGCACTCGAGAAAACGTTAAAGAGTTATTATGATTCACTAGTTAAAAAGCTGTACAGGATTTTCACCTTTTCCAATCATGTTTTTGTAGTCACGTTGTTACGTTGTCGCTCGCAGCTTCAAAGTATACGTCTCAAGTGTTTGCCCTTAAGTCCCAAGTCTCAAGTCCTAAACTTTGAGTTTAACGAGTCATTATGCGTTCTTTGCTGAATGTAATGACATTTTAAAAAAGAGTAATAATACATTTACAGAAATCATGAATGCTTTTTAAAGTTTGTATTTATTACTGAGGAGTTGACAAGTTAGTTAAAAAGCTGCTTGGCTATTAAGCTAACGTTGGCCAAGCATTAGCCTACTAAGGCTTAACTGTTAAGCTAATGTTAGCCAAGCAATAGCCTGCTAACTATAAGTGCGTTTTGAAATACTCCAAGTGCCGGAGAGCAGTCTGGCACAAACTGGACGGTTCAAAATTCGGAGCACTGTTAGAATATACCCGGTTATCTTTTCCAATCATATGTTTGTGGTCATGCTGTTGCGTTGTTCCTTGTCGCTTAAACACAGCATAAGTCTCAAGTTGTTGCCCTAAAGTCCCAAGTCCTAAACTTAAAGTTTTGAGTCCTTAACAAGCCATTATGCACTCTTCACTGAATGTAATGTCATTCAACAACAATTGCATTTAAAGATTCATATGCTTTTTAAAGTTTGTATTATTATTATTATTGTTACTGACGAGTTTGTTAAGTTACTGAGCTGTTAAGCTACTGTTAGCCAAGCATTAGCCTGCTAACGTTTAGCTCTTAAGCTAACATTAGACGTACATTAGCCTACTAATGGTCAGCAGTTAAGCTAATGTTACCCAAGCATTAGCCTGCTGGGAACTGCCCATTGGTTTGACAGCCCATTGGTTCGACATCCCATTGTTCCGGCCATATTAAACTCATTGTTCCGAAGTCCGTTCCGAAATCATCATGATGCCCTGTGGTTAAGGTCTGGTTAGGTTTAGGCACAAAAACCACTTGGTTAGGGTTAGGGTTAGGAAAAGATCATGGTGTGGGTTAAAATGAAAAAGAAAGTGATGAACACAAAAGCCGTGAGCCTGCTTCGCCTCAAGCCGGTTGCGGCGCACCATATGCCCGCCGCGAGCCGTTCAGCACCGCGGACCAATGACATGGACCCAGCCTTCTAACGCTTAGCTGTTAAGCCAGGGGTGTCAAACATATGGCCTGAAGGCCAAAACTGGCCCGTCAAAGGGTCCAATCAGGCCCACTGGATGACTTTGCACATCTAATATTAAAGCTGTTGTAAAGGCTAAAGCTGCGTTCACACCAAACGCGAATTTGCGAATTCGCACGTCAAGATTACATACAAAGTCAATGCAAAGACGCGATTAGACGCGAATTCGCGCCGGGCGGCGCGATGGACGCGTCTAGCGCGACGCGATGGACGCGATAGAGGCGTTCAGCGCGGCGTGATAGACGCAAAATTCGCGTCCAACACCTCATCGCTCGAGTTGAAAATATTGAACTTTTGAGGTGAATTTGCGTGACGCTGTGCCGCGAAAGCCAATCAGCGTTGAGATTCTCCCGACGTCACTGGCGTGTGTCACCAACAATAAACTGCTACTCACTGGAGACAGATGGACAGGCGCTCTGCAGCTGAAATAGAGCGGTTGTAGTTGGTGTCCTGCCGGGAGATCCTGGCACCAACCCTCGCCAACCGGTCCTCAAACTGGGCCCCAGTCAGCCTGAAGTACTGCTGAAAGCGGCTATCATCCAGACGGAGTTCCTGGAGGAGGTGGTGAAACTCGCCGAGCTGGATGCGCTTCTGCAGGATAGGGTGAACCCAAAAACGACGGCGTTTGGCCCTCCGACGCATCTGGGACTTCCAGAGGAGGTAAACAACAAAGCAGCGATGGTGGTTATCTTGCCATGGTCGTCAGTGACGTCTTGACGCCCCGATGTCCAGTTTTTGATGCCGAGATGAAGGAGAAACTTATTATTGCGGTGTGCAGCTACCCGGAGCTATATGATACTACGTGTCTACTCTGCAGAGACCGCAACAAAAAGGAGCAGGCTTTGGTGAAAGTTGCCGAGGAGACTGGTCTACTTGGTAAGTTCTGTAAATATGTGTGTTTAATTAGTTTGCAGAATGGTTGTACTATGAACGTTAGCACTAGCTTAGTTCCGGTTAGCACAGCCGGCTTCCCCGCTACTCGCGCGAATGACGCGAATGAACAAAATGGTTAGGCGTCCAAACTCGGGCGTTACGGGCGGCGCGTTACTCGCGTCACGCGCGTGCAATTCGCTTCACTCGCGTCCGGTGTGAACGCACGGTAGGTGCAGCTTTCAGGAGCAAGTTAAATGAGCATCCTACTTCATGTAAAATGCTGCTTCTGAGTTTTACCAGACTAATATTTTGAGACGCTTTTGGTGGAATCCTACAGCTCCTCCTCCTCGTACCGCGAAAAGTTGATATGTAAATGGTTTGGGATGTGCAGATAACTTAACCTTCTTCAATAGCTTCCACTTTAGTTTGCTGGTGATGCCAGCATTACTACAAAACAGTGGAAATGTATGGAAAAATGTAATGACAGCAAGTCATAGACCTACTTAATGTGGAAAAACTGAGGCATATTGTTGAAATAGCACTTTTTCCTTAAGATATAGCAGGCTGTTCATCATCTCTTAATAAATAAATAAATGTTTTTAAAATGTACTTGTAATTCTTTACACTAAATGAAAAGGAAAAATGTCAAGGTTGTTTTTATTTCTAGATTATTCTACAGTTATTTTATTGGTCCGGTCAACTTGAGATCAAATATGGCTGAATAAAATGAGTTTGACACCCCTGTGTTAAGCTAACGTTGACCAAGCATTAGCCTGCTAAAGCTTAACTGTTATGCTAACGCTTAGCTGTTAAGCTAATGTTAGCCAAGCATTAGAACCTAATGAAGAAGAACCCCAACAAGCCCATTCTACCACTGACGATCCAGCAGAAGAAAAAGGAGGAGGAGGAACCAGAACTTATTATCGACTACATGACCTGCATGTCACCCATAAGTGACTTGTCACCATCACAGGCAGAGTCAGGACCCAGAGGAGAAGAGGAACCACCACAGGAGAACAGCAGTAAGAGGAGATGGGGATTCAATCGAAAAAAAGATTTAAAAAGCTAAAAGTATTTGTATAGAAATGGTATAATGTGATGTGTGATTTATTGTTCATTCTGTAAAATTTATATCGAACTTTTGTTGATTTTATACAGAAATGTTTAAGAGTGAACTTTATGATAATTGTAAAAGTTTATTGTGAACAGATTTAACATGAACTAATGATTTGTGTGTGTATTGGATAAATAGGTAAATGAAAGGATCGGTGGAAAGTAGTCAGACTGCTGAGTAGGCACAGATGGCTGGAGAAAATGGGAAGTACCTTAAAATAAATGGTTTCATTAACAGATTAGCTAAGCTCAGCAAAACATCGGTTCATGACCAGGGCTGCTGGGGTTATGACCTTATGTACTCAACTTTTAGGAAAGGACACCAAGTTTCCGTCACTTAGCGCTTGTTTATCATAGCAAAGGTGAACACACCATCTGTGACTCTCCTCGTGCTAGCTTTGTGCTCTCCAATGATCTAATTTAGGATATTCATTTAGGGGCAGTAAAGGAGGGGATTTGATGAAGGATGTCCATGTAGGGATGGAGAAAAAGGTATAAAAAGTCAAGGTTTTAGAAAAGTGCACATCTCCTGATAGATTGCTGGGGCTCTGAACGAGAACGGGAGCTGGACAAAGTTTTTCAATCTGAGAACGAGACATCAACTGAGCAGAACTTTGCTGATGCCATGGACTGAGACGAACCAGAGCCTGATGAGATGGGACGACCAAGAGTGCTTGAGCTCATCCTGTTCGCACTCAGTCCCCTAAGCGAGTTGCTGTTATTGATTACTGAGATTTTTTTGACTCTTTGTATTTTTACTTCCAGCCTTATTCTTCAGAGTCCAAGGAGGTCATGAGTAAAAGAGCAACAGCGTAGAGATAGGTAAAGAATTGACTGATTGTCTTTTATTAATTTTGTTTTGATTACATTATTGTATCTGATTGATAACAGCCAGTCCACAACGCCAGGAATCAGCATGCCCGGGGCCCTGCCCCTGCCTGCCACCCGGCACACAATGCACCCGACCATGATGCTAGTCCCTGCAGATGGTGGGCCCACAAGGTGGCGGCCCCATGTAATAACTCACGATCCTCCTTATTTTTTGGGTTTTAATCAGGAGGTGTCAGAAAAGTTACCACAGGGATAACTGGCTTGTGGCAGCCAATCGTTCATGGCAACTTCGTTTTTTTATCCTACGATGTCGGCTCTTCCTATCATTGTGAAGCAGAATTCACCAAGCACTGGATTGTTCACCCACTCATAGGGAACATGAGTGGGGATTAGACCGTCGTGAGACAGGTTCGTTTTACCCTACTGATGATGTGTTGTTGCAATAGTCAACCTGACTGTTGTTGACTCTGCTCCAGGTCGTCCAAATCTGAGGCCATGGTTCTCATGGTGCCGGAAAGAGGTGGACTGCCCCCTTGGGGGAGGGGGTACTTCCTCAAGCGATGGATTTCAAGTATCTCTGGGACTTGTTCATCAGTGAGGATAGAATGGAGCGTGAGATGGAAAGATGATTTGGTGTGGCTTCTGCAGTGATGCGGGCGCTGTGCTGGTCCATCATGGTGAAGAGGTAGCTGAGCTCTCAATTGCCCGTAGGTGTGAATTTGAGCATGAATGGTTGCTTCAATTGTACAGTTCTTGAGAGACTGACCGACCAATGGACACTGCCATTCATGAAGACATGCAGCTAGGAATCTGTTAGAATCTGTATGAAAGCCACAGTGAATTAGTTTCAGTCTAATTAACACAACATGACAGACAGTTACTACATTATACCTTTATTATTGATAAAATATTTCCTGCACTTTCAATCTGACACAGATACACACAGAAGTCCACTGTCATAATACAGCAGGGCAGTCCTTCTCAATAACACCAAAAATGTAATCAATAATACTAGTAAACAATACAAAATGAAATTCAACTATTGCTGAGTATATAGCCAAAAAAAAAAAAAGTTATTTGTACTTGCAAACTCTTGGCACTGATAAAGGCCAGATTTATACATGAAACAAAACCTGCAAGCACCATAAAAATATTTCATAACAAAATCAGATTTCCATCACGATTCATACAGTAACAAAATTATTTTGTCGCTTTTTTCTTCAAATAAATTATCCATCAGAATGATTTTTACTTCCCTGAAGTTCACATATAGTGCATGCAGATGAAACATTTAAATGTCCCATGATGAAAACTCTTGGAGCAACTCAGGAATTTGCACTTTTACATAATGAAGAAGAAAAACTGTCATAAAGAATTTTAAATGTTTTACAGTATATTTGTGGAGCAGCAGTGAGCAGCAAATTCATCTGGCGCCACAGGTGATTATATAACACAATGATGTTTGGCTCCATACAGTTATTCAGTTGAATGTGAAATGATATATTGAGGTGAGAGTGAAGACAGTCTGCTTTAATTTGGAGCTCTAAAAGGGGAGATTATGTTTGATACGTTTATAGAACATGACTTGAAGTAAACAAAGGCAGACGATCTACACTTAAACAGTAAATGTGTCACTTCAAACCTTAAGTTGAGAACACACAGAGCAAAAATGATCTCACTGTAATACTTATTTAACCGTATTTGACTCTTGATGAAGCAGGGCTTTAAGTTAGGAAGATGCATTTTAAAGAAATTAAAGGGAGCAGAGGTAGAATGAGAGAGGTAGAGCGTGAGGTAGGGAGGACGGAGCAGCATCGAGGCGTCTCCACGTTAAGGCCCATCTCTCCTCTCCGTTATCAACCTAAAACAACCCCATGATCCAGATAAACGTTTTGTTCTTGGCGCACAGTGACGGGTATATCATAAAAATGAGCATCACTTCAAACACCTAATGACCAACATCAACACATCATGGTTGATTTTTTACTATAATGGCTTCTTGTACTGAACAAGTGAAAGTTTAAAGCCACTAGCTTGTGGCTACTAGTATATAACATGTCACCCTGATTGCTATAGTTAATATAAAACACTATATGAGATAGAAACTCCAGTTTGCACAGGTGTCAGCCTGTGATAGAAAAAAAACACCAAGTAGAAATAGTTTTCTCTCTGAGCTCATACTTTCACTATAAGGTTACAAAGTAGCTACTGATCCATGCAGCAAAAAAAAAAAAAAAAAAAAATCCTGAAGGTCACACTGTCTTCAAAAATCCCTCAGAAAATTTTGAAAAAGCAAGCAAACAGCAACTGAGTTAAAAAAAAAAAACAGCATGTGTGGTGGCTGTAAGTTAAAAGAGCTTGAACAAAAAGGAAGCAAGCTTTAAAAAAAAAAAAAAAAGTCAGTTTTTTGAAAACAGCAAATTAAAGAGTCCAAATAAAATTCTTCTGCTCCTCTGTCGACAAATCAGACAGGAAGTACCTCAGAGTTTTTAGCCAGGTTTGAAAGATTTGCGGAGAAATACAGTTAAAAAAAAAAAAGTGGCACAAGACTGACGTCGAGTGGATTGTCCTCATTGCAACATGGCATCTATGTGTGTGTGTGTGTGTGTGTGTGTGTGTGTGTGTGTGTGTGTGTGTGTGTGTGTGCGCACACGTGGTTTTGTAGGTAGTTCTGATTAGTCCATGCACCCATGGGAGCAGGGTGCTATCTGAATTCCCCAACGCTGATCGACAGTGCTACCTCTGGTTTCCTGGATTTGGTCGGAGCAGTCTTCTTCTGTGGTCCGGCGCCATCAGAGCCTGCAGCCTGCCCTCTGAAAACAAGCAAGGGTAAAAAAGAATTAGGATCTTGAGCAGACGTTGGACGACATGAAATCTTATCAGAGCAAACTGACACAGTGGTGTGGTGTTACAGCTACTTTACTGATCACAGTTGTTACAAGATGATTTCCAAACAACACATGCCATAAAAGGTTTTTTGAGTTGTTTCCTGTTCTCTGTACTCAAGCCATGATCACAACTGTTACACCAAGAAACAAGCATGTTCCCCGCAGCTGCATGTGTCTAAGTAAGTAAGTCCCACCCTTTCCTGCGTTCCTCCGCCTGCTCTCTCAGCCTCTGCTGACCCCGCTCATCCTCCAGGGTGAGGAAGTCCCTGTTGTTATCAATCAAAAGATTCTGGGAAAGACATCAAGGACAGATTTAGTGTTTCTCAAACAAATCAAAGCAAAACTGAGTCGTTTTTAAAAAAGGGATAGGATTTCATTGATACCTTGATGCCGATTGTGTCGCCGTCTTTGAGGTGAAATGGTGCTCCCAGTAATGATTCTGCTTTTCTCTTCTTTTTCTTTTTGGAAACCTGCTGACTCTGAGAGTTAAAGGCAAATGACTGATTATTCACTGATGATGTGACAATGAATTAGCAACACATACAAGAACACTGACATTCTGGAATACTTTCTTTACTTATGCTCCTGATAAAATTATGGACTGAATGATCAAGGTTGACTGTCCAACTGTTAGCCACTCTTTGCTACATTTCATACAGTCATTTCTTTCTCATGTTCTTCCCAAACTGTTTAAAGCTTTGCCATCTCCTCTACCAACTTAACTACTGAGCAAAAGACTGCAAGTACACATATGGGTTTAGCCTGACATTGACAGACTAAATCGCAAATGCAAAGAAGTCTGGAACCTCTCTGTTCATTTCCATTTTCATGGGGTTTTATCAAGGATTTATCATGTGACCAAGCAACAAATGACCAGATCAGCCCGGTGTACATGACCAATCACAGCACATTAAGGTGGGACTTGGTGCAAAGCCATGGAAAAAAACAATGCCTGAGCAACAGTAAATGTAAACAGACTACAGCGTGCAGAAATGAACTGGCATGCTGTCAAAGTAAACACATCTTTCTTCTCAAGGAAAGCTTTAAGTGCTGTTGATTGTTCTTCTTTCAGCCAAAATATACAGTTCATTCAATACTGATACGGAAATGGCTTCAACAAAAAGCTTCACATCAGCTGCTGCCATCTTAGGATGCTTTCACATTTGCCCTGTCAGCTTCGTTTGCCCCCTAAGTACGGTTCGTTTGGACAGGTGCACACCAAAAAACTAACGCTGGTACGGTTCGTTTGTGGTGAGAACGTGTTCCGACCTGGATCTGAACCAACTGCAGTCACATGACACATTGTTTGGGTTTAACATGAGCATGATACAGTCCTGGAGGATTATTAATGTGCACCTCCTCCTGTACTGCCTTAATATGCACATTCAGCACATCCAATGCATCAAAACATTGTTTTCTAGTTGGAGCCGCGCCTCGTTTTCAAACTGTATGGTTTGACTAAAATGAACAATGACAGCAATATAGTCCACGATGAGCAGCGCTAAAATCAACCTGCGTAGTTGTCCCTCCATTGTGACATTAGAAAGTGTCACATTTATCTTGCAAGTGTACTCTTCTTCAATGCTTTGTTTACTTCCTGGATTTTTCCCACATGGAAATTTTGACCAATCAAGAGCAGCTTTCTCGTGCAAGGCATTTTATCTGGTCTGCTTGTAAATGCTGCCGTGAGAACACGAACCAACTTTGTAAGTCCCTGATTCGGAGCAAAGCAAGCAAACTCTAGGTCTGAAAGCACCCTGTGTTGCAAGAACCAAACCAGATTCTCCTTTAGTCTTACCCAGTTTGAGATTTCCTCCCAGGTGTGTTTGTCTGGCTGGTGTTTGGCCAGCAGCAGAGAGTCAGGGGAGAGGCCGTAGTGTGCAGCCAGACAAGTGCGTAGAGAGCGTGGAGAAGAGTCACGGGATGCATCCCACACCAGCTCCTCAGGAGGGTAGAAACACCTCTCCCCTGGTACTCCCATTTTAACATTCAGCATCACATCTTTAGGGCTGAGGAACAGAGGGACAAAAAAGAATTTAACTAAGAAATTAAATCACGGAAATCTACTGTATGTATTGGACAGATGGTTAATGGTGGTGACATTCCAAACTTTACCCCAGATCTTCTTCTTTTAGTAGCTGTTGCACACAGAGGTCAGTGCCACTGGTCAGCTTCAACTTCCTGATCGGGAGGAAACCAAACAGAAGGGCTGCATTTATCGATAATAAATCTAGTGGCCATCACATTACACATAAACGGGAATAAACACTGAGTCAGAAAACTTCATAGTCATACTTGAGTGTGAGCTGTTGTCCTCTGAGGATACGTGTCAGCCTCCATCCCTCAAGCTGCCACACACGCATGAACGCAGTGGTGGGCACACACACATCTTGAAGGGCTGGCAGCGTCAACACCTGATGCAGAAGTAGAGCAAGAGGTTTGCATTTGGTTAGATTAAAAGCATCAAAACTGCATACACTTACATTTACCTGGTTTGTGTTTTGTTGTGTTTGGCCTCCTAAACTAAGCAGCTAGTAAAATGTCATCCAATAACAATCTATGTTATACCCTTAGAACTAACTGGTAGGATTGGGAAAGGGGTTGATCTCTGGGTCCTAAGTAATACGGACGGAAAACTACTAGATTCAAAGAGGATTACCACACGAGTATGAACAACTATCAACTCTTTTGCAATACACATAACCTTCATACGCTACCTGAGTCTTGAGATCCTCCAGCGTGGCTTCGTCTGATATCTCCACCTGCCCTGCACTCCTCAGCTCCATGTTGCCAGCACACAGAGGAGGTCCGTGACTTTGTGTTTCACCTGCAGTCACAACCTCCGGCACTTGCTCCTCAGTGAGGCCGTTGTCAGTGTGATTAAAATCCTGAGAAACCGCTGAGTTGTTTTTGGGATCCAGATAAAGCCACACAGATAGCTTGAGGAAACCCTGACAGATAAAGAGACAGCAAAGGCTGATTACAGAGGTGAAGTTTTAATGTATAACAGTGGTGGAATGTAACTAAGTACATTTATTCTAGTACTATACTTGAGTATAATTTTGAAGTACTTAGACTTGAATATTTCTATTTTATTTTACTTCATGCACCCACTCTAATACATCTCAGAGATAAATGTACTTTTCACTTGACCTCGTTTGTCTAATGAAAAACCTTCTTGGATCATCTGGAAACCGCATCGTCAAAAATCTAGAAACAGGGCTGTTTTTCTGAGCTCATAAGAAGTTGACTCAACTTCTTTAAATATATGATAACCTTACAGAACATGATGCATTGTTGTAGATTAAACTACCCAACAGTATAAATGAGTTAAAATGAGCACAACTTTAAACATCTACAGCAGTAAAATGCAACAAACACATTAAAACAGCAGTAATATTTATCCAAAAATATCAGACAGAATAGTACAACTTTTACTTTCAGTACTTCAACTACATTTTGACGATAACACTTACATACTTTTACTTCAGTAAGGTTTTGAATGCAGGACTTTTACTTGTAGTGAAGTATTTTCACAGCGTGGTATTAGTTCATTTGCTGAAGTAAAGGATCTGAAAACTTCCTCCACCACCGGTGTATAATGAATCTCCAGCCCATATAAAAACCTTGAAGTACCTTTGGAGGAAGTTGTCCTTCTGTGACGACTAATGTCTCTCCATTGTTTATCTTCAGCTCTGACAGAGAAGCATCCTGAGAATAAAAGGTGGTTGTGATTAAATGGGAGAGTATTAATATATTTTTGTCAAATATGCAGCAGAAGTTGGTCAAATATTTCAAAAAATACTCAAGAGTTTTGGTGTCATGTGATTGGATTTTGCCTTCTAGTATATATCTGCTTTTGGGTACATGCAAGTTTAGTTTTGTTAGCTTACAAATAATATTCTCTCTATGAACTTTGCCTGCTGCTACAAATCATTAAAAATCTTCCCCTCCAGGATTTCACAGAGTTTTTGGGGGGATTGCTGCAGCCAAAAATACCTGATTTCACGCCAGCTTTTTAAATAAAATGGGAAGCATGTTGTAATGTTTTTTGGCATTTTTTGCAATGAAAATTGCAAGTAGTTGTTTTATTTTTTGTACAATTCATTAAAAATCAAGGCAATTTGTTCCAGTGAGTGTAAACCGCTCTATTCTTGGTTTATGTGTTGTGTGTCCTTTACGCACGACATCTACTGCACGTCTGTCCGTCCTGGAAGAGGGATCTCTCCTCAGTTGCTCTTCCTAAGGTTTCTACCATTTTTTTTTTTAAAGGTTTTTCCTTATCCACTGTGAGGGTCCGAGGACAGAGGGATGTTGTCTTCTGTAAAGTCCTCTGAATTAAATTGGGATTTGTGATACTGGACTTTATATTTAAATAAAATTGTATTGAATTAACGTCACCACCGTCCATGCATAATTAATCTCACTATGATTTTTTCTGCACTTGCAATGGATCTGTAACAGCCTCTGTCACGGTGATTTGTCTGTTGTCAACGTGTTTCAGCTATTCTCCACATTTTGAGGTACAAAAGTGTTTGTTAAATCAGTGACTTTTGTTTGTGTTTCATCACAACATTGCTCACGGGGTGAAACATCAGGGCATTGCCTTGCATGGTCTTTAACTGTCATTTTTGTTGGTAAATGTGAGATGTCAAAAACGTCTGCATCTTCGCAATAAGAGGGCGAGTTTGACGATGTGCTACTATTGGTGAAACTCACGGCAAACTATAATGATTGTTCCAATCTGTGGAAAAGTTGCAGTGATTGAACAAAACTGCAAAGTCCCACAGAATTCATAGGGTTTAGTTGAATATGCGTTAATTATTGCTACTGCAACATCACAACATCCTGGAGGGACTGAAAAAGTATGTGAAAATGCTCAAACAATCAGCAGGGTAAAATGAGCAAAGCAAAAAATATCTATCTGACATCTACAAACAGTTTGATTTAGGCTCTGCCAGGAAGCTAAGGCTCAAGTCCAGACCCTCCAGAAAGAAGGTCATCCTCAAATCCAAACCTTACTTTGAACTCAAGGCTCAATTCAATCTCATTCTTGAGGTGTGTACCAGCAGTGAGTTTTTAAATATAACAAATACTATTCATACTGTGCACAATACAGTCAGCCACCCACCTCATCCATAATTGGTTCTCCAACCTCCTCACACCAATCCAGCCTCCTCAAGTGCCAACAGGTGCCTGCAAACACACATTTAAAATCATATTACAAACAGTTAACAACCACAAAAGTTGAGTCTACAGTACATACTAGTTACATACAGTATGATCGGAAAACAGTAGAAAACTGTAGTTTTACCATCAAGTCCCACGGCATCCAGCATCGCCTTTAGACACTGCAAATAACAATCAAAAGATAAAGATTTTTTAAAGTACACAAACATGTAACATCAGCACATTATGAATGTTTCACAAAATATGTTTCCTCACCTCTTTGACAGTACAAGTTTTCTCCACAATTATGTCCATCTCCATGCCAGCAGAGGGCGCCATGCCCACAGTGAAGTGCAAGAAAAGCTGCCAAGCAAATGGAAACATCAACATCAGTCAAGCATATTAAACACTCGTAACTCTTCAGCTCGATTTGTTTTAAAATGTGGGATCCGATGGTTTTATTGGTACTTAAACATTCTGCGACATTCAGCTGTGCAGCTGCAAGTACAAAGGATTTATTGAAGATCTCAAATAAAAGACACACCTGTGATGCCTTGGGGGCATTTCCCGGACAGAGAGTCAGTGTGGTCATGAGTCGCACGCCTGCATCCCGAACACTCAGCTCCTCACACACTGTCAGGTAAACCACGGTAAGACAACATAAATGCACTTAGTAAATGTGCTCTAAAAACTTCAAAGATACATGATGAGAAGAAAAATTACAAGCAGGGGGAGTACCTTTTAAACATTTAATGAGGGGGCAGTGTAAAGGAATGCCTATCTTAATATTTTGGTTAAAATGAGGGGGATTTCCAGCTCTAACTCATCTGCACCATTAAAATCACCCCCAGGTTACAGAGTACAGTACCTGGAGGAAGGAGTTTCCCTGTGCAGTCCACCTGCCTCAGACAGTATTGTGCACCTGGTCAGTGAGAATAAAAACAACAGCTGATTTAGGAATGTATGCTTGCATAAGAACATAAGATTCCAAACACAAATACACATTTCACTGCCTGAACAGTAACTGAGAGTTTAAAAAAAAAAATACTTAAAGACACTTGTGAGGTCCCGAGCCAGTTTTCATCTTGGGCATGTTAAAATTTATTGAGGTATTCTGTACTAACCCGGGTAAAACCTAAAGCAGTGTAGCCTCATGTTTGAAGTGTTACAGTTTAATGGGCTGTAATTTTACATTTGCAAGAGACATTTACGATATATGTTTACTTCACTAACCTATCTTAGAACGTTGCTGCAAAGACGCTACATATTTTAAAACATGGATGCTTCACTTTGTGTAAAATTTTGTCACAATTAGCGCAAAAATTCTTGAGTTACGGCCAAAAACATGTTTTGTGAGGTCACAGAGACCTTGACCTTTGACCACCAAACTCTGATGAGTTCATTGCTGAGTCCAAGTGGATGTTTTTGCCAAATCTGAGGAAATCCCTTCAAGGCCTTTTTTGAAATATCGCATTTACGAGTATGAGACAGACACAAGGTTACAGTGGCCTTTACTTTTGACCAATCTAATCCATTCATTGTTGAATCCAAATGGACGTATGTGCCAAAGTTTTAAATTCCTTCAAGGTTTTGAGATATTGTGTTCATGAGAATGCAACAGATGCAAAATCACAGTGACGCTGAGCTTTTACCAATCTAGCCAATTCATTGTTGAGTCCAAGTGGACGTTTGTGCCAAATTCGAGGAAATCCCTTCAAGGCCTTAAGATATCACGTTCATGAGAATGAGACAGACGGAAGGTCACAGTGACACTGACCTTTGACCAATGTAATCTGTTCATCGTTGAGTCAAAGTGGACGTTTGTGCGATATTTTAAAAATTCCCTCAAGGTGTTGTTTAGACATAACATTCATGAGAATGAGGCAGAGGCAAGATCACAGTGACCTTCACCTTTGACCACCGAAATTGAATCAGTTCATCACTGGGTCCAAATGGGCGTTTGGGACAAATTTTAAGAAATTCCTTCAACAATTTCTTGAGATATTGTTTTCCCAAGAGTGAGACAGACAAGGTCACAGTGACCCCAACCTTTGACCAACAAATCTAGTCAGTTCATTGTTTAGTCCAAGTGGACATTTGTGCCAAATTTGAGGATCTGTGTTCGCAAGAATTAATCCACACTTGTTTCACTAAGTGGGACTCTGCATCTGCATATACTCTATAATGAGGAGAGTGACCAGGAAATCTTTTGCAGACACAGTTATGTATAAGACTGAGCATCTAGCCTGAGATTTGCTCCTGTAGCTGCAGCTCCTCTATGGCCCTCTGCTTCACCTCACACAGCAGCTGTAAGAGAGACACATTAATCACATGAATTACTTTTAGAAAGGACAATGTGATACTTTAATGGAGAGACAAAGAGCACAGCCAGACAGAGCAGCACAACAATTACTGACCATACTTCCTGTAGCTGGAACCTTAATCTTCCTCCTCTCCTCTTCTTTCTCCACTTCTCCTCCTCCTCCTATAAGTGGTCGAAACTCCACTTGGAGCCAGCGGCAGTCAGACGGTGTAGTCACAGTGACAACATCTCCATTTAGAGCGAACATGCTGAACAAAGTTAAGAAGACAGTGGTAAAACACATGGCTGATGAAAACAACACGTACACACACTGTTGAGGATTTTACCTGCTGTCGAAGGACTGTGGCTCCAGCACCAATAGTGCATCTCCGTCTTTCAGCGACAGCTCCTTGAGCGTCCGCTGCATGTCATCGGGTGGGAACACCCTCCATCCACTTGCCCCTCCTCCCTCTCCTGCCTCGTGCTCTCCTCTCTGTCCTCCTTTATGCTCCTGGCACAGCAGACTCTCCTCAGGCTCCCCCAGTGCCTCCCTCACCTCCCCGAGGGTCGCAGCACCTGCAAACCCTCTGGCTTCCTTTTTAAGCCCTGGTCCCCCATTTTCAAAACCTCCTCTTCCCTCCTCACACTCCATCCCATCCTCCACCTCCTGACCTTCATCTTCACCCAAAAAGGGACGGACAACATTTAGCAGCACTGGCTCCCACTCTGCTCCAGTTAGGACAGTCGCACCACAAACCTGAAGGGAGACAAACAAGTACATTAGTCAGCAACTTGGGATCTTACCAAGTGAGCATTACAGATAATGTGTTGTACGCACCTCTCTGCCGTTCCACACAAACAGATCAGAGTTTGTACAAATGCCTGCACTGTACAGGGACACACCATCATCTGCAAAGAGAACCACAAGCAGAATATAGTTAAGCAATTTGCCAAAACGTATTATATCCTCTTGAGGTGTTTTACATTTAAGTGTCTCACCTGTAAGAGTGTTGTAGAGGTGTAACCCTGCAGGAAGACTCCTGGCCACAGTCAGAGCCATGTCCCCTTCCCAGAGTTCCTGCATCTACATAAACAAATGCACATATGCACAAAAAATAGCTAATTTCTCTCATTCTCTTCAGTGTTTTATAAACAACAGCTAGAGTTTTTGGAGATGCAGTTACCTGATAAACAGCTAATCTGAGATCTCCCACAGTTTTTCTGCGGTCGAAACTCAAATTGGTGCTCCCATTCTGTTCTCTGCTGATTGGCTGCAGGGCTCCATTTTCGAGCCTATACGAGGGGGCCAGGTGCAGATGCAGCTCGATGGTGTTGTTAGTGGCTTCAAACTCCTCGCTGTAATATAAAGAGTGTTGACTGATATGAATAATCTATGTAACAAACCCATTTTTATACAACTTCTGTTGATCCTCACTGATTGTGAAATTTAAGATACCACTTAAATCTCACACTCGTAGAGGGGAACGTAGAGAATACACCATAGCGTGACACGCAACTCCCCAGGAATGTAACTACATGTCGCAACGACACAGACCTCCTGTTTTTTTTTTTTTGAAGCTGAGACCATTTCTCTCAGTGGAAACGAAGCTTTTATTTACTTCAATATCACAGATAAACAATAAATTGTGTGGATAATAAAGCCTCCACAAAAACAGCATTTTAAGTCTTCTGTGTGATTTATGCTTTGGGGATTTACACTCTGGGATTTATCCTGGCTTCATATGAGCAGAGGAAATCTCTATCATATGATGATCATAATTCATACAACGTAAAATGCCATAGGCTTGTGCTAAAAACATTATCTTTTGTATTTGTGGGGAAAATGTGTCCAGATAAAGACAAGTGTTTGTCTGTGAATGCTGTGAGTTATAGTGAAGCTGATTTGTGTACTTGTGTTTGAAATTGTCTCCATTAAGCCATATTTAATGTGTGTTTTGAATCAACTAAACTTCACAGAGACCCCGCCGCCGACTAGTGTTTTGGAGGTGTAACTGCAGAGTGACACAGACACACCACAGCACAAGTATAAATGCTCACAACGGGAAAGGTGACATGCGTAGGCTAAGGCGTAAGGTGCGCCACACAACTATAAATCCCGCTTAAGTCAGAACCCACTTAACAGCTAAAAGTGTCACGTGGTGATAGCGTAATATGTGTGTTTGTCTCTGTACCGCATGTTCTGCAGTTTGATGTTCTCCTCCTGAGCCATCTGGATGAGGTTGAGAGGAACTTTATACTGGGGATTGTTCAGGGCTGTGAATGTAAACACATAAAACACATTTCAATAGATAAATATTAGTCTTCTCATTACTTTGCCTCCTGTGTACTTGATGACATAACTATTAAGTTATCAAACTAAACAAATGATGAACCAGTTTGCTGCTTCATTCATTCAAATTACCCATAATAATTTTTTCCTTCGCTCTTTCTTTCTCCGATTCTCTTTTCCAACATAAAACATGGAGTCTGTTACCTTCACTAGGCCTGTGCAGCTGTGTTTTTCTGTAGAACAGCATGTACGCGCTCTCTTTGCCCTGGAACTGCTTCTCTATGTCAGACTCCCTGATAGAAGTCACCGTGGAGTCGTTCAGGTCAAACCAGTGGCTACCCTGCTGACAGACAGGAAGAAAAACCATGAGAAACAGGCACCTAAGTAATCACAAGATGTCCACCAGGAACGGTCTTTGTTCACTTTAGACCTTTTAGACTGTTGCTCTACCTCTTGGTCATGCTCTGGCTTCTGGTCTTGTTCCGGCTGTT
Organism: Epinephelus lanceolatus; assembly: GCF_041903045.1. Classification (NCBI taxonomy): domain Eukaryota; kingdom Metazoa; phylum Chordata; class Actinopteri; order Perciformes; family Serranidae; genus Epinephelus; species Epinephelus lanceolatus. The sequence goes on from NC_135748.1 coordinate 28,570,226, forward strand.
GCTCAGCAGCTCCGGGGTCTGAAGGTGTTGAAGGATCGGAGTTAGTGGTCTGCTCTGCGGGGCTGGGCGGCTCAGTCACAGGGCTTGGCGGGTTTGCCTTCAGTGCCACTCGAGTACCATTGGACACCAACATGAAAATATCACTATGGGACTGCAGGAACTACACCAGGAGGGAAAAGCAAAGAAGTAAGAACTATTGGTATGAGATATACACTGGTATGAGCTCAAAATGATAAATATGAAAACATAAAAACAAGAACTCCTAAATACCTTTCCTATGGGACCATAGTGTTTTCTGAACTTTTTGCTCCAGGATGAACCAATCTTATTCATGAGTTTCTGTCCCAGCTGGTCCAAGAGGACACTCTTTGATGGTTCCTAGTGGACAGAAAATGCATCCCACCTAATTAAAAGAGCTGGCAATACTACTGACTCAACAAGAAACACTTGATGAACTAAAAATATTCTGATTGAGGAGAGTTGCTGTGGCTATACCTGGGCAATAATGGCAGTGAGGACAGACAAAGGGTCATCTTCTTGTACTTTTGGCTCACACATTTTCTTGACCTCCTCCTTGACTTTCCTCTGAGTCTTGGGTTTACATTCCTCCTCCTGACAAAGAAACAAGGAGGTGATGCCTATCCTGGTGCACACATTCAAAAACTGAATGGCAAACTTTATTTAACATTGCTGATACTAAGCACATCCAAAAAGTCTGCCAATCTGAATATTAGCAGTAATTTTATTGGGGATGTTTGCCCTTGTGTGTTTCTCACCGTTGGCTCCCATTGGCCAAGCTGGTCAATGTCCCTGATATGAACGTGGTAATGGCCACCATAGCAGCCGCCCTTATGAATAATCACAGAGAACAGCTCGTAGGAGTAATCAGAGTCATCTCCATCAGTCTGTGAGGGAGGAAAATATAATCAAGACCTCTTAGTGTGTCAAAACCTTCCAGAATGAAGTTCACCTGAGCCTGGAAACCAAAAAACTGAACTAAAATAACAACAAATACGATCATTATTAAATATTCTTAAGGGTGCTGTATAAATAAAGTTTGACTGAATTATTGAACAACAATTAAGAAGAGTCATGTTAAATGTGCCTGATCTAAAAAGAAGAGAGGTTAGTGTTAAAATCCGTCAGGTACCTCTTCACAAAATGGCCGTAGGTTGATGCTTAAGGGGAAACTGTAGCGTCCCGTCTCCTTGTATCGCTCACATTTGGCAAAGTCAAAGCTGAATCTCAGCAAAGACATGGTTATGAATGGAGGGAGCTTCTTCAACTTGGCAGACTGCAACAGCAAAATAAGTAAAGGAAGGTGAGGAACAACAAAAAAGGCAACAGTTTTGATGTAAAAAAGAAAAAGAAATTACACGAGGAGACCATGTTTATTTAACAAGTTTTTACATGTTTAGTTTTAATGCTCCTTTCCAGGGAAAAAGAGGGAAAAGGAGAATTTTATTATCTCTTATGGCTCACTGTGATATAACCATTGTTATTGTGTTGACACAGTCTGAAGCTGGCACTGACCTTGGCAGCAGTCACCAGCTTGTTACACTGTGCACAGCGGTACAGGTTATTGCCCTCAAACAACTCTTCCTCTACAAACATGTTCCACAGAGCCTCCTCCAGGCTAGACACGCCACAAACACACGCCGTCAGGTCCAGGAAGTCCTCCTAAAGAAGACACAGACAACAGAGCTGGGTTAATTAGTCATCTTTGTGTTAGCATTTTATAGTAAGACTTTTTCCCACTTAGGACTACTCCCATTGTGTCAGTCTTGCTAAATCTTACTGACATGAGATTTAGACAAAAACAGTAACTAATGGGCAGAATATAACTTTTAAAAAGGAGCCACATCAAAGAGGCAGAGAAACCTGGCAAACATGGACGCACCTGTCTCTGGCTGACGTTACCACACTCCTTGCAGACAATGCTGTTGACAATGGTCCCATGGTACAGTTGGTGGATAAATGTACTACCACTGGTGCCCACAAGAGAGTGCTCCAGGGCACTGAACAGGATCCTGTTCAGCTCCTGCACATCATGCTGGTTTGTTCCCTGAGAGAAGAACACACAGAAAAGGGATCAAATTACAAACAAAAGACATCTGTTGTGCCCCAGTTCCACACTATGAACTAACTGTATACAGTGCATACTGTATTAGACGTGTAATGGTATGTTGTCGGTGTGTTATCATTGAAGAAATCAATGCACTTCACCCTTAAATACAAACAGGAAGTTATGCAAGACTTGCACCAATAGACATCAATAAAACTTGACTGAAAATGCAAAATGGTTCTCCACTTTTCTTCTCTAGCTAGAAGCAGCTTCCTGTGGTGTAGCGGTAGCTGATGTGGTGGGTGTACTACTAAGTTGATGGGTAGGTTTCCAAGAAGGAAGTGGGTGCACTCTCCTATATATTCTGATGGCTTTTTGTCTGATATACAATACTGTATACTGTAAACGGACAGAAAAAGAAGTAGGTACACCCATAAACCTGCATATACCCTCAGCTACACCACTGGTCACTCCCACCCGCCGGGCTGAGATCATACTCTACATTTTGATTGGTTTTAAAGCTCTGGTTCACATCTAATCACATCACTGTATATGCAGTCTTGACCTGGAAAATGTGGTCATGCATGGCCTGTGTAAATCTGTGAATGCTTCTTCCTGTTTTCCCCTTTTTGTGAATTTGTTTTGCATGACTGCAGCTGGGATGCCTCCAGACAAAATGTAAGTGAAATCAGGCCTGACCTGCCAATAATGTGAAATCCACTTTTGTGCATTTCAGCATGCAATTCCTGGTATGACTGGAAGGTAAATCGCTCACTGAAATGAGAAGTGTAACCTGAGCCTCTCTTTCTCCCTCCCACTGACAAAGATAATGGACACATACCTCACTGCTGTTCCAGCCAAAGCTGTCAGTGAGGTCAGCGGTGGAGGCGCTCTGCTGGTCCACCAGCAGCAGACTGGCAAACAGTCTCTGCAGCTCCAGTGGGATCACTCTGACCTGAGGAGAACAAAGGAAAACCTCCTTAGATATAAGTTAAATGTAAGACTTTTAAAGACATTTTTAATACCACCTTATATGAAATTTAAGACCAAACCTGCAATGGGAATACACATTATATATATACACTTCCCAGCCATTTTATTAGGTACACCTGTTCAACTGTTTGTTAATGCAAATAGCTAATTAGCTAGTCACATGGCAGCAACACAGTGCATTTAGGCATGTAGACATGGTCTAGACAACCTGCTGAAGTTCAAACTGAGCATCAGAATGGGGAAGAAAGGTGATTTAAGACTTTGAAGGTGGCATGGTTGTTGGTGCCAGACAGGCTGGTCTGTCAAAAACTGCTGATCTACTGGGATTTTCACACAACCATCTCTAGGGTTTACAGAGGATGGTCTGAAAGAGCGGCAGTTCTCTGGGTGAAAATACCATGTTGATGCCAGAGGTCAGAGGAGAATGGCCAGACTGGTTCAAGATGTTAGAAAAGCGACTCAAATAACCACTTGTTACAACCAAGGTCTGCAGAAGACCATGGCTGAACCAACAACACGTCCAACCTTAAAGCAGATGGGCTACAGCAGCAGAAGACCACACCAGGTGCCACTCCTGTCTGCTAACAACAGGAAACTGAGGCTACAGTTCACACAGGCTCACCAAAACTGGACAATAGATGGTTGGAAAAATGTTGCCTGGTCTGATGAGTCTGGATTTGAGACTTTTTAAAGCCTCATATTAAGAAAACTTAATTTAAGACATTTTAGGACTCTTTATGGACCTGTAGACACCCATTACAATTCAAAATACAGACATTTCATTTATGGTTAAAGCAAGCAATAGGCACTTTATATCACTTACTTTGGCCCCTGGTTTCTCTTTGTCTTCCAGACATCCTAATTCCTCTGCTCCCAACTTGAATAGCTCCTCTGTACAGATACACACCAAACAATGAATATGTAAACATAAATAAATAAATAACTGCTCTCTGGTTGTCTGCTGCACTCAATCTCATCCCATGACTCTAAAAGAAATAATCTGTCCTCACCTCTGAACTCTGGGGTGAACAGCAGGGTCTGGAGCAGAGAGTTGAGGTAGCAGGTGCCACCCTGGTTCTTTATGCCGCACAGATTGCTTCTTCCTCGGGGTGGAGGTGGCTCGTCTCCCCCCTTCCCAACTCTGCCTCTGGAGGAGGTGGAAGAGAAGCCTTCCTCCTCCTCCTCCTCGAATAGATTCCCAAACATGCCGTTTGAGTGATTCACTCCGTTTTCTCTGCGTTATGCTCGGGCTCTCGTGGTAAATCGTGTGTTAGCACTGTGATATGCCCTCTTGCTATCTCATCTTGGTCTTGCCGAGTTCTCTGTTGACAATGGCCGGGCTCACTCTGAAATAAGAAGACTTCACGGGGCTAAACATAGCGACTATTACCGGATGTAGCATGTAAGCGTTGGCCTCGCTGAAAGGTTGTTTAGCTAGTTTAGCACGCTAACAAAGGCAAACGGTCCGACACCGATGAGCAGTATGACAGCTCAGCGAAAGTGGGGAGAAAAAAATCAGGCTGTCAGTAACGTTAACGGTAACTGTTACTACAACTGGACAAAATGGCGTATTCTCACCGAATCTCTAACGACTCGTTTAACTGAATTAATTCACGGTGTTGCTCCTGACGCTCTTTCTTTCTTCCTCTGTCTGTCTTAAAACGAATAAACGAAACGTAAATAAAAATACCGTCGGTGAACAGTGGGCAGCCATGTTTCTTTCTGGCTGAAAATGGAGCGGTGCATTGTGGTACTTGTAGTGTCACACTTAGCTAACGAACATACTCACAATGAATATAACTGATTATATTTTCATAACTTCGCCAATACGCATGAACATCTTAATTCCAGTAATTTGATGTCACTTTATGATACAGCCATAACATTTATGATTATATCTACATTTTCTTTTCAGAGCAGCCATAAAAACTACATTTCCGGCAAGTCTTGTCTTGAAGATATGGGGATTGTAGTCTTTTATAACAAACGTGTTTTATTAGTGTTTAAAGCATGGAGATGTATAGTGGTTGGAAGTTATGTGCCCAGGGCCATGTGTATAAGTTTGCATACCAGTCAAAGACCTCACCAGAATTTTAATTAGCCACAAAATGACTTGGAATGAAAACTTGTGTACTTTTGATCCTGCAGGGTATGTTCGCCACCTTAGAAATATGTTTGCCACCCTTGTTGCCGCCCCACAAGCTCTAAATGAACATAGCTGAGGTTTAGCCAACTCATAAACAACTCATGCATTGCATATAAACATATTAAGTCTGGTTTATTGTAATTTCAATAATTTACTGTCACTTGTTACGTATAATTCATGCAGTCAGAGGCAACGAGTAACAATCAGTCCATTGTTTATGAGAACACACATTCCAGTTACTGAACAAAATGTTAAATATCATGAACATCTTACGGAGACTGTCTAGAGTTTTTAATTTCTGTCAAACAATGCAAACAAGTATCTATATATTACCATTAAAATATTGTGCTTGTGATAGTTTTGTTGAAATGAGGTACAGGTCCAGAGTGTAGGTTTGTTTCAACATCGGGGGAGACACATTTGAAATGGGGAAATTTTAAGCACCACACACTTAATTTAAGGCATTCTGGTGAATGCTGATGCATCAATTTGTGCATTTTCTGCATCAACTTATTTTGTAAATGTCTTTAATTTTGTTAAAATAAAGGTCTTCTGCTACGTTCATGCTTATATTATAATATTATATAATATTATACCAAATTATCCTAGCCACAACCTTTAGGACTTCAGGGCATTTGTGAAAAAAATCTCTGGAATTTTCTTTTTACTTTACTTTTTTTTCTCATTTTCTTCAGTCATGTATTTAGTCATCTGCACCAGTTTCAAAACCTTAGGATAATCTAGGACGTTATTATTGTGAAGAAATGCTACATCGTTTTATCATATATCAATTTAATCTAATAATTCTTGCAGAAAGCTGTCATATTTAAAGATAATTACTCCAAGAAATACCAAAATCATTCTTCAAAAGCCACCATGTGCAATTTCTGTTGAATGTAAAATCCTCTGCAGGCTATTAAACAGACAATTTTTTAGAAACAATATTAAGGTCATGACCTTAATGGTTCCTACAGTCCTGACTGTACTATGTAAATTGAGGCACAGTATTGTAAAGGCATATTTACTTTAAGATATACTATGCAGGATTTTCCAAAGAAACAGTGTATAGACTCACATATGAAATGGGGTTTGGGGTCCACCCCCAAGGAATTTTGAGCATCAAACCCTAAATTTCCTGCATCCTCAGTGTGGCTATTACTTTTACTTTCGCTGGCAAGCATAGTACACCTATAGATCGGCTCATGAGTTGTGAGAATGTACTTTGAGTTGAGTTAAGTTCCCTGAACTTGAGAAAACAAGTTCAACAAACTTAAGATATTAAATTAAATTAAATAAATAAATGAGTTAAGGTTTTTGGCTGCAACTTTACTGTTTGAATCGAAACACCAAGCGAGAGTGAACCTGGGACTGGCTTTTCCTTTCACTTCTGCTGGCGAACATGTTGCACAACCAACAATCCTGCATAGTATACCTTTAAACTCACTCACACATTTCAAATAGTATTGCAAAGATTTTCTCACACAGGAGCACACAGATACTTACAAAAATAGGACAACATGTACACAAACATGAATACAGTACACAAAGCTACATGCACACTCTCTTTTTTTGGCCTAGTAGGTTTTCAGCTTGAACACTTTGGAAAGAGGTGCTTTGGCACTAGAATAGATCAGATACGATTCTCCTTTAGAGCTGAAAAACTCCCAGTCACTGCACCCAATGGTTGGGAGCCAATGAACAGGAACAAATCCTTCATATCCCTGCCACCTGAAAACACACAGAGGAGAGGAATCAAATGAAATATGTATTTGCACCTGCTTAACAAAAGCTGTATACCCCCATAAATCTACATTACAACGTTAGAGAGTAAGAGGAAAGTCAGAATGGTTGAATTATTTTACACTGGGAGGGGTGTTGCTGACACGTTGAGTACCTGTAGAGAATGCTGTTGAGAGAGTAGGACTCTCCGTTAAAGGAGTTAGCGACAACCAGAAAATATTCCTCCCCGAGGGTGAAGAACTCCCAGTCCACCGCACTGGAGAGACAGAAAGGTATGTGGCGATGAGGAGAGGTTGAAATGGCAGCAGACACGTTACACAGGAAGTGTTCTGACAGTCTGTCTTCATATACATGCACCTGGTGTACTGGAGTGTTTACACATCTGTACCTGTAGGTGACAATATCCTGGAAGCGGACGAACAGCCGTCCAATCATGTCCAGCTCGTAGATAGTGGAGTTGATGGCGTATCGACTCGGTCCGTTACCATGGAGTCTGTGTCCATTGGCAACGACGAGGAAAACTCTGCTGCCAATCTGAAACATTTCCCAGTCTGTGGCGCAGAACGTCTAGATTGACAATGAGATAAAAAACAAACCAGTGTTTTTACTTGAGTTAAAGATCTGAGTTCTTCTTTGACTGTTGTTTGGAGACAGAAAAGCGAAAAGAGAGATCGCTAAGAAAGTAACACATGTTAACAAATGCCAAAACTGTATATTTTCACTCATTTCTGGATGATTTTACATGATTAATTTCCACCTGCCCCAAGGTGTTCTTCCTCATATCCAGCTGTGGAGTTCCCCTAAATCATCCCCTTATGTGACTATCAATGTGTCAACACTCTCCTCAAATGTGGCTAGATTCAAATATACGATTCACTATCAGTTACATGTCAAAGCACTGCTATCTCTCGAGCAAATCGAGGCAAACCGCACGCTCTATTTCTGGCCTTGTCTTAAATGCACGGACACACCCGTTCCTTGCTCCCCATCTCTCTCTTTCATTACCCTTTTATCTCTCCCCGTGTTCCCTTCCTTCAGTGTGTACAGACAAGATGGTTTTTCATACTCAAAGATACAGATCTCATCAGAGGAAATCAAAGCACAGCTGGAGAGGAGATGAATGGCGTGGAAAATCATGCAGCAAAATGCTACCTAAAAGTGCTATTAAGCCTAATTTACATCCACGCTCAAACACCTTCCAAATTTGCCCAGTATTGTGGTGTAGTATCAAACAGATATTCCTCAGTGTGCAGGACTTAGAAGCATCTATTTGTAGGAATGGCATATAACATATAACTAGTTTTTCATTAGTGTATAATCACCTGAAAAGAAGGGTTGTTGTGTTTTTGGTACTTAAGAATGAGCTGTTTATATCCATATACAGAGCAGGCCCTCTCTATGAATTTATAAAGAGATCAAGATACAGCATTGGAGGTGGGGCCCCTGTCAGTATTATGGAAGCTGCTCAGTGGGACATGAAGCCAAAAAAGTTCAACTTTGAGGGTGTTAAGTTACTCAGATCTTCCGCATCACTACAGACTTTCGCAAGCCAAGCAGCTAACTTCTGGTTTAGCCGTCAGCTAACTTGAATGGGAGTAATCATATGGCTCTCCTAGACTTACGAAATGTTTGGACTGAATCCCAAATGTTTCAAATCCCTAATAGTGAAACAAGTCATTTCTTGAGGGGTTGTGACACTCAAAAAATGCATCGTGTGATTTACACATCTATTTACATTTCTGGGGCCTGTGGCAACATGTGACAGATCTGGAAGTTGTAAATCCACTGTTTGGCCAATACAAGAATTGGCTTCAAAGCCCAGCGCACCTCTTGGGGTCCAGCAAGGCTATTTAGACCTCGTCACCTATCGACGTTTGGTCACAGATCTTCCACGTGCAGATACAACATGAAAGGTACCCTGGGTGTGTTGGTTTTTGACATTCTGGGACACCATGTTAAGTTATGCCTGTTACATGCCCTGTCTTCTTTCAAAATACACTTCTGTTTTCAAAGGAAATTAAACATTTACAGCAGTCTTACGCACTCTGAAGGTCGCCACCTTAACTTTCACTCTTGTCCTGTTCGTTTCCCCCTGACGCCACCAAGTGCTGTTAAACTATAACGACGAACATCCATGTACAGTATCATGCCAACATGAGAGGACAGCTTTTTTTTATCAGTGTCTGACACTGGAGGTCTCTGCCCAAGTGATGGATTTCGACGACTTCAGAGTGAGAACGGGTTGGGGACACAGTCTTTGGCATCATGGAAGCTACAAGGTATGACACATGCGCAATGTAGACATGAAGACATAAAGTTATAGTGCTCTTTGGGTGCACTCCTTTTAGCCTTTTTGGGTGCCCTCAGCCTCACAGAACTTTTTGGGTACACTCCAATAGATGGCTGCTGATAAACAATACAACATTTATTGACATAGAAAGCATTTGTTTTAGGCTTTATTAATGATCTTTTTCAAATTCTCAGAATTGTAATTCTCACCCACGTCTTTATTTTGTGTATAAAATATATTTCGACTCAAGGCCAAATCTGGACGCCTCAGTGAATCAAATCAATCATCCCAATGATCTATGAAAGCGTGCCAGCTATTAAGCCTTTAGCAGCTGCAGACCAGATTTCATTGTGCACATGGTGTACTCCAGTAATATGACGTGATATGACGCCATGACTTCTCCTCTTTTAACCTCCTTGGGGGCTGCAAATTCACAATTCCTAGGATAGCAAAGGAATGGCCCGCCTTACTCTGCCTCTGATCGGCTTAATCTGACTTACCCTAGCCCTAGCCAGTCTTAATCATTTTGGCTAAGCCTAACCAATGAAGACAATGAGTACTAGCCAATCATAGGGACAGTAGGGCAGGACATTCCTTTACTATCCTAGGAATCAACACTGGCTTTAGTTAAGATAATTCACATCTTTGCATTGGCCACTGTAGTTCTCCTACAAGCTTGGCAAACAGGACAAGTTTCAGTTCTGCAGCCTCACCACTAGATGCCATTAAATCCTACACACTAGACCTTGAAGGCCAATTCTGCATTTCTTTTGCTGTTTCGTGTTCACCACTCACCTTAATTGTCTGAAACACTTGGAAGCTTCCACTGACCCAAACGTAAATGACTGAGTCCACAGAAGTGGTTACTCCATCAAAGGCATTTGCGACCACCAGGAAATGGTACGGTCCAACTGTGAAGAACTCCCAGTCATAGGCTCCTGAGGTCAGCAGCATTTGGTGAACCTCAAAAGACTTTGTCAACTTGTTCCATTTGTATATCACACTGTTGATAGTGTGGTTATTATCACCTGAAAGACAAACCAGAAAAGACAGAGAGTAGTAGAGTTTGTGAATGTCATGTCAGGATTTCTGGAAGTTAAAAGTAGTCATTTGATAGTTATTCAGTTTTTACCTTGTCTGTGATTGGCCACAGCAAGATAGGTTTGCCGATTGATGTTAAAGGCCTCCCAGTCCCGGGCACAGAGAGTCTGCAGAGTCTGGAACCGCACAAACCGTTTCCTTCTTTTGCTCCACTTATAAATCACAGATATGTCAGTCTCTGAGTGTTTACGCTTGTCTGTCCCCCCTCCAGAGTTAGACACCACCAGAAATGTCTAGATCAGAGTTAAGAGAGAACAGGAATATCCAGATTAGAGTAACAAAATCCTGGAAATATCAGTTCTCTACACTACTTTGACCAGGTGGATGCAAGTGCTTGATTTATATTACATAACCCATCTCTTCCTTTTTGTCATACCTTCTTGCCCATGCTGAAGTGTCTCCAAGCCAAAGCTTCATATGTGCTGATATTCTGGTAGAGCTGGAAACCTGTGCGACCCCACAGATATACAGCGGAGCCAGAGGCTGACCGATGAGCCATAGCAGCCATCAGACCCATGCCAGGTACCTGGAACACCTAAAGATTGGATTAAAAAAAAAAAGATGAAAAAAGTATTCTGAACATTTTGTACAGCCTTAAAGGTTGAATCAGCTGTTCTGGAGAAAGACTGATATTCCGCACAAAGTTCAGTACAGATTTACTGTCCCTCTCACTCTCACTGCCCTTCTCTTTATACATCCATGGCCTTTTCCCTGTCCTGTACATAAGCATGAATGCCCCCTGTCGCTGACTGGCTGGAATAGAGTTGTGTGGCTTGGTCAGAGCCATCAACATGTTCCAAATACTGCCGCTTTCAGGTGTCTCAGGTGTGTGTGATGTGTCTTCATGCGACACATCCTATAATTTCTGTATGTGACACACAACTGTCTCCTGGGTGAAACTCATAACGTGGCTAAGGTTGTCAAATGGTCACAATTAGGATTAGGCAATAAAACCACTTGGTTAGGTTTTGACAAAACATCATGTTTTGGGTCAATCTATGTACATAACGTGATGTAAATCTGTCACATGGCTTTTGGTTTCACACAGGACACAAACAGCAGTGTCCTGGGTGAAAGTCTGCATTTGTTTGACCTATCCATCTGCCCTCCTGCCTGCGCTACACAGACTTTCTCACTTTATATATTATATCAGTTGCTCTGAGCATCAGATATTGCAACAGATGGGTTTACATTGGAGTTAGCTGAAAGCCCAGAACATCTCATGGATGCTAAAGGGTGCCTTTGGTGTCAGTATCACATGCTGAGGGGCATGACAAAGTGTTGGTATTTGACAACCTGGGAGTGGAGCCACTTTGTTTCCCATTTACAGAGCAGAGCTATGTATGAACAATGAATTTTTTAATGCGCACACAGAATGGACAGCTAGTGGACCGTGAGGAACTATTCACTGAATTTGACAAAAACTGTATTGAATTAGAATCGCTGACGAAACACAAGTTCTGTCTAGAACCTTGATTCACAGCCTTTTTAAAAATCATTTCAAAATTAGAGAAAAGTCTGGAAAATAAACATAATTTTCGTTCGGCAAGTTCGGCAATTCACTTTGAGTGGTCGGAGAAGATGCTACTCAAATGTGAGTCCATTTACCATCCATTTTGTTGTATTCATCTTGTGACCCCATAGATCTATCTCGTGACCCCTTGTGGGATCCCTGACACCCTGGTTCTGAAAACCTGGTCCTGAAAAAAACACAAAACTCCCCTAAAGAATTTTTTTCTCTTCTCTCTAGCCCTTGGTTTTCTAACGAGTCCTAGTATAGGCACAACATATATATATTTTTTTTACAAAATGGAAGGATACCTCTACATCATGTGTCTCTGAGCTGGTGGTGAGGACTTGATGCTCCACCACATAGTCCAGTCGTTTATGATCTGAGCAGATGCAGAGATAAGAATTATGTACATTTTCAGCTGAGTCAAAACATGCTCATGAGCTGATGGTTGGATGTTGGATTCTCACCCTCTAACACAGTGATCCACACTGTACCGTCGCAGAGGTAGAGGCCTTTCCTGTGCGGATTGAACCACATCTGGCCCTGCTGCAACTCTGAGCACGACTGCTCCAGTCCCACTGACACCCGCTCTGTTTCTGATCACAGAGACAAGCAGATAATCAAAGAGGCAAAGAAGCATGAAAACATGTCATGTCTTTCATCATATTGTATCATATGTCTTGTAGAATCCGTCTGGAAGTTACCATAGGAAGTCACATGGTTGCCGTCCTCCCTTCCTGTGACAGATAAGTCTGAGAGAAGTGGTGGTACTGACAGAGCTGCTAGCTGGGGGTCTGAGGAGGGGCAGACATAATGGGTAGCATCTGAACCTGGCACCAAAACCAGCTGTCGCAACAGACCCTGCACGAGGCAGCAGATATGAAGGAAAAATGTATTAATTGTGTATTTTAGCAGCTTATTTCTCATGAAAGTTAGTAATGAGGAAATCTTACTGAATACAAGCCTTTCCATCTCCCCCGACTGCCAATGTGGAATCTCGATCCCTCAATGTTGAGGTCTGAGGGTAAAGGCCTGGAGGGAATTCTGTTTGCCATAGAGAAACATAATTATTTCTAATAGCTGAGCTAAGTTGTTTTCCTTCTATAAATGATCTTAAAGTCACTATAATTAAAAAAGTCTTCTCATTCTTGTGTTTGTAGACAGGACTAGTATCATATAGGCACCGTATGGGAGCTGATATTCCTCCCTTCTGTGTGCCAGAGGGAGTTTCCACTAAAAAACATCTATCACACACTGTCAGGCCACTGTGATATGGCTGCGGGGTGTGAGCAGATTTGGAGCACTGCCATTGTATTGTGGTGAAGGATCTACTATCCCTCAAGGGAATTCAGAGGCAACAGGAAGAGAGGATGGTGGGAGGCAGACAGTGCACCCACCCCATGAACAGAGAACAGAGCGAAGCAAGAAAAAAACACTTACATTTCCTGGGGTGAGCTGCAGTCCACTGTGAGCTTCACACGATGACTGGCAACAACTAAAACCAGAGTGTGCCACTGGTTGTCAGCTAGCCGAGCGCCTTGAAACCCCCAATGCTCTACGACCCCTCCGTGACTTTTCAAAAAGAAATGCAGACGTTTTCTCGAGAGCCTCATTCCCAGGATGACCCGTCCACGTTCGTCAGTACTCTGGACTCGCCTCTCCTTCCCCCTCTCTTCATGTTGCTCTTCTTCTTTATTCCTTTCCAAAATGTCCCTTTTAATGATCTCCTCTTCCTCCTTCTGCCCCGCTCCTCTTTTATCTGCATTTTTTGGCTCCATCAAGGAAAAGATGTATTCATTTCTCTGAAAGGCAAACAGGAAATACACTCAGACACTGTTTTGGCAGGATTGACAAGTAACAAAGCACATTCACAGAAATTAAATATAAGTATGTTTTCTTGTCCTTGTCCACAGAGATCGCCATGTTGCACCGCTGGACAAACCAAACACTGGCTCTAGATAGGGCCTTTCGTACTTTCATGTTTGCCACGACAGTTGGCAGCCCCTTTGCATTGAGCAGCATCGAAAAAAGTGAACGTCAACTATTCAGTGTTTTACTGAATATAACCACCCAGTTGTTTGTTTTGGAGAGGAAAAGACATCTGTGGAAAATCCAGCTCAAAGTAAAAAACCTCCTGAGCAATAAACACTGAAGGAATTCTAACTGGGAGAAGTTTAAGATGGTTGCAATCTGCAATCTTCACCACTAGATGCCACTAAATCCCCCTAAATCCTACACACTGGACCTTTAAGTACCATTTTGAATGCAGCACTTTTATTCATAAGGAGTATTTTCTCATTGTGTTATGGGTATTTTCACTTAAAGAATGTAAGTTCTTCATCCACCACTCATGGATGCTCACCTTGGATGCAATGTGACCGACTTTCAGCGTCACAACGATGGAGAATTCTGTGGGCAAAAGTTCGCAGTTCGCCAGCACCTGGGAGGAGAGAAAGCTCATGGAGGTATGAGGGCTTGATAACTGCACACCCCTCACCCCTCCAGCCTGCTTCATGTGCACCCCTGGAACGAGTTTGGAGGTGTCCCTCTCCAGGACAAAAGACAGAAGATCCAGAGGGAGCAAATCTGCAGACAGTAACAAAATAAAGAGGTCAGGAAGGTTGTTTTACTGCTTCAATCTTTTTATGCGGAATTTTCTATACTATTAACCAGTTGGTCCTAAGCTCGGGGTCCAAACTCCCTGAAGAGGTTGCAAAATGAATCTGAGGGACTCTGAAATAATAATGGGATAACAAATAATCAAAATGATTATCTGCTTCCCAAATTATGATTTTTCAGACTTTTCCACAGGATTCCATTAATGATTCAAATTAAACACCTGGAGAGGAGAAAAGCAGTGGTGAAATGTTAGTATGTGCATTTACTCAAGTATTGCACTTAAGTTCAATTTTGATGTACTTGCGCTTTATTTGAGTATTTTCTTGTCATATTTTCACTCTGTTACATTTTAGTGGGATGTATTACTTTTATTCCACTACTATTATTAAATAGCTTTAGTTACTTGTCACTTAAAAATTGAATATTAAGATTTTTGTTGATAAAACATATGACAAATTTGAAAAATATGATGCTGTGTTATAAATGAAATTACCCAACACTGTATACAAGTAGGGCTGGAACGACTGGTGGATTGACAGAAAATAACTTGCCGACTATTTTGATTATTTTTCATACAAAAATGCTGAACATTTTATGGTTCCAGCTCTTGAAACTTTACAGTTTGCTGTTACAACGTTTGGTCATGGACTTTCCACATCCAGATATGATGTGAAAGGTACCCTGGGTGTGTTGGTTGTTGATGTTCTGAGACACCGTGTCAAGTTCTGCCTGTTACATGCATTGTCTTCTCTCAAAGTACACTTCCGTTTTCACAGGTTATTCAACGTTTACATACAGTCTCTTTCAAAATAAAAGCACTATGTCAGTACAACACCACAAATTGACCTCAACAACAAAAGCATGCGGTTGGGTTTAGGAAAAAAGAACAGGGTTTGGCTTTATAATCTTACGAGATGCAAACACTGCTCTCCCAGGTGACGGTCGGTCTTTGTCAGACCTTTCCACCACCACTCTGACCCTCCCTACTCAAACTTTGTCACCTTAACTTTCTTTTTGTGTCTTGCCCCGTTTCCTCCTGACATCGCCGAGCACCATTTAACTATAACGGTGACTGGCAGCGTATAATGCCAACATTAAAGGACAGCTTTTTCGTCACTGTCTGATGCCGCAAGTCACTGCCCAAGCACCAGATTTTGACAACTTCTGAGTGAGACCGGGTTGGGGATATGGTCTTTGGCACCATGAAAGCTATAGGGTATGACACTGCAAGTCAATGCCTAATGCCCAGATTTCAAAGCCCTCAAAGTGAGACCAGGTTGGTCCTCTACCACAAAATTTCTGAGGAAGTCTTATGCACCAATATGTGCCTTTTCTCCATCAATTTATGATATAAATGTCTTTAATTTTGTCAAAATAAAAGTCCTCTGCTACTAACATGCTCTAAATAATGAGGGGGAGGTGTCCCCTGTGTCCCCCCTGAAATCTATGCCAATGAACATTAGCTGCCAAAGTTAAAAATGAGCTCCACCCAAAAACACGAGTAAAATGCTACTTACACATAGTAATCTAAAGACATAACAAAGCTATAGTTGTAAAACAGTCACAGGAGATGGAGTATGTTTACTTTTAATACTTTAAGTACATTTTCCTGATTATAATTAACACTGTCAATGCAGGACTTTTACAAAGTAGTAGTAAAGGAACCTCTTTCACCTCCGCTCATTAGTTAATATACTCCATATGAGGCACAAGCACGCACACAGTAGCTTTGTTTTATGAGGACACGTGTTAAACAGGTTTGGAACACCCGCTATAAACTAATAAATCAGTTAATGTCACAGCACACCAGAGTCCTGACCCCCCTAGTGTGTGAGAAATAGCCCTGGGTGGCGGCAGAGCTATAGGAGCTTTTAGGAGGGGTAGTTATTAAGAAAGGCGTTCTTTGAAAAGCGGGAATAATAGAAGAGAATTGCCCTGAATTGATGAGACATCAAATAAACATGCACCCTGTTCGTCCTCATATTCTGATGTGTACAGAATTGTTGTGGAATCCCAACAGATGTCTGTACTTGTTTGTGGAAGTTAATTTAAGTTAATATTGCACGCAATACTGCAGACACAAACACTCCCACTGTACTGTAAGCAGACGCAGACAGTTGGAATTAGCCAAAAGAATTTTAGCTGGAGGGGTTTCCCAGGTTTTCAGGTGAAACCCTAAACCATCCGCTGAATAATCATTAACTGAACATCAGATGTGGTGAAGTGAGCTGAGGTAATGGAGAGTAAAGCTGAGGTAAAACGGAATAAAAGTAGTGCCTTACCTGTGCAGCGTCTCCATGTGCCTGCGGTGGTGTCGATGACCCTTAACCCCAGGAGAAGGAAGTGCACGAATATGAGCGATGTCATCACAGAAAGCCTGTTTGGTTCAGTTGCCAGCTGGTGCGAATGTCTCCATTTTAAAGATATCTCTCTATGTATTGCTCCTTTTGTCTCTATCAGAGGTGACAACACACACCAGGAGACTGTGCGTTCTTCATATTGATCCAAAGGAGCATTCTCAGAGAAGCACGTCTAGCCAACAAACTTTTTAAAACCATCAAAGGCTGCTCTGGCTACCTAACATTCACAGATGGAGAGTCCCAGAGCATCTGTGCTTCAAGAGTCCATTCATCTGTGCGGAGAATCCTGCACCTGCAGCTCCTTTTAAACACCACAGCCATGCAAATCACTAACCAGCCTGTCATTCATCCTCCCTCTGATGACACAGACCTGCCAGAGGGGTGAGCTGCTCCACTGTGTGTGTGCATGCTCACATACAACACACACACTGGCTGACTGGCAGACAAGCGGAGTATTTTAATGTGGTATAGAACGTTTCTATCAAAAGACTTATTCCTACAGACATTTGCTACATTAAAGAAGCCCTAGAAAAGAAAATGTAATTAAAAGGAAACCTAAAAAACAACAACAGAACACATGTGACCTTTGGTCCACTGATGGATGGATGGATATGAGCTGCAGTTTATTACCTGACAAACTAAGGCATGTGCATGAACCCAGCTGTGATATTAAAGTCTCAAAACAGGATGTTTTCCTAAAAGAGCTGCAAATATTACTCGTTGAAAGTGTAATGAAGTCTCAGGGCAGTGAAATTAAGCAACTCAGTGTACCGACTGTGGTACAAGACCGAGACAAGACCAAGAGTTTGAGGGGTTGAGACTGAGTCAAGACTAAAACCAGATCAGTCCCAGACTGCATGATCATAAAACATGGAACATGCAAACCATCAAGGGTGGAGGTTTGCATATGAATGCTAAGGACATGACCCTGCCATTATTTTTAGAAGGACAGAATTGTCCCAATCATTTGAGCAAACCTGTTCCCATTATTCTCATTCTAACACTTCTTTGCAAGAGGATACAGGACAAATCACATCGTGTATTGATTCAGTAAGGGATAGTGCATATTATTTTTCAATTCTGGCCTCATCAGAAGTGTTTTCAGGAAGTTTAGGTATTGAAGCTTCGATGAAGAGCAGTGCAGAGTCCCTTAAACTTTGTCTCATCCAGACATGTCTATCAGATGGTCTAGAAGGATACGAAACCAGCAGAGCTATAATGTAATACAGCAGCAGGCTCTACTCCTGAAACATTTCGACTCCATTCTCATTACATTAGGACTTTATTCTCATAATGTTTCCACTTTATTTCCGCTTCAACTTTATTTTTGACCTCTCAGAGAACAGTGAGATATGTTCTGAATGTGCATCAACTTTTGAAAGTGAGCAGAAATCTTGCTGAAATACATATGACCTTTAAATTTTAGTCGTTTTAAAATGAATTAAAATGAATTCATGAGGGAAACATGGGGAGTGCTGCACTGGGTTAAGGCCCTGTGTGGTTAGTTGTTAATGAATCAGGTGCTCTTCAAGGATGCCACTTAAGGATAAAAAAGGACTGGCCGGTAAAACACTCTGATGAAGACTCTCTAGTTGAAACACTTTGGTTATCTCTGTATTAATAAAAAAATTTCAGCTCCAGTCAAAGTGCCTTGGATGCATTTTTGTACTGCCTGCCTGCACTGTACTGAGCTGGCCAGTCATTTTGTATCTTTAAAATGAACTCATGTATCAAATATTTGAAAGCTACACAAAATTCTTGAGAGCCTTACTCCATTTCATTCTATTATATTTTGTATTTTGTCACCTGTCACCTGGAGTTTGTGATTTCCTTTATATAAATAAACACATTTCTACCATAAACTGGTGCATAAAGTTCCCCAGAATGCAGGAAATAAAGTGTTTGACACTCAAAATGTCTTAGGGAAGGACCCCCAGACCCCACACCTAAAATGTGTCCCTACCAATGTTGAAATTACACCCTTGCAAACTATAGACAATCTTAAAATTGATCTGAAACATCCACATTTATATAATAACCTATCACAGAATAGGTTGTAGCTTCACACTCCCTTAACTAGGACAAATGTCATTCTCTTACAGTGCTCCTTATCCATGGAATAATCTGCAAAAGACCTTAAACCTGGACACTCTGCCACCTTTATGGCTGTTTAAATGCCTTATTTCTGATCTTGCTTGATGCTTTTAACTATACATCTACACTTTAGCATGTTCGTCATCCTGTCTTTCTACTTTTAGCGATCATTTATTGCGATTGTTGTTTGTTGTTTTGTGTGATTTCACTGATACGTATGATGGTTCTTTGTTTGCGTAGTGATTGTTTTAATGTCTTTGTTCATGCTTGGCATCATTGAAAATGAGGGTCTCCCTCAGTTGATTTCCAGAGTCTTCCACTTCATTTGCCTCTTTTAATGCCATATTGTATATATTGTATATATATGTGTGTGTGTGTGTGTGCGTGTATCAGTGAGCCATGAGAAATGTCTTCTAAAAATCAAAAGGCAGTGCAAATCAACTTAACCATCTGTTCAACACTCTTTTTTGTCCAGGCAGTTTCCCATGGCTGTGGTCTTATTGACTGGTCTTGACATATCATTCTGACTCCTTTTTGCCTCAGACCGATACGAGACAAATAGACATGCAGTCGAGACCTCCTAAAAGATGTCTTGAGACTGATCTTGAGTACTGCAACAGTGGAGCATGGGTCACATAAAATATGCAAATACTTTTCTGGCATAATTTAACCTGGTTGAATTGGGTGAATCACAGGAAATTTGACTTGTAAATATTTCCTTTTGATACTACAAAATCTGTTTGACCCTGGTTTGTTGAGCTCTCGTGTAAAAAAAACAGCCTGTTTTGAAAGACGTCGGCATCTCAGCCTGTGTCAGATCTCTCTGAATCCTCTCATCCACCGACCGGCACATTTACAAGGCAAATGCACTTTGTCTCTCTTCTTCTCTTCCACATTAAGAGCATAGACTGCACACTCAGATCAGGATGCGAGATATCTCCTTCCTCTATCCATTCATTAATCTTTCTTCCTTCCAGGCACGGCATGTGTATGAGTTTCAGTGTTTGGATGCAGAAAAGTGAATGATTGTCCACTCGTGCTCACGCTTTTCCTTATTCCTGGTTTGAGTCATCATCTGCTGCTGTTGGTCTTATCGCTGCTGCAGCTGTGTTGAATGCGACCATTCAGTCAGTGAGTGAGATGAGATCTGGGGCTGTAAATCAATCAGTGTCAGCTGATAAAGGACGATCTGGAAATGAATACGCTATATGAGATAATGACCAGACTAAATATATCGACATGTCTTTATTTAGCCTGCCTCATGAAGATTAGTGATCCGTTGTCTCTGAGGGAAGTCTGGATACGTTTATGTTTCAGGGCCACTGCGGAAATGTTATTTTAACTTTTGTTTTTTCCCTAGCCATGCTGTAATTTTCCACAGAACTCTTCTTGCTCTTTGTAGTTTCTTGTGTCTCTGCATTTCAGATATTTTTAATTTATATTTGGACAAATGTGTGATGTTTGAGGTTGATTTATCATTGACTGAAACCAAACCAGACAGACGTGACACCATCATAGTTCACTGGCACCACCTAGCTGTCTATGTCCTTCAAGACACACGTGGCGTTTCCATCCGCAGCGCTACATTTTTAGCAGACAGGGCCTCAGTGGGAACTCAAACCCTGTCTTGCAAAGTGACAGTATACATGTACAGTATACCAGGCAGCAGTGAGGTCAAATGGTTGACCCGTACGTCACATGACCAAATGTCACAGGTTCAGCTGTGCCTTCACACATGTACAGGAGTCTCTATCTGCAAGATTTGCAAAGGTGTCGTAGTAATAAACAAGACAGAGAGGCATTGCAAGCTGGATCAGGCTATAAACTCTGTGGCACTGATGGGTGCTGCTCTTTTTACCATCCTTTCTTAAAAAATTTATAAAATCAATTGTCTTCTTTGTGCAGCACTTTGCATCCAGCACTTTGATTGGCTGTTAAAAGACTACAGGAAACAGTGATGTCACCGCTAAAATAAGATGACAAATTACTCTCTCTGTTGCAGCTACACATTTGACATAAAACTGAATTGGAAAACGGAATCAATGTTTTTAGAGGACAGACTCATTCAATTTTTACCCCGTTAAGCATCCTAGAAGAATCCCAAGGGATAGCTGTATAGCAATTAAATTAGAGATGTGCACAATTATTCAACTAGTCAATGCTATTTTGCTACCATATTGACACCCATTTTGGGGTTTCCAGTCTCTTATAGAATTCATTTCAAGTTTTAATCACCTACAAGGCTCTCAACGATCTGGCACCGGAGTATATAACTGAGCTTCTCACACCATATCATCTAAACAGGCCCCTTGGGTCCTCTAGTCTGGGTCTTCTAACTGTTCCAGAGTCCAGGTTAAAGACAAAGGGTGATCAGGCCTTTTCAGTTCTTGCTCCTCCGCTTTGGAATAGCCTCGCACTGAGCATCAGATCAGCTGACTCTGTTCACGTCTTTAAATCTCATCTGAAACCTTACTTTTACAGATTGGCCTTTCCTGACGCTTGATAGACTTACTGTGTGTATGGGAGTGTGTGTATTTGCAGCCATGTGTATATGTATCCTTACAGGTATATGTGTTTGAGTGTATACTGTATGTTAGTGACATATATGCTTGTGTCTTATTAGTATCACTTTTGCTCTGTATTTTCTTTGAAAAATGCTCTACAAACAAAGTTATCATTGTTATTACCATTGATTTAATTGATGCAGGTTTCCTAAAGATTTTCCTTAAGAATTTCATTTTCAATCGATATTTTTTTTTTTTACTGAGGTGTTGTCATGTTTTGTAGGATAATGTGCAATGTTCATAATGCACTGTGCAAAAAGCCAATGCAGAGCTCCAATTTGCCTATTTCAGTGGCCTTTAAAATACAATTTGGTAGGTAAAACATTGTCTCATTTTGTTTTTAAAGGTCTTATGTCTTTATAAAATCAAATCCACCGCTCACCACACACTCACAGGAATTGTTATCCCTTGAAACTCCTCAGATTAGTTTAAAGCTTGGTAAATTAGCTTTTTGTTTCTTCGCACCAAACAGATGTAACAAATTACAAGAGGTATTTCAATAAGATAGGTATGTATTGTTAGATTGTTTCAAGTGTGTGCTTGATGATATGCTTGTACTACAGTGTTGCTGCTTTGGTTAGTTGACATGATTTTCTACATTTTACTGTTTTATTGTTGCTGTCGTTAGCCTATGTATCTGTCCTTTACGGCAGACTCTATTCTAGTTAAATAACTTTGTCTTTTTACTGTCGTTTATAATCCTTGATAGACATTGCTGCAAGTTATTTTTAGTCTTTTTTTCCATCACTTTATTGCAGTTACTGTTGTAGATGAATAACGTTTTTGGACAATGTTCAAACTTATAAATTAAATTGTGCTCAATTTTGACAGTGTTTTCTTCACTGTAGACGAGTCAACTGGTAAGGAAACTAGTTCTTGAATACAAAATGATGCACATGACAGCAAATCTGAGTACCAAACTATATTTATTGTATACAGTAGTAAAAGACCACAAATAATGTACAAATCAGTAGAGAAACAAATAACATGACAAGACGTGGGCCCCGTTCTTCATACATTTACATGACTTAGCTCGAATGTTAGCCAGCTCAAAAGATCCTTGCCCGGCTATCTCGGTTCTTCAAGTGCAAGTGGAAGGCTGTGTTGAAAACTGTGCTCTTATTTTGTGAAACAGGAAAGCTAAAACCGGTTCGCTACTTGTGACTTGGCTTGTGCAGAGGCACATCCTCAAGAGTTTTAATGCTTGTTGATGAATGACTGCGGGAAGGATGAGAGTTGGGGATCCTTAAATAAAGTTTATTTTTAGACTGATTTGAGCCAGAGAGGACAGTATTAATTCAAACAGCAAAAGCAGTACAGTGAAGCTCTTTCAAACACTCGTGATAAATATTCAATTAAAACTGTTAAGCTGTTGGGATTAACTTTTAAGTAGAACACATACAAATATAGAGCTGAACATGTCGTTAACTAATTACCGTTTAAAATTAACCTTTCTAATGTGGCTGGGAAAACTACACTTAAGCTTATGGAAACATTTTAAAGATTACTTGCAACTGGAGCTTGTGTTGCATCACTGTAAATACGGTATAATGCAAGAATTAATATTGCAACTGTCAAAATAACTGTGGGGTTCATACTGAGCCAAATTAAAGGGTTTTTTGTGTTTTTTAATGCATTGGTTTTATTTTTTGTTTTGTATGACTACTCCCCTGTTCAGTTACAACAACATGAACCAATAGTGCCTCGTAAAAAAGGAAAGCCTCATCTGAAAATGGAATTAAAATCAGGTAACTGAAAAGTGTTGTCATGATCCAACTCACTCTGAATGAGCTTGCAGTTTCACAGGCTTTGAGCGCGAGGACTACGCGCTCCAACAACTCTTGCATTTTTATCCAGACTGAACTGAAAATCCAAGCTCATGTCAGACCATCGACAATCAAATCAAGCCAACTCGGTTTTCTGCGTATGAAGAACGGGGCCCTGTGGGTACAGAACACTTATCTCCCAAACTCCATTGGTTGGCCTCTCTGCCCTCCCGATATGCAACAAACTGCATGCATCCTTCTCCGAACTGTTAAATATTGGAGACACTCATCACCACTTAACATACTGCCGCTGTTTGCATCACTGAAGTCGGGGTTTTGAACAAATGACCTGCTCTTTATACACGAGAAAACAGCTCGATAGTTGACACAGCGGTGAAAAGTGTCTTCAAATTGTGTTAACAAAAACATACTGACTCACACTGGGCATCTTTGCTCAAACTGGAAGCTGCTCCAATTCAACACATGTCTAGAATCAGCTGTCCCATCAGCCTACACTCGCAAGGACAATACAGAGATGAGACAGCTGATCCCAAAACAGTGTTAAGGAACCACCTTCCAGTTATCCACACCCGCAGCCCACCCTCTACGTTCACCCCCCAAAATGTAAAACCCACAAGCAGAGCCGCTTGTAAGAACACCGTAGGGACAGGCCACTGGCCACTTTATCGCAAATAGGGAAAGAAAACAAAAGTTATGTCTTCCACGTCAAACTACCCTTACACAGCCAGAACCCAACCAACTCCAACAAAGGATGAATTAAATTTCCCTCCCCCGAACAGGCATTTGTCTGTATGAGCGAATAATAGTCTGTACCACGCATACCCACAGAGAACCTCTCTATTAGTAGAAGTCA
The DNA here is from genome assembly GCF_041903045.1 of Epinephelus lanceolatus. Taxonomy (NCBI): domain Eukaryota; kingdom Metazoa; phylum Chordata; class Actinopteri; order Perciformes; family Serranidae; genus Epinephelus; species Epinephelus lanceolatus. The sequence goes on from NC_135748.1 coordinate 28,594,351, forward strand.
AAGAGGAAGCAAATAACATTAATGAAATACAAACTCCCTTAAAATGTGACAGTTTTGACCTTGCAGTTTTAGAGTGATCCAAGTACATCAAATATGAAATAGAAGTTCGGTCTTTGGAGTATTGGTCCAAGCCCCACAACTTTTATCTAACATCCACTCTGATACTTCTGTACAGAAAAACAAATCAACAAGCCCCCTGGGTGTTAATTCTTAAGAAAAAAAATTTCAAAAAAATACAAAAACATTGCAGAACTCTTTAGCAAAAGCACCTAAAATGCAGAGAGAATTAAAATACCTTTTTTGACAGAAGAACAGGAGTCACTGTTCAGACAAGAAAAAACAAACAAACACGAAAGCGAAGTGAAATGGAAGGCAGGTGTGTATTAAGTTCAGATCGTGCTTCCACTTCAAAACATTTTCATGCCCAACTGACTGTGACCCCCGGACAAAAACTTGCAGAGCCTTCGCATTCGACCCCTGATGGATGAAAACCGTGACAAACTACTGGATACTAAGCTTTCACTGGAGAGTGAATGAGAAGCACTGACAAACCAGGAACAGCTGTGACGCGCTGTTGGTCCAATCACTGCCTGCGGTGCCAGACGGAAATGTTGTCCTGATTAGCCGGCGGAGTGACTGTTGACACGCACAAAAGTTCAATCCTGGCTGAGACAGTACATAAACAGCTGAGGAGCCCCCTCCCCCGACACACCTGACGAGAAAACCATGACAGACATCTTTAAACTGAAGAAATAATAATAATATTAATAATAATAATAATAACAGGCTGAGAGGAGCGATGGGGAGGGGAGGGACAGTGAAGGTGGCTGAGGGCGTGGTCTGAAGGTGGCCGTCGATGAGGTGGTGAGGGCTTAGCAGTGCCCGCCTGTCTGCTGCTGGAAAACATCTATGGTGTCTTCATCTTCCATCTCCAGCTGAGAGGAGCAGAAGGTTCAAGTTAGTGGATATAAACAATAACTGGACAGGTAAAATAATGCACAGATGGAAATATAAGACCTGACAGACATTGAATGCCTGCAGTGTGCAGCCTATGTTACATAATCGTCCCTCAAATTGTGAAAGGCTGCTCTAAAGTGTGTAGAAAAATAATTTCCCTAAGGTTTTAAGAGAATATAATGGGGGACAGAGCATTGTATCTTACCTGTGCAGGTGTATCCGTCTCATTGATAGGCTGGCCATCAAACCTGAACCTGATCTGCCTTATTGCGAGACCCTGCAGGAGCAACACAACAGACACAAGGATGAATCCATGCATCACTTACAAGGTGAAGTGTGCAACTAATGGGGAGGTTGACTGTGGTGTTACAGAAAATCCCAAATAATTGTATGCTGCTGGAGAGGAGGAAAGGTAAAAGCAGTTATTTGGGCTTTCAGCTCACCTGTCGTTCACAGTACGCCTTCATTAGTTTGCTGAGCGGTGTGTGTCTTTTGATTTTGAACTGGACCACCGACCCATCTTGCCCTGCAACCTTTAGGTTGATGTGATCGTTCTCAGTCTTTACTCCCTCCTGCAGAGACAAAGGGGTTTCAGGTGACACAGACCACAGGCACTACACTACAGTCACAGACCTACTGTATAAACAGTGCACTGTTAGAAAGCTAATGCTAACTAAGCTACCAGACTGCAAGCTACCTATTACATTAGCTGCAACTTTAAAAGACACTTTAATGTAAATGCGACGTGTGGTGAATTAATGGTAACACTGCTGTGTAGATATTTATGCCAAAACAAACTTACATTGAGCAGAATAACGCAGTCAGGTCTCAATATGTTGCTTCAACCACAGATGCTAACGTTAGCGTGATTAGCTCCGGGCTAGCTAGCTGGCACGGCAGCCCTTTGAGACCGATGCTGGGTATAGCTGCCGGCTAACGCTGCTAGCTGTTTTGTTTTGTTGTACTGGGGCACAACAAGCACCGGTATATTAGAAAACAACAATAAAAACACGGCTACTGTAGTTTTTATATTCGTGCGTCACCTCCATTAGCGCTCTTTTGTCGCTGCAGCAGTTGCGGCATTTGCGGCGTTGCGGACACAACGTTAACGTGGTCCCGTTTCGACAAAGAAAAAAATCCGCAAATGACAATCATGGTGTAATGGACGTTTCTGCTCCCAATCTTCGAGACTATGCCTAATAGGAGAGTGTATCTCATATTTCCATCTACAGGGTGATGTGTAGGAGCATATAAATTTAAATATGGATGTGCGGGCGCTCATTCATTTGCGAAACAAACACTGCGCCGATTCAGAGAAACGTGCAAACCAGGCCATTTTAGATTGCACATCTGAGAAATGGTTTGGCAGGAGCTCGACTGAGCCATCGCTACAAATCCACAGCTTTTAAAAGGTTTAAATCTTACCTTTGGCTTTTCCTCTGACATCCTGGCTGTATTTTGTGTGCGGGGCTTCAGGAAAATCGGTTAATTGGGCGTTATTTGTCTTTCTGCCGCCTTCTGTCCTCTCCTCTGCTCCGCTGACGGGTGCGCGCTTTGGACCGCCGTTACAAATATATGATTGGACCTGAGGAGACCACGTTATTAAACAGCGGGAGCGCGGACGCGGGAGCGCGCACCTATGCAAAATACGCGAGCACGCGAGCTGAAGAGCCTACCAAGGCAATACTGGGACAATGCATGTGTTTATATTTATTTTAGTCACAAATAAATAAATAAAGTCACGACAGAAAAAAACCAAATGTGCAAAAACAGTGTTTGACATGCAATTTTTTTTTCTTCAGCACAGGCAACTGCTTAAATTCCTCTTACATGCAACCGACTGTGCTTTTTAAAAGGTCTTGAATTGTGAATAAATACACTGAGACCTTCTTGAAGAGGTGGTCTTGGTTACAAATGAACTCTGGTGCGGTTCATTTGTGGTGAGAACGTGTTCCGACCTGGATCTGAACCAACTGCAGTCACATGACACATTGTTTGGGTTAAACATGAGCATGTTACAGTCCTGGAGGATTATTAATGTGCACCTCCTCCTGTACTGCCTTAATATGCACATTCAGCACATCCAATGCATCAAAACATTGTTTTCTAGTTGGAGCCGCGCCTCGTTTTCAAACTGTATGGTTTGACTAAAATGAACAATGACAGCAATATAGTCCATGATGACCAGCGCTAAAATCAACCTGCGTAGTTGTCCCTCTACTGTGACATTAGAATGTGTTCTTCATTCTTCTTCAATTCTTCAATGTTTTGTTTACTTCCTGGATTTTCCGACATGGAAATTCTGACCAATCAAATGCACAAGGCATTTGATCTGGTCTGCTTGTAAATGGTGCCGTGAGAACACGAACCAACTCTAGGCAATTATACAAATTTGTGACAAAATTAGTCCGATTCGGATCAAAGCAAGACGACTCTAGGTCTGAAAGCACTCTAAAATTTGAGGACATTTAGGGCTCACTCTGGACCTCTGTTGGGTGTCAGGGGGATCCACCCCTGGCACTTTTTTTGATAAACAAGGTCCCTGGCACCTTATTTATATTAAAAGTCAATCCATCCATCCATCCATTTTCATCCACTTATCCAAGGCCGTATCGCGAGGGCAGCAGGCTGAGCAAAGCACCCCAGACGTCCCTCTCCCCAGCAACACTTTCCAGCTCCTCCTGGGGGACCCCAAGGCGTTCTCAGGCCAGATGAGATGTATAATCCCTCCAGCGTGTTCTGGGTCTGCCCTGGGGCCTTCTACCCGTGAGATGTGCCTGAAACACCTCTAACGGAAGGCACTCAGGAGGCATCCTGATCAGATGCCCAAACTGCTTCAACTGATCCCTTTCGACGCAAAGGGGCAGCAGGTCCACTTTGAGCTCCCTCCGGATATCCAAGCTCCTTACCTTATCTCTAAGGCTGAGCCCAGCCACTCCTCTGAAGAAACTCATTTCGGCCGCTTGTATCCACGACCCCATTTTTGGTCATTACTCATAGCTCACGACCATAGGTGAGGGTTGGGACGTAGATGGACCAGTAAATCGAAAGATTTCAATTTTCAATTTCCTATACTAAAAGTGCAAACTATAACATTAATTTATGCTAAGGATAAATTCTGATATCCCAACAGTATTTGGGATAAAATGGGCAAAAATTATTTTGGACACAATAAAAATGTTCTTTACTTCACACAGCAGGTGTCAGCCTTTAGCCTCTAAAGCGGTGGTTCCCAACTGGTCCAGCCACTGGGTCCGGATCTCTCCCAAGTCACTGGTTCAAGGTCCACACAGTAATAACTATCGAGCTTCACTGAGTTAGTTTGCTGTCTCTGTCAAATAGCTGTCCATTAGTCACTCACTCTACAGCAGGACACGGCACTTCAAAATGAAAGCTCTGTGCTGGAAAATAAATTGTGTTTTTTAGGAACTTCACACATTCACGTGTCACTTGCTGTCCATTCAGAATGGACCCGTGACCCAGCAGTTAGGAACCACTGCTCTAAAGTCCTTTAGTGAGGTGTTTTCAGCATTTAAACTCCTCCAAGTGAAGTACTGTATTGACAGCCACCACAGTTTTAATCAATTAACTTTCACTTTATAACTGAAGACACAAAATATAAGGCAGAAAATTGTGATTCTAATAAAAGCACAACAGAGGAAATACACAAACAATAAACGTCCAGTGCTACAAATGAATTCGTGATTAGTCCAAAGTCTTTTATTGGCTTGTGTCTCTACAGGATATACAGGCAAATGTAGAATTAGGCAGACTTCAATCCAACTTTAGGATCAACACATTCAACTCAAGGTAATGGTTACTTTCTGCGGGTGAAGATAAGATTTAATGTTGACCAAATCTAATGCCTTGAAAAAAATCTTCTCTGTTAGTGGAACATATAGCAGTAAGACAATAAATATGGCCTCCTATACATGTCAGAATAGGAATGAGTCCATTTGAAACAAGAGAATAATCACACAAAATACAAAAATAGGTTCTTATTTTCTACGTACGTATATCACTAAATCAGCAGCAGCTCAGAGGAGCAAAACAGATGAAACTTGTAGATGCAACAGATTTTTATTGAGCAAAAGGAAAGAATTATTCAATGGATTATTTTCCTATCTGTACAAGTCAACTCTACAAGACCTAACCTAATAAATAGTATAAGCAGACTGATGCTATATAGCCACAGGATAGACCGTTATAGTCTTGAAGAACAATGCTGACACTTTGGTTACAGCCTCTCAGGTCATCACATTGAACACAACATTCCTGTTCATCGGCCAGACGAGACTTTCTATACAAAACTGATTTCACCTTCCTAAAATTCTCTTAGTCATAGTTTACAGTAATTATCATGCCTTTACTCACAACCACAAGAGAGTTAACTGATGTTTGTTGTATGAGAGGTCAGCGGGCAAACAGAAGGGTGGTGGTGTAAATCTCAGATCCTCTCATGCAAATTTGGAGTATGGATTTTGTCCACTCAGACCTGTGGAAACAAACACCCAAAATGAGTTTAGTTAATTCTCTTATCAAAAGATCAGACACTCACATTCAGCATTAGGAACAAAACAACATGTCTGCACTACTATTATGTGCACATGTGTATAAAAGAGAAAAGAAAGTGTGTCAGCGAGTGAGAGCTCACCATATTTCTTCCTGATATCGTCATGCCTCTGTTTCATTTCTGCCCTCCTGTAAGAACAAAACATTCCCGTCTGAGCAACACAATGACTGATAATATTTTTCATACTCTCAAACACTCCCAAAAGTCGTCTGGCCACAAACCAGTTTGGGCTGGTGACAGTGTGACGTGTGCTTTTGTGGTGTGCTATGAAGGGAACTGATATGAATCATGACCAACAATAGAACAGGAGAGCTGGTGCATCAGGTGCTTTGTCGTTAGTACACCACGAGACAAACCTGCAGATTGAGACTATTAGGAGACTACCTGAAAGCAGTGGCACGGGCGGTTGTACTGTAAGGACAAATATAAACAAATACTGTAAATCCCTGGTGAATCAAAACGTCAGCTGGACTTAACGCAAACTTTATTTGCCTAAAGAAGGCGCTGCCACGACTGAGCAAACTAATCTGCGCACAGCACTCACAGGCCACCCAGAGTGAGTCAGTCATTAGAGTTTACAGCTGATCGCTGCAGTGTCACGGGAGAAAGTTACAGGCTGAAAGAGCTCTGTTTACGGAAACAATGTCAGGCCAAAGTATAGAAGGGTATAAACAGGGCGAAGCAGCATGGATAAGGAAGTGTCAGGTTTTTTTTTCATTGGTGGAGAAAGCTCTGCACAGAGAGATTGTTCTCGATAAACCTGTAAACTTTCTTGATAAGAGAGCTTGGAAAAGGTAGTGGCAATGGAGGAAGGGCAGATTGCATGCAACAGTGCATTGCTCCACCGCTGGCCAAACTCAATCAAGATGCAACCTGATAAAAGGAATGAATTGCTTTTGTGTTTTACTCCATTATAAACCATTTTAATTGCAAATTCAAGTCCACCTAATGCACCTGAGGCTCCAGAGGTTACTTGGTGAGAATGACGCCGTCTCTTGAACCATGTTTTTGAGCAGGAGAGCTACTGATAGACTATGAATATAAATATACACTCACAAAAGAAGAAACAGTGTCTATTTGCATCAGGTGAGAGAAGTCACACTGCAGCTCTTCAGCTATTTACACCCATCCCTATGACGCATTATTATGGATCCCACTGTGAGCTGTGAGTGGCTAGTGCTGGTCATGTTGACACGTCTAAGTTAGAAGCAGTTAGTATTAGGGTAAATAGGTCATGGTCTCAGATATGTTCTGGGATTTAAGTGGTGAATTTATGAGATAAAAAAATACAAATGTGCTGCCAGAAAGTCAGGTGGCATGGTATACAGTCCAAAACAGTAGCAAGACATGGTGGCTGAGTGGGTTAAGCACAGGACATACATACTGAAGTTCAAGTCCTGTGTGAGTCAATAATGATGGCTGATCCATTTAAGACCTTGCTGACTTATTATTTTCAGGTTTTAAAATGAATAAAGCTGCTGAATGTCACACTGTACATAAACGTTAGCAGAATAGCTTAAGACAGTGGTTCCCAACTGGTCCAAAAATGGGTCGCAGGTCCACTCTTAATAGACCGCAAGTGACTCGTGAACGTGTCAAGTTTATAAAAAACACACTTTATTTTTGAAGTACAGTGGATTTCTGACACAAGCTTTTATTTTGAAGTGCCGTTTCCTGCTGTAGAGTGAGTGAATAACAGAGACAGCAAAATAGCTTGGTGACATGGCCAAGCGCAAGTATGACACTGAATATGTTAAACTGTGAGGACACTGAAGTAATGACTAAGGAGAAATCTGGACCCTGTGGCTGGACCAGTTGGGAACCACTGACTTAAGAGACCCATTTACATTAATGTCATATTCTGTGTTGCTAGGACGCCCAGGAGTGCAAATAGCCACATTTGCTATTAGCACCCCGGTGTAAATAGCATTGTTGGCTATGGACACCTGGGTCCAAATAGCATCTGCCATTAGCAAACCAGGTCAGGCTTGAACCTGTATCACACACACTCGACGTCACATTAACAGAACATTGTTCCTCACCTTTCTTCCTGCTTGGTTTTCATCTTATTGGCCTGTTTCTGCATCTTGGCTTCGAACCTCTTGGATCTGACACACAAACACAAGACCAAAAAGTTAGAGTTATGGTTAAATAGGTCAAAGGGAAGTACACAGTGTGTGTGTGTGTTGAGTGAGGACACCTAATGGCTGAAATTTCCCAGCATAGTACACGCAGATCACGATCACATGATATCACCTTGTAATGAATTTAGCTTCAGACTAATATGAAGAAAGTTACTTGACAGGGTGACAAAGGAAGTAATCCATGGTCAGGGGCCCCAAGTGTCACCCCTGGCTTTCACATGCAAAATGCCACTCAAAGAGATGCCTACTGACCAGGAAGAGACTCAAAATGACCACAAAGAAACATAAAAGGCTACAAAAAGACCGAAACAACTACAAAGACATGCAAAGAGACCACAGAAAGACTCATAACGACTGTGAAAAGGGGCAAAAAACCCACAAAGAAATGCAAAACAACAACAAAAAGAGGCAAACAACTGTAAAGTCTCCGTGTTTTGCTCCTTTGTAAGAGAGGTGATGGGACCTTTTGCATGTCTATACCCAGGGGCCCATCATCTTAAAGTCATGCTCTGGCCTTAAACACACCAAACCCATACTTAAACCCTGCTCTGTGACAATAAGTGTGTACCTAAACCTAACCGTCTCTAACCTCAACAGTCTAAATGTAACTTGGATCACTGACAAGCCACAAATAAAACTTTATCATCATCCAAACCACCCTGGAGGGACCACTGTTGCCATTCTAAAGAGCAAAGTAGCTGTGTGCTGCCTATGTTGATAAAGGGGTGGTAGAGGGTAAGACAGATATTTATAGAAACAAAACTGAAAGGGCTGAGTGGGAGGGATGGAAAATCCAGGAAGCAGATTAACCACAAAACCTGATTTTCATCTAAATACTTCAAACATTTACAATAGATATGTTCTTACTGCTCAAAAAGTGTGTGATTTTGGATTTAATTCTCATTCAAATACACTCGTGAAGAGTCAGTATTTAAAAATAATAACTGTTTTTGTTATTTTAAGTGTCTATATTATTTTGTTACTGCCTCAAATTGCAGTTACTGTAAAAGACAGGTTACAGTACACAGTCCTCCACTTAAAGTCCATCATATAAATACTCTATAAATACAGCTGCAGATTCCTTTCATCTTCATCTCTCACAGAGCGATAGGCTGACTGCACACTCACCCGAAGTTCTCACACTTGCAGCAGCAGAACAGGCAAACCAGAAGGGCGATGATGATGATTCCTCCGATCACTGCCAAGGTGATTATCAGCGTCTGGAAGTTCACTACAGATGGAGAGAGAAACACAATGACAAAGTTATGCAGGAGTCCACAGTCACAGATCGTAAAATACATGCTGTACCTTTTCTTTTCTTTGTGTTTCCCTGATCTAATCTCTCTGATCTTCGTATGTATATTACAAGGTGACTATAATTGACTGCAGCACTCATATCTACTTGTAATGTTTGATTGTGCTGTTATTTTTAGGATGTGAGACATTAGGGCCAAATTATTTATTAACATTAGTCAGGTAAAGCAATGTTTTAGTGGTTTTAGGGAATGTACTCCTCCAACAACATGTTTGGAACAAAATCACTTTGTAATATAAAGCTTTAAACTTTTATTTACGTGTTGTTTATAGCTTTGAGCAATGAGATATAACACATCTTCTTTGCAGCTTCCATGTTGTTTCCACATCATGACTAAGGATGTTTTCACATACAGTCCTTTTTAAACAAACCGAACCCAGTCCTCTTAAAGTGGAACAACAGAAAACGGACCCAGTTCTTTTTGTGTTCACATTGTCTTTTTGTGCACTCTTTCTGTTCACACACTATAGCCTATATATATTGATATAGTATTATTTTCACTCTGACATGGCACTGCAGTGCGGCTATGATGCCCCTCGCTTTCAGATGAGCTTAAAATTGGAGGAAAACCTTAGCGTTTCTGTGCTGTAGACTGTTGCTGTTTGATGTATTCTACATTCCACATCTGGAGATGTGCAGTATCTTCTGTGGACCAAACTACTCATCGTCCTGCGTCCTTGCAAGCGTTACAGGCCGACATGGTTTTGTCTGTTTTTTCAAGCATCACAGTGCAATAGCACATGATCTAGAGGGCTATAAATACAATGGTAAGGAGCAAAGCGAACCTGGAGCACTTTGTGTTCACAAGGCACAGGTTAAGTGAACTGCACCGCAGTCTTGAAGCCAACCAATCTCAGGCCACCTCCTAAGGTGGTTTGAATGTAGTTAGCTTCAGAGGAGTCTGAGTTCTCTTGGAGTTTTTACATATGCGCAAAAAATGCTGAGTCACAGCCGAGTTCGTTTAGAGGGCTGAAAAGGACTAAGTGTGAAAACACCCTAAAGCTCATGAACACAACAAAGTCAGAAGAACGACTCTCCAACTCAGGAAATGGGACCATCCAAGCAGCACGTAAATGCATGCATTCACAAAAAAAAAAAAAAAAACTAACTGACTTTAGCTTCTCAAATGTGATTTGCTTATTTTCTCTATCTTGTATTGTTATAAATTCATTATCTTTGTGTTTCGGACTGTTGGTCTCTGAAAAGATCCTCCTTAGACTCTGGCAAATTGACATTTTTCACTATTTTCTGATGTTTCATAGACCAAATGAACAACAAACAATTTTTACTGGCAGTGCCACATCAGACAAATGTAGCTGAGTAACCTGTGACATTTGGTGGAGTTTAAGTAAAAAGATGCACAAAATGGAAACTTTCAAATAATGTACACATGCCACAGAACTGTGCTTGATATATAATAGTTGCTTTTTGTACAGTAACTGATCAGTTAAATCAGGGGTGTCAAACATACGGCCCGTGGGCTAGAACCAGTCCGCCAAAGGGTCCAATTCGGCCCATTAGATGACGAGACTAAGAGGTGCCAGGTTTCAGGAGTAAGTTAAACAATGTGTTGCCTACTTTATGTAAAATTCTGCGTCAGATGCTTTTCTACCCTGACCAGAATACAGTTCTCTGATATAACAATCAACACTTACTGTGACCATGTTTAAAAAAATTGAACATTGTGGAAAAATATTGTCAATGAGCAGCTTCAGTTCAAAAGAATCTGTAACAGGAAATGTGTGGATAAATGCACACGTTATGACAGTGAGATGGAGACTGACTGAATGTGGGAAAATTGAGACATACTTATTTATCTCGAAACATCTCAGGCTGTTTATCTGTTTTGTAAAAGGATGATCATCTACAGAATGTACTTGTTTCTTTACACAAAGTAAAGGGAAAATATTGGAGCTGATTGTACTTAGGGGTTAATGTGCGATGGTTTTACTGGTCCGGCCCATCTAAGATCAAAGTGGGCTGTACGTGTCCCATGAACAAAAATGAATTTGACACCCCTGTCTTGCCTTGAGTTTTTTAGGGAGGTCTTTGTAGCTTTAAGCTTCCAGCCTCTCCAGCGCAAGCTTTTCTTTAGTTTAAATTAATAAAAATCTGAGTATATGTAAAGTAAAGTGTGACTGTATATATGTGAATGTCTATGTGGGTCTGTGTGTGTGCTGTCTTACTCCAGCAGAGGCCCCAGCGTGCATCGTTCAGCGGACAGAGTGAATGGGGTGGAAGGATGGTCCTCACTGGGTATGTAACACACGACTTGGTGGTGATGCACCAGAGACACTGTAAAGATACGAAAGCACATGATGACCTCTGTATTGTTTGGACAAACAATGATTTCTGAGGTATTCAGGGCACTTGAAGGATACATAACATGCACACATAAAGTAGAAAATGGAGGAGGAAGGTGGGAGTGGATGACAGATCAGTTACTCCCCAAACCAGTCTAACAGGTGTGGAGGTGGAGGAGGAGTCGCTGGCTATGGTTGCTCCAAATTGGACGTTTCTTTCTTCATCACGCACACACACACTCAGAATGCAGAGGGAAATCAACCCAGCTGAAACAAAAGCTTTTCTCCCAGGACGTACCGTCACATTTTTCAGACATTCCTCACAGCTTGTCCCATTCTTCGTCTCGCACACTGTAGGGAAAAAACAAGCCACTTGTTTAGTACTTCCACAGAGTGTAAATAAGGGAGTGAACTCAGTCAACATGATGTCACTCAGACGCACAGACACAGAGAGTTTTGGCTGGAAAACACCATGAGAAGCAGATTAAAAACGAGGCCTGTTCTCGCTGTGGTTTCTGTAACTACTGCTAATCCTCCTGGGACATTTTTCCATGGAGACACACGGCGCAGTAAACACACAGGCTTCACACCAGTCATGTTATTATCAGAAGACCGCACAGGACAACAGCTGGGTTTGTCTAAGACGAGCTGTGTTTCTGTAAAACTGGGGTGTAAACAAACAAAGTCTCTTTCTTGTATGCTGGGTTTATTTGTAGCTACTCCTGCTGGAACAGAAACCTGAGGGGGGTTGTGAAATGAAAAGAGACTCATTGTTCCTGCTGAGAGGTCTCAACAATACAGATATTAAACTAACAGACACAATGATATCAATGCAATCACAGTTTATTTTGCTTTTAAAGCTTTCTTTCTCATATTTTATGGGAAATAATCTTAAACCAGAGACAATTGAAGTGTAATTTGGGACCAACACAGCTCAAATTAAGTTTTTTAGTTGCTTGATGTCCTGTTATATTCTTATTTTCTTTACAGAAGGAGTAAAACACAAAAGAGTTGAAACAACACTGACCTAAAAAGAGAAAAAAAAAGGATTGTAATTCAGGGCCAAAGAAAGGCTTCAATAAATCAGGTGACATTTCTATCACTGACTTTTTAGGTATCTAAAAGCGATTATTTTAAATTATGAGATTATTTCTTAGCAGCCATGAATTCCTCAATCACCACAGACTCACTGATTCCCACTCCTACCGTGGTTAGGTGTTGTAGACTGGGCGAAAACCGTCGCCAAACCGAAGACAAGCAGCAAAGCAGCGACAACAACCCGTGAATCCATCATCACACCGCTCGGACGCAGATTATTCCAAATGTTATTCCTCAGACTTTTCGTCTGAAGAGATTTGAGACACCTGTGAGCACAGAAACAGGAAATGTTTGGGCTGCCGAAACTCGAGAGGTGAACTTGCCGAGAAGGAACCAAAGGCTGAATCTTGACGCACGCTCATTACGCACCAAAGAGAAAGGAGGGGAGGCGTGTCTGTGCGTCTGGGTGCGTGTTTTCCTTGGCTGTACGACGAATTCTGCACCTGAGTCAGTGGCGTAAGGAAGTTAAGAAGGGCCTCAGTGCACAGTATTGTGAGGGGCCCCTCATGCACGCTATTGTGCATGTCCTCATGGTTGCATGTCTGACAAAAATATCAAAGAAAGTAAGAAATTAATAATTTAATGTAATAGTTTTTTAAGTCTATATATAGATTGTATACCTTTGATAAAGAAAGCATGTCTTTTTTTAGATAGCCACTGACTATATAAAAATCAAAAGAAAAAGAAAACCATGGAGCCATGATGGGTTTGCCTTTTTGAAGACATATATAGCAAATGACACTGTTTTTAGAGTAATATAATTGTAGGGCTATCAAGCAATTAAAAAAAATAACTCATTAATTTCATGCTCTGTGATTAATTAATCTAAATTATTCACATGCATCAATTGTTCCTGTAAATGTTTTTTTTTTAAAAAAAAATCTCAATTCAAATTGATTTTTGCAGGTGTGTCATAGCAAAGCTGCTGGATTTCAGACACAATTGTCCCCCTGTCCTCTACCACCGAATCTGGTATGCAGTCCACTGCAATCTATTTTGCAAGGGAGTCAGTCATTCACAGGTAGACTTACTCAGTTTGCATTTGAACACCTGGCTGGACCGGTGTGCTGCTAAATGCTTTGCTTTGAGGTGATATTTCAGGCTTTATGGTATGAAAATTCCAAACAGTGCTGCTTTCAACAGTTCCATCTGGGCGTTTTATTTTTTATGATTCAACTTTTATTGAGTTTTTTTTAAATTTTTTACAAGACCAAACTAAAAACCAGTAAAAAAAAAAATAATAAGGCAAAATTAAGATACACACTCTTATTGTGACAGTAAAACATAAAAGTAAAAACAATAAATAAAATAAGTACATAAGAAGTCCAAAACAGGTAAATTAGTCCATGCTCAATATGTTAACCAGTCCAGTTACCAGGAGACAACCACCACACTGTTACATGTCCATTCCTTGTCCCATGTGAAATTCACTGCCCACAGGTAGTCTTCCAATAAACAGATCCTATCTGGGCGTTTTAAAATGTAAATGCTCCATTCATGGGGCCAAACAGCGTCGTCTCGTCTGCCTCTATCATGTCACAAAGCCACTTTGGCCCCTGACCTGAATATTTGAATCTTGTTTGGTTATCAGTACAAACCCAAGGTGTAAAAATGATAATTTGCTAAGATAAGCTGCTGACTACTAGCTGGAGCTTCATATTTAAAGTGTGAGACCAGATTCATGAGCTGATAAAAACAATTTGCCAAGGAAAGCTAAAAGTAGCCTTCTTTCTGAATTACTTTTATTACTTAAAAAGTAATCTTAAAGCAGAAATTACCAAGAATGAAAGCGAAATTCACATCTAACGAGTCTCAAAGTTTTTAGGTTGCTTTATGTCCTACAGTTTGCTAAGCCAACTGACTGCTAGCTAGCTTCATATTTAAAATGTGAGACAAGTTTTATGAGCTGAGATAGCCTAAAAATGTGCTAAGCTAAACTAAATGTAGCCTTAAAGCCCCTACAAGGAACTTTCATTTTGAGTTGATTTTGGCGACCCTGTGGACAAAAGCGGTAGTGTTTTGCCAGAATGAAGCCTACATTTCCCATGAGCTCTAGCGCGTATTGTTGTAAAGATGCTTACCTGGCTCGCGCATGTGTTTGTTTTGCGGATGAATGAAACAACAAGACGGGAAAACTTTGCCCCCACTCCTATCGGGGATCCCAGCTCATCTCTGCCGCGCCCCAGCTCCACCTCTCCAGCGTAAGCGCCACCACCGCCGGGGTAAACGCAGAGGTCAGCTGGTAAGGCTGAAGGCCTGTTTGGCGAGCACTTCCACAGCTTCATGGACTGAGTATGGAGCGGTGCCTCGCCTCTTTATTTCTCAGCACTCGCTGGACCCTGTCAACGCCTGGCTGGTACCTGTCGTCAGCCCGGATGAGGTGTTCCAGCCCCACAGCCCCTGCTCTCCTTGTCCCCGCTGGCGCGGGGTGAATCTGCGCAACCTGCGGCCTCTGTGTGTGGCTCCCAGGACAGCTAACGCCGTGGACCCGCCGGCTCCTGCCAGGATTGGGCTGGTAAATGCTGGATCGCTAGCGAACAAAACGTTTATCCTGAAGGATTTCCTGACTTCCCGAGGATTGGATTTTCTCTGTGTGACTGAGACGTGGCTGACTGTTGGTGAGTCCAGTGCTTTCACAGAACTTTTACCCGATGATTGCTGCTATTTTAACTCCCCGCACGTCGGGTCAAGGAGGAGGAATAGCGGCTATTTATAAGAGTCACTAAATGTAAGCAGCTAGGTAAGATGACGTGTGCCGTCCGAGTGCCGTAAATCGTTTCGTCCTGGAAGCAACCTGGTGCGGACCCGGACACAGTTTCCTAAAGGTATGGATATACACTATATAGAAATAGCTTATCTTCACACCGATGGTCTCATTTGCTGTTGTAGGTCACGCACAGACATCAGCAGAAACGAGAGACTTTTGCATATCCAGTTAAAAGTTCATTTTAGCAGCTTTAACCTAAGATTACTTTATAATAAATAATCTTAAAGCAGAAAATACAAAGAATGGAAGTGAAATTCACGACCAACGGGGCTCAAATAAAGTTTCTAGGTTGCTCTGTGTCCAACAATTTGCTAAGCTAAGCTAAGCAGTTGCTAGCTATAGCTTCATGTTTAACAGAAAAAAAACCTACCTAAATGAGATAAAATGTAGCATTCACCCTAAGAATTTCTGAATTATTTCAAGACTTATAATCTTAAATGTCAAATATCTTGGGGTGCTCAAACTTTTGCATGGTGCTCCTTTCCTTTTTTCACTCTACAATTGTACAACACAAGAAAAAAATACACAAATCTATCTTAAAATGTTGAAAAGCATGATCTATTTTTAGCTTTATGCTACGTAGATATGTCAGCTACTTAAATTAATGCCCTCTCCACTGTTTGTGTGCCAAAATAAACTCATAAAGACAACATAAAATAGAGGACAATAATTCCAATAATTTATTAAAGCATAATTTTGTAAAGCCAGTTACAAATAAAAAAGAACAACACACATAGTATCTCTCTCTTTCTCTTTTCTTTTTTTTTATAACAAGCACAATGTTTTACTATGTTAATGATGATAATAAGCATAACATAAGATAAGAATGGGCCCCACTCTGGCCGCCTGCGGCTGATAACAGGACCCTTTGTGATGAAGTTGCCCTTGGAAACAGATCTGCGATCAGAAATCTAACTTCCATTCACTGCTGTTCCCTTTAGCAAAACACACTGATCGCATTTCAGCAACTGCGGGGCAACTTCTTCCTACTCAGTGTAATATCAGTGACAGACAGAACCATAGATGTAGAATAACCAGAACACACAGCTCCAGGCTCCTTTGTAAAATTATGGCTTATGGGTTCTCTGGTTCTCCTCTCATTTTAGCCAAAACTAAAATAACCAAAAGTTCAAAGTGGAACCTGTGAGTGAGTTCTGCTTATTCTAACTCTATAGGCAGGATCCCAGTGGGCTGTGTGTATATGCAGCCAGGGCCGTAGCTACCATTGAGGACGCTGAGGTCATGTCCTTGGGGTTTTTCTGCAGGAATTTGGGGCTTTTCGGCAAAGGAAATACAGGGAGTTTAAATTTAGTTGGCTGATTGCAGGATTTTTAGACATATTCAGGCCAAATAAATCAATACTTTCGCCATGTCCTCAAAAAATGTTGTTGCAACTAATGTGTGAGATGATTTGAAAAAGCATTAACCTTTTGAAACCTGGAGCATCATCACTTTTCTTGTGCTCCTTTCAGACGCCTTTTGCTAATATTTAAACCTTTGAACCCTAAGCAGATTGGTGAGATTTATTTAAATAAAACATGGTATAAAAGGCAATGGGAAATTTGGTAAGAAATGTCCCACAAAAAAGAAAAAAAAAAATTAGAAAATTATTATTTTTTTAAAAACTAGTGGAAAATGAAAAAAGCTAGGTAAAACTATATTTATAATAATTTTTATTATTTAATTTTTAAATTATGTTACAGAATTATTATAATTTTTAAGCACCTTTTCCAGGTAATTCCTTGTTTGTTGTTTTTAACTTTCTTTTTTCTTTTTTACTAATTTTCTTGATTTCAATTTTCTCTTTTTGCTAGTGTGTTGCTAGTTTTTGGGGTAATTTCTTCTTTCATTGCTCATTTTCTTCTTCCCATATTTTTAATGAAATCAAGACAATTTGCTAAGGTTTCAAAGGATTAAGGAATAAAATTCGTGACTATATCCACAATTAATTAACCTTCATAAGAAGATAAACTATGACAAATCCCAAATTACAATATGTCTATATATCTAGAGTGTAGGGGTTGATTTAGGGGTTGAAGGTGTTGGCTCATGACCTCAATATCTCTAAAATCTTGGCTACAGCCCTGCATGCGGCACTCCACATAGACAGCAGACAACTTTCACCACAGGAAGTTCAAGTTCACTCAAACGTCTTGCAAACCGCAACTGTTTTTAGAGCAAATATTAACACAGAAACTTGTTTGGACACTAGCTAGAACAAATTAAGACAATTAATCTGAGCATGTTTGGTTGTTTTTTCCGTCTTATCTAAGTATTCCCTCTAGATATCCGCTGCAGGGAAACACTTTGTTAACAAAGGTGTGTTATATATGAGGGATGCTGCTGTCTACCTGCAGTGCCGCAGAGTTAGGTGACAGAACAGTGACTTCACTTTCAGTCCAAAAACACACACACACACACACACACACACACACACACACACAAAGCAGTGATGACTGTCAGCATTCCCAGTGCACATTTAGAGCCATCTCTGAGCCCATATCCTCACAGTGTCCTATCTGCTCCTCTTAGACTGAGACTAAAAAATTCAATATATTTTTTTAATACATAATCCTCCCAAACACACCTTTCAATACATACAGTACAATAAGAATTAAATAACCCCTAACCCTCCCTTGAAATCCCATGCTTTTCCCTTAAACTCACAATCACAACACCATTCTTCGCAAAGGTTAGTCATGTAAATACGTCTTATTTCCAAGGAATACACTCATTAAAATCACTTCTCTTTTCTCATTTCCCTTTTCTTTTCCAACTGATACACCATAAATACACTCACGCACACTCACAGACACGCCAGCATTCCTGACACAGCAGTTCAGGGTGGTTAAGATAGCGGGGGGATAGCTGTTCATAAACAGATTGGAAACACAGACAAACCGGAGCTCTTACGCGTTATTGTTCAAGTCACTGATCTTGGTAAAGAAATAAAGAGAATAGCATGGACAGACAGGGATATACAATATTCTATGGCTCCAATTAACGCTGCAGAGTGAGTCCCACAGACGACAACGATGATAAAATCATCAAAACACTGTGAAAACATGGCCGCCGCAGCAGCCTGTCAGTGTTTTTACTACTAATTTCTCCGTGAGTCACATTAATGGCACAGCCAGTGAACGATGTACAGTGTTGGCATCATATTCAGACATACAGTGGTCATTATTAACACCATTCACTTGCATGTATTTTACACAAGAGGTGCCACATTGCATTCAGCATGGCATCTATATACTGTACAGTGCAGAGGGGCACCGGAAATTCAATAATACCTCCTATAATGCGTGATATACAGTACAAAACGATACATGTTGGTTCAGTTTATGTGTGTGAATATACAGTAGATATATGTGGCGTGTGTTATATGTAGACATAGATAGGGAAATGTTTCGCCTCATATTATTCTGGTTGATATTGTTCTCCTTGTAGAGCCGAGTGAGGCCATGCGCCAACTCTCCGCGTCAAGTTAAACGTGACCAGAGAACCTCCAAAGTAAAACCTCCGCTTCTTCTTAAGAATATCTTTTTGATATTGTTCAGAAATATTTAAAGCCACTTCCTTTGGCTGCGTTTTCTTCTTGTGGCCACACGGTGGCACTGACGAGCGAGTGAACGAAACGCCATGTCGGGCAGGGAGCTCCTTTCCCCCTTCAGCAGCCCTTTGAGTCCTTTTTCTCATAAACAGATGTGATACAGCTAATGTTACAGATAAACGACAGAGAGAGAACAACAGAGAGAAAGCAAGCAAGAATTCAGCATAATAACTTAATACCAATAGCAAACGAAGATGCAACAGGAGTGAGGACACATGAAGAGAAAGAGAGAGACTCTTGAAATTGGAGGAGTGAGAAAGAAAGGTTTAACTGAGAATGTGTGGCTTTCTTCTGTCTGGCAGTGCACTGGGGGCGTCGGGAGTGGGGTAGGGGGCGCCACCTGGGACAGACTGGGACTGGGCGGCTGAGTTGTGCTTGTTATTACTGAGTTTTGTCCGGAGAAGGAAAGCAGGGAGAAGTTTGGAGTGTGCTTAAACATCTACATGCAGGGCTACAACTGGAGGGGTTATGTGTTTGAGAGGACCGTCCCAAAATACAGGTTGATTTCTTTGTCATGCACATTTTAAAATTATCCCCCCATCCCAAGCGAGACCCAGGCCAGGAGAGTGTGCGTTTGGCTTCTGTGTCCACTTCTATCTTCCCCATTTTGATCTTCCACCACACTTGATTCAACCTTGAGGATGGCTGGTGCGACTGCCTCCATCAAAACCAACCGACCGATGCAGGGGGGGCCGAGGCATCTGTTGCCACTGGATGAACCGAGGGGTCTGACTGGTTTGTGGCGATCACCTGACCCAGGTGCTGCTTACGCTGGTCACTGACATGATGCTGCAACGTTTCTTCACCACCATGTTGATGTAGGCCCTCATGATCTTGGTGATCTCCCCAACCTGAAGAGAAATAAGAAAGTGGTGGGTTAGTATGTGCCCTGATCTGAAGAATAAAGAAAGAAAAGGTGAATAATAAATAAAGATCTCTCACCAGTGGCGTCTCAAAGAACATCTCCCTCTCGTCCACGATGATCTTGTAGGTGCACGGCTGTGAAGCTCCAAAGAAGGTGATGTGTTCGTACTGGAAGGTCTCCAGTGGTTTAGGTTCACCCCGTTTATACACCGACACGTTGTCAGCGCTCACACTCAGCCACAGATCATGAGGGAAACCTCCTTCTTTACACTACAGAGGCAGAGGAAACAAAGGAGAAGAGAACAGAAGACATTACCCGTCAGGTGTTTTGTAGATTTTTGCACAAATCTCTGAAATCTGTTATTTGTTCTTTTATTTTCTCACCTCCACATCAAACAGAGTGGATCCGTATCCAGGCCACTCCTTGATGATGCTCATGTATTTCAGCATGGCCTGATGCTGAGGCATGCCCTGCAGCCGGGTCCACTTCTCCAGGACGCTGGTGCGTGTGGCGGACGTCTCCTCCTTCACCCACATCTCCAGCATCTGCTCCTCCTCCACCTGCAACCACACAGATCAGCCGATCAATGAATAGCTAACCAGAAAGCAATCCAGTTTGCTGGCAAGTCCATCTGTCATCAAGTAATCCAGACTAGTCTGACTGAGTCTATAGGGAAGAGATCCATCACGTCACACTTGTCACACTGCCCCACCATATGGCAGTGATCTAGAATTCAGAAAAAATATTTCCCAATGTATGGGTGTAAAATCCTGGATGGCATATTTAAAGGCTGTCCAATTCACTAAGACCTCCTGAGCTTCCACAAAGTCAAGTATTTCTACAATATTTCCTTCACAGCAACAAAGAGGCATTGATTTGATAATAGAAATGATCATGAAAGTAGCCTTTTAAAGTTCATAAAATGATATTGAATGATATTCATAGAATGAAATGATATATATCACAATAATATAATATAAATCAATTTACAGAATTAAACAAAACTTTGTTTATTTATTTAACTTATTTAAATGAAAAAGTGAACTGTACAAAATAGTATTGATGCATGATATTGGATTTTTGCCAACATCCGATATGCTGATATGTAACGACTCATTTGACCAATACCGATATTGATATACATTCACTTTTGTCCCCACTTATTTTAGTGATCATCAAGTCTCTTCTGTAGTGGAATTAACATCATATTATGCATGCATACTCTTACTGTGATGGCCTGCCAGCAGATGGGGACATGAAATACAATATTTTTCAATGTATTTAATATTCATTCACTGTGCAAATTAAGAAAAAAGCATGTTGGTTGACTCTAAAAGCTGATATTAGCCAATACCAATGACATACTGATATTATCTTGCATCACTACAAAATAGTCGGACTTAAATAGTGTCATGTGAACAACCTTTATCTAATATAAAACCACAAAAATAAATACTAGTGAAATTGGTAATGCATCATTGCTGGTCACAGTCTTGGAAAAACAACACTTGCCCCGCTGCAAGCACTTTACAAACAAACACTCAAATGTTATCACCACTGAAACATAATTCAAAGGCATAATCTATTGACCTTTGACAGCTTTGTGTGTCTTGCTGATGCTAGTCTAGTGTACAAAGTGATTAATGAACTGGTTGGCCCTCCATTAAATGAGTTCATGCAACTGTGCTCAGACAATGGGAGGACATGAAGGACGACCAACAGAGGTGACTGTGCAATACAGCACAGATCTACTGAGTTTGGTAGATCAGTCTTCTCTGATAGAGCTACAAACTATTGGAACTTAGTACCAAGTGAGATAAAACAATGCAAAAGCTTTGTTGGGTTTAACTTTAACACAAAACCGTGGCTAAAATCAAGCCAATCATGTACCCATCACACATGAACTCACCCAAATGTGAATTTAGTTGTTTTTCACATGTTGACATTGTGCGTTTTTTTAATGACCATACCTGTGTCTTTTTAAGTTTTATCTCTTTAACTAGAAATTATTAATACATAACATTTTTCTGACCTTTATTGAATGCATGCTTTGCAGTTTAAATGGGCTCTATGTGTATGAGTTGTCTGCACACAGTTCTCAACATGGAGGTGGCTGGCAGCTAATGGTGCTAACTCCATAAACATAGACAGAGCTAACAGTGTTAACCACGGAGAACTGGAGGATGGGTGCTACGCTTCCACAATAACACCATCCTGATCTCAGTGGTGAATGCCATATGTGTGCAGTGCAAAGCAGTGGTGGTGAGCTAGCCAGTGAGATACACAGGCAGCCTGACTAAATTTACATAACTCTATCTTTAAATAGCCAATATTGGTTTGCTGCCATATTAAAGCTCTGAATAATTTTACAGAACATTTCAACAGTTTTATCTATTTTTCTTAAGTTACATGCAGCTGTCCATTCATTCCATTCAATTCATCTCCTTCTACTTGTAAAAGGTACGGTGAGGTACAACTTCATTTTCACCACTGACCTTCTGCTTCTTCAGTGACCCAGTCTTGAAGCTTCTCCTCAGGGTGCCATCCAGGAAGCTCGGGGTCTTCCGTTTCTCCGTGCCGACCCCGACACCTCCCTGTCCTCCTACCATTCCTTTCCCGTCTCCTGCTCCGACTCCAGCTCCTCCAGCTCCACCTGCCGCCCCCACGCCCGGCTTGGTAGAGTGGAGGATGCGATTGCGGAGACGCCCGATTGGATATACGCTTCCCAAGCTCCAACCGGCCCGACCTGCCCCGTCGCCATGGAGATACTGGAGACGTAAAGCAGCCAGGTGCTGCAAGGTCTCCTCTGAGGCCGGGAAGTGACCACTTATCAAAGACTCATGGGCCTGAGAGGGAGAGGGACAGTGAGAACAGTTTATTTTGCAGCAGTGTTGGGGTGACATATTTATAGGTAATATGCTGATTTATAATATTTATGTCAATCCAGACTGATAGAGACCTGTATGGGTTTTTTTTTTAATTCATTCAAGTATTCAGCAGTGCTAATAATGTTCAGGAAAAAGTAATGAATCTAATTAAATTGGGAGAAAGTAATGAGTAAGTGATGACTGCCTTCTTTCTTTCCAGACAGTGTGATGAAGTTGTGTAAAGCTCACCTGCTCAAACATGAAGGCAAACTCCACTCCTTCTTTCGGCATACTCTCCACATCCAAGAAGCAGTAGAGCTTGAAGTAGAGTTTCCATTCTCCTTCCTCCTCCTCTTCTTCACTGCCTGCCAACCTGAAAAAACACAGCAGACGCAGGTTAAGCAACCACATACATCAAAACAATCCCATCATGCAGCAAAATCAGCCAGTGAGAGATCAGTATTTTGACTAGATGACAATCAAGGCCAGCTGTATACACAGAAACTGAGGTACCTCTCAAACTTGGCCAGAACATCAGCAACGATCACTCTGCTCTCCAGAGCTCGGTCTGTGAAGGAGTTGTGCTCAAACAGAGAAAACAGGTTCTTGCTCTCCTCCATGGCCAAACCTCTGATCAGCTTCTCCACAACCTGCAGCAGCAACATACAAACAGTGAGCAGTTTGTAACAGCACACTGCAATTCAACCAAGGGTGCAGAATTTGGTTGATAATATTCAGCATACATAATATGCTACGATAACACCCCCGGCGGGGATAGGTGTCACGGCTGGTGTGATCCCATTACAAGATGGGTCACCCGCCACCTAAATTTTGTGTATTCTTTTACATATATAAAGACATTTCCATAAACTAATGCAGAGAGGGCACAAATTAGTGCCTACAATATCACCAGAATGCAGAAAATTAAGTATCTGATGCTCAAAATTTCCTGAGGGAGGACCCAAAGACCCCCTACTTGCGATGTGTACTCCCCAATGTTTAATGACACCTACACCCTTGAAATCAACCCTTGAATCTTGCACTGGGTCTTAAAATTATATTTGTATGACTGAGCAGAGGATGTGTCAGTGTGTGAGTGTGTATTTTGACACGCACCTCTCCAGCTGTGGTGTGTGAATTGATGGAGATCTTGCAGGAGCCTCCTCCGTGGCAGTAGACGGTGGTGCTCATCTCCTGTCTCACCAGCAGGGCGGCAATCTCCTCCTGAGAGGGAACGAACTCACGAGTCTTGGTCTTCTTCAGGGATTCCCCGATGAAAGTGCTGTAACGCTCGATCTCTGTGCCGGGATAGCGCTCTCGCACCCTGCGCAAGATCACATTTATTACACATTAATTATACTTTTATCACAAATTGATTGCATTAATGACATATTCAAAAAAGCACACACACACCTCTTGAGGTGGAAGCGGAGGTATCTGAGAATGGCTCGACTGGGTAGGAAGGTGCAGCTCATGCAGGTGAGCAGGTGCCAGTGTGCACAATTGGCTGGGCTGTTCGGCTGAGGCACATGATTGGTCTGCTTGATCACCTGACAGTATACCTGAAAAACAGAAATATGGAGAGCAAATTTGAGAAAGTTTTCAACGTTTGACAGCAAATAAACATCCCAGGAATACTTGTAATACTTATAATATCATAACTACAAAGTCAGTTTTAGTAGATGTATTTGTCATCCAGCATGTCTTACTGGAATCTCCTATTTCCTGTTGTTTCTATTTTTATTCTAACAACTTTTCATGGGGCTCACGCTGCACACCGCTGTGTTTCTCTTTTACATTTCAGCTCTGTTTCCAGCTGTTTTCAGTTGAGATTAGAGAAGAAAGTAAAGTAGACTTTTCTCGACAAACGAAATACCTCATCCCTGAGTGGGCGCAGGTCCTGGCAGGTCTGCAGGATGCCCTGAATGATGGGCACCGTGTCCGCCAGCGTCTCCATCTCCTGCAGTGAGTTGAAAACTCGCACCGCCTCGTCCTGCAGACTGGCGTAGCCCTGCTGCCTTTGTACTGCACACACACAGAGACAAAAAGAAAATAGTGAACAAAGGCAGCGAAGAAGAAAAAACAACTTGTAACTTTTCCATAAAACCAAAGATGACAGCAATTACAGCAAAAAAATACATCAAAGGATTACTGTGATGATTCAGGAGTTTGGAGTAATTCAAAACTAAATAGGACATAATACTAAAACTAATATTTGTGGAAGTCTGCAAACTGTTATTTCATTTTATGAGCACAAAGAGACAAGTGAAAAGTTTGGTTTTAACCTGCAGAGGTCAGTAACGTATGGAAGCTTTTAATGCTGCAACTTGTCGAAGTAGAAGAGGACAAGAAAGAAAAGAAAAGAAGTTGTTTTTAGGGTCTTAGGCATTGATGTCTTTTTTCAGGGGGTAATGATGCTCAGAAAAATTGATTCACTAATTTATAGACATCTCTTTCGCCATGTAAGTCTATGGTAAAAAGCCTTTTTGGGCCACACAGTCACGTGACAGGCTCCGAAATTGTTATTCAACTTTTTGGCTACTACAAAATCTGGCTTCAAAGTCTGGTGCGCTCCCCAGGGGCCTGGTTTTAGGTTGCTGAGTAAGGGGGCTCTTCTCATTTCTCTATTTTGTGCCTCCTTGCTCCTCATTTCCTCTCTCCTCTCTCCTCTTGCCTGTGATCCGCAAATCAATCTCAGTGTGCCATTGTGAAGGATTTCTTAATTCCTTAAATCATCTTGAGGAGAGAGGAGGCTTGCCGGAGGAGCTATGAGCGAGGACGCACAGGTGTATCCTTTGCAGAAGTCTTTTGGCAGCTGTGACTTATAAAAGAGGCCTGACACACAGCTGGAGTATGCACACTTAAATTTAACTTAATTGAAAGTAAATATATAAGTTGTCATGAACACTGTTATGTCCTTCAGACCTAACAGTTAAAAGAAATACAGCAGTATGTTATAATGTTCGATAACAGTGGACAGATGATGCAGATGTGCCACATGTCATATTTAACTCATGCCGCTTTAAAATGATGGCTCTGAAACACAGATTTTGTTAAATGCCTGTTGCCTTGACTCCTCTCTCCTTGTGTCTCTTCCCTGCCTGCTTCCATCTCAGATGGGAGGAACTAAGACGCAAGTAGAGGAGACAAGGAAAGAAATCGAGGATGTACGAACCCAGAAATGAGAAGAGGGGAGAGCTGTACTCACCGCTGGTGACCTCTCCGTAAGGGAGCGGCAGTAGAGGGGAGTGCAGAGGATGTTGAGTGTATCTGAGGATGGGGTTCCTCCTGTACATCTGCTCCACGATGTCTGGGTTCACGCTGTTTTCCTGAGAGGACACAAAGAAGTCAAAGGTTAGAGGTCAAATTCAACGTACGAGTAAGTGCTTATGCATTTTACTTAATAGGTGTGTGTGTGTATTTTACCTTGATGTCTCTGATGAGCTGCAGAGTCGGGGTCTCTATCGGGGTCTTGCTGTCAATGACTCCCTGTATGGCTGCCGTCCACCTCATGGCTTCGTTCAGCATCTTGGTGTAGAGGCGGTAGGAATGCTTCCTCCCGTACACAATGATGTTCCAGTAGCCTGTAAAAAAGCAGCGTAATATATTACCACTCACATGTCAAACTAGAATTATCTCTTTACACGTAGTCTCAAACCTCCTGCGTCTAATCCTAGATTAAACCTGCCCTTTCTGCCTTTTCCCTTCACTCCTCTCTCCGCACCTGTCTCCCTGTGCACTCGTTCATCTGGCTGAATGACGGAGCAGAGGGAGTTAAGGACCAGAGTTCCCATCTTGGAGGAGTTCCGCTCTGAGCTCTTGTAGTAATCCAGGGAGTTGTGGGTCAAAACAAACCAGCGCTTCTTCAGCTTCAGGGAGGTGCTCTTAGCATTCGTCTTCATCTCTTTTTGCAGCCAGCCTGAAAGATGATGAGGCAGGAGGAGAGAGGGGAGGGAAGAGGAGGAGAGATTTAATACATTTGTACAGGAACAGCAGGGTTGTGCAATTATTCAGTATCATTGTTTATCCCTAAGTCTATTTGTATTGTGACAAAAGCTCATATTGAGATATCATCAGCTAAAATCTGTCACAACATAGGGTCTTAAATACTGTACTTTATATACTGTAAAAAGACTTCCAAGCCCCCGACACATGATTCAAAACACCAATTATCACCATAAATACCTGACCTCGTGTTACATGGCTTATAATAAATACATATTCCTTCTCACCTCTGACGAGGAACTCCTGCCCGTCTATCCTGGCGTCTCCTTTGGGTTTCTGCAGCAGACTGATCCAGTGATGCATCTCCTCCGGTGTGTCACTGTTGCAGTGGATCACACGGTTGGCCGTAATGATGACGAAAGAGTTGGGCCTGCAAAGGTCAAATCACAGACTTTTAAAATTAAAGGGTATCACCCCATGTTTTGTTTCCAAGTGACAAATGTGAACAGTAGAGAGAGTATTGGTGAGAGCGCTGCAGCTGGCAGATGTGAAACAGCCTGCAATGTAACCACTTAGGGCACTTGTACACCATCAATTTACGTCCACCAAATGTGTTTTACCACTGACAGACTCAGACTGTTATTCTGGGAGTCTAAGTGTCTGACAACATTATGGAAAGGATCCCTACAGAGAAAGACCTGTTGTTTAAGAGGGAGATCCTTTTTTGTTTAACCAGAAACAGGCCTAATTGCTCTCGCAGGCTTGTAAAACATACTTTATTCAGTGTTGACAGAAACAAAATAAAACACTCAAAACCCATCTTGGTTTGACTTTCCACTGTTCCAACAATTACAACTCGGGTTTGGTTGAAATAAACTATATAAAAATATAAATATACTGGCTCTATACATGATAAAATTACTGTTTAATTAAATGAGTCTAGTGAGTTTGGTAAAAGCAATTTTAGGGCTGTTTCTGGTTTAACAAATGAATAAATAAAACAAAATAAAAATCTTTACTCATGAAGCACTTTCCAAAACAGCGTTACAAAGTGCTTCACAAGGCGGCAAAATAACACAGACGAGTCACAAAATCAACAGGTTTTAAAAGAAAACAGGAAAAAAAAATCATCAACTTGGTGTATCAAAGAGGATCTTACTCCTTAACAAAAAGGTTTATCTCTGTAGGAACCCTTTCCATAAGTTGCCAGACATTTACAATAAAAATCTGAGTCTGTCGGTGGCAAAAACAAACACTTTCGGTAGACATACACTGACGGTACAAACATGCCAAGTGGTTACATTGCAATATTGTTTTACAGCTGTCAGCTGCAGCACTCTCACCAGTTTCAAAAACCATTGTTCCCATTAGTCACTGAGACACAAAGTCATGGTGAAATAGGGTTCAGGTTAAATATTATACTGAAATTACCCATTGAGGATGCTTAAAGGCTGTATAAAAAAGATGGATAGTGATGGCATTTGGGTTTTTTCTGGGGATTTTTAAGATAAGAGAAACTACGAGAAGACAGGTGTGTATCATGTGTTCAAATTCAGTTTTTTAAAATGTTTTATTTTGAAATGCAAGCTATAGTTGCATAGCTTCATGGTCTATTGATACTGCACTCTTTTCCATGTATGCTTTGAGGACATCAGGAATCAGCAAAAATGTTTATAAATGGCCTTTCCCTCTTTTTTGTGACGACCCCTTCTGTGTCTCTGCTCTGTCTGACCGGGGCTGCCTTCAGCCCCAACAAAATTTAGCAGATTGTTTATTTAAACAGAAATGGTGGTGCATTGAACACTCTGTTGTATTTCAAGGGTGCACTGCCTTTTAATACGTGGGGGTTATATTATTTCAATTCAAAGGAGATTTATGGTATGGAAAACATGTTTACATTGTCAAAGCAAATGTGAAATGAAAACAAATATTGTATGTACAATATGTAAAGATATACCAGAATTTGGTTTATATACACGTCGCTTCTGAAAAGGTTTGATACACCCAGCAAACACGAGAAAACGCACTGCAAAGCCCGGTGAACACTGTTTCACACTGATTTGATGAAACATGCCATTCACCCAGGAAACTGAAGCAAAACAGTGCACATCGCTTTGAGATTGAATGTGCCTCTGCATGTGCTTTCTCCTTCCCTTACAGGTGGTGGGCTGGCAGTGCAGGTCGTTAGGGAGCTGGTTCACCTGAGCTGATGAGCCAGCAAGCCTACAAAGCTGATCATTCAGCCTGTCTCACTTTCTGGAAGCTCTCTCAACTCCCACACAGTCCTTTTGTTTGGTTGATGTGTTCTGTCTTTTCTTTTCACAAGCAACATCTTCATACACCATGTACCACTCACCCTGGCACTGACACACACCTCTGAAGTTACTGATTGTACACATATCATGAACTTGTTTTGTCTGTAACATTTAATACTTCAGTTTTTGACCTCCTTCCTTTTGTCTGATACATGACAATTTGGAGGAACTGACACCAAAATCAAAGCTTATTATTTTCTTTTGTAAAATGTCACCAGTTTGAAAAACCTGAAGAAAGAACTAAATGATCCTCGACATGAAAAGTGAATAAGCTTTTCGTTTACTGTTGTGATTGATCTAACTTACCGATCGGGGTTGTCTGAAGCACAGACAGAGTCGATCAGGCCCACGTCAAGAGTTCCCTGAGGGACGGAAGGAGGAGAACAATTTAAATAATGAACTAATGGTGTCCAGTGACATGTTGGCAATTACAAACACAGCACAGAGTAAATATAACTTTAGGGAGACATTTTTAAAATTAGGGCATGAAAAAATCTTGTATTAAAAGCCACAAAGAGTAATAACTTCAACACATAAAAAGTTGTTGTTTTCAGAGACTGACCACAGCGTTCTTTGGGTTGGCCTGTTCATGAGACATCTCCAGCAGCTGCTCAGGAGTGCACACACGCACCTTACTGAGCACGTTAAACCACCCACTGCACAGAGAGACAGAGGTGTCATCACAAGTCTGAACACATGAATCTGCTCAGTAACTTGTTGCCGTCATCTACAAAATCACTCAAGTCTCCAACACACCTTGCATCCTCTGGTGACTCAGCAAACACCTGATAGGTCCTCTCATCTGTCACAATGTTCAGAGCGTTCTCCTTTTCATGATTGTTCACTATCTCCCTGTGAAAACACAAACATGCAAACGTTGTCTAGAAAACAAAGAAACAGTGAATCATTCCTACAGACTTTTTGAGACTTTTAAATTCCACTCGAAATGAAATTTAAGACCAATTTTACAGTAATCAAAAATGAGGGGGAAAAATCATGAGTTAACAGTTTGTATATGGGCAAATTATACTCAAATGTCAGTGGCAAGATGGCGGCATGTGTTTGTGCGGCGGCTCTCTACTCTCCAGTTTGACCACACCATATGTGCAACATACACAGTCATACTGTGTGTGTAGTTTTTTTTTTTTACCTATTACACTTATTTGGTATTAGTGTGAGGATCTGATTCTGATTCTGTAACTTATAACAGGACGCTTTTTGTGTCATGGTGGAGATGAGGGTAGAACAGGACTGGGAAATGGCGTTCTTTTTTTAGCTACAGTCTTATTTTGAGATTTTACAACATGATAAATAATATCCTACTTCCCATGTCTTCTAAGACCTTTGAAATAATAATATAATAATAATAATAATAATACCAATGTTAGATTTGTGGGATCCCTGGTGAATAAAGGGTGGTGTTTGTGTGGTTACTTTGGCACTGGAGCTTTGTGGAAATCTTACTTGGCAGCTCGGATGTCGATGGTTCCCTTCAGCTTCTCCTCGCTGTCATTCTCGTAGTACATCAGTTTGCTGTCTCTCAGGACAAACCAGCGCATCTTCCAGTTTCTGACGAAAAACAGAGACAATAAACCAAAGGCCAAGACGATCCATTCTACACATTATAAAGGTTTATGTGACCCTATGAATGACCTATGAGTTAACTTCTTTACACAGAATACATCTGACTTATTGAACATGCTCACAAGAGTGGAAGTAACTTTACACAAAATCTATGTTAGTGCATTTTAAAGCTTCTTCATGTACTTTAGGTTTCTGAATTATCTTTTTGATTTTATAGTAATCTCGTTACTTTGTTTCCAAAATAAAATATCAAACATTCAGATAGATAACGTTCAGGACCCTTTATGGAAATAACTGAGTGATAATCATGTTTTTTCCTTCTACTAATACGCATTTACTTATTAAAACAACATGTTGCACAAACACAAGACAGAACAGAAAGTATTTATGGGGTAGTCGCACGTACACACACTCAATTATCCCATATTTAAATTAACTTATGCAGCATTTGGTTTCATGTAAATTATCCATTTTTACTAACCCTCAAAACATCAGTCAGTTTTCCAACTGAATACATTTCCTCAATTATATTAAACCATTGCTCTTTTCCTGGAGGATCAACATCATGCCATGTTGTCGTTATAGCTTCCTGAGTCATTTTTTAAATTTTAAGCATACTACATACAACAGTTTTGTATGTTAGACTGAATTTATGTATTTAAATATATTTTCTGTCTTTTTATGTGAATATTTGGACCTGTGTGTGACGTGTAAGTTGTTAGAATAATTAAACCAAGCACCAAACAGTCCTTTTGTGCGATAAATAAATGGAGCGACGCCTGCAAGCCAGTTCAGGCAGTCAACCTGAGCTGCACTGATTCACACACACATCATACATCACTCTCCATATGTCCTCTACAAACACACCCTCCCAATTTGGAGGTCTATTTCAGCTGCAAAATCTTCCCCGCTCTCCTTTTGCCTTGTCAACGCCGCTGCTGCCCTACATCAGTACTGCTGCTCGCTCTTTCAGCCCCACTTCCACCCCAGCATCCACCTGCAGGCTCCGGCTAAGGCAACCTGCCAATATCTCATGTAAACATATCGACAGGGAGCGATGAGGCCGGAGTCTAGACGCCAAACTTAAACTATGTTCTGCTGCTGATAGTTGTCTCATATTTCAGATTTTCAGCCTTTTGCTAATTTTGAAGCAGATTATTAACTTGGACTTGGAAAGCAGATTCTCAGTAAAGACACAGTACACCAGCTCGAGTAGGACACTGACGTTTTCCAGCACTGCAGAGGGCTCAAAGGATTGGGTTAGACATACATATGATCTCAACACCTCAACAGGACACAGGGACTTGTTAATGCAACACAGATGGTCATGCACACACTGCTCGTTCATATGAAATTTGTACTGGATGGCTCATTCAACAGGCGTTGTGGTTTAAAGCATGCAGGCTGCACTCAGTAACAACTACAACAACCTCCGTGAGAGAGTGGACAGGCCTCCTCCCTTCTTGTAGAGCCAGCCGGACTTGAGGGACTCCTGTTTGGAGCGGAACCACATGAAGGTTTCATCCTTCAGCACACACCAGCGCCTCCTCCATGGGATCATCAGACCAGCTGAGGGAGCAGAGGGTCAAATGACAGTCATGAAAATAACATTTAAAGGGTGGAGAGACTTTCACTTGAAAATGACACAGAAAAAAAGTTAAAAAGCTCGGGATGCTGTGGCACATCAGTTCTGCACAGGCTAAAAAGCTGGACTTGAGACTAATGACATCCTGGGAACAGCAAAACATTTTTTGAGATGAACAGAGACCGTCCCTTGGATGCCTTTGGGACAAAAGGACACAGTAAACTCGCACCTTCTTTTGTTCCTGGCACAAAATGTGGAACAGATGCTTCATTGTGAGCAACAGATCCATGAAGACAGAGCTAATAACCGTTAGCTGTTAGCAGCCGGTGGCCTCAACTGACAGCTAACAGAGGTTGCACTGACTTAGATTACGATGCGTTCACGCTCTATTCAGTAAAAATTAGTATTAGGCGAAGGTAAAGTTAGACATCACCATGATGCGTTCAGTGTAATCTTGTATCATTTTTGGCGAGAAACATAAATACAGTTGTTGGAAGGAGAAATTTGTTGATGTTTTCACATTAATATAAAACACGTGTAAGAGAGGGAATTAAGTGTCAGGGTTTCCCCTCCCTAGTGTCTCATATTTGTTTTCAGTAGCCTCCTCCTCCTGCCAATCATCCTGAGTGCCAGCAGCTGCCGAACCTGCACACTTGAACCTCATCAACAATCAATCCACTGCAGTATAAAACTCAGACATCCAGACTGATCCTGATCCTTCAGTCTTCTCTACTGTACAGGCAAGTTTTTTTGTACTTCAATTCACATTTTGTTCTGTATCTCAGATTCACCACGCCTGCTTCAACCATAACCCGCCACGTCCAGTCTCATTCTCGTCTTGTGTCTCCAGATTCGGACTGCTCTGTCTACAGCTCCTCTGCCTGCTCTGCTTCACCATTACCAGCTCACCTCAGCCATCATTTCTTGAGCCTTCAGCTCCACATCCTCAAACAACAATAAACTGCCTCTGACCGTTAAGTTACCTTGTTGTGTTTGCATTTGGGTCCCAAGTTGAACTGCCACAACATTATGATGTATTATATATGTTGAGGCAGTTATTTTAAAAGATGTTTTTCACATGAAGGAAGGTTTGTTATTTGTAGTTTACATTTCTGGTCTCCTTAGCACGCGCTGTCGTCTCTTGCCCGCAACCCCCACCTCATTTTGGAGTGTTGTGAACCTTGTGTGTTCACAATCTTCCCTCTCCTGCCATCCAGTTTTACCTGCAGCCCATGCCAGCTTCCTCTCAGCCTCCTCCACTCCCACGAACCCTGGATCACGACCATTCTAATATCTTGGGACAATAAACCTTTTTATCATCTCCATCCTGGGTCCCGTGCTTGGGGTTTCCTTGAGTTCGTAACATGAATGGTCTCTGGTTTTATTTAAGGGTGTTTCATAAATGTGTGATGGAATTTGTGCGCATTCAAAAATAGTGTAATGAGGGGCTGAATGACTTTGAAACAGTTCAGTTATTTTTGTATAATGAAGATTTCTTTGTTTCTCTGGCACAAAAGGTGCAATAAATGACAACAGAAACAAAATAACAAAAAAAAACAACACTGGTTTCGGCTATCGGCCAAATTGGCATTCCTATTACACACACAGACAGTACACTGTACCCACCCTTCATGTAGAGGTAGCCGTGGAAATATGGCGGTCCGTTCCCATTGAGCAAGGTCACCCTGCCGTTTGTCACTTCTTCATCAGTGTCCATCATGCCATCGTGTTCATCATCACTGTCTGCATACTGCAACGTCATACAATAATAATTAATTTTGTGTATGTAAACAAAAAGCACAACAATTCATCTGATGACATCATCAGATTTTTTAAATTTTCACTGTGTAGCTGCTCATACATATCTGCGTGCACGCGTGTGAGGATGCGTGTGAGTGTGTGTCCTCACAGAGTCAGAGCTGCCTCTGTAGGACTCAATGCTGGCGTTGGTGCAGGTCGACTTCCTCGGGTGCTCGTCATCTGTCACAGCGGCGCTCCCGCGGTTACTCCCCGATACGGAGCTGTCGTCTCCGGCGTTGACGGACCCCTCCTCATCCTCCTGATCGTAATCTGACTCGGTGTCGGCTGGCATGCTGTAGATGGGCTCCTCCCCGTCCCCCAGGCTCTCCACCATGCTCACCTTCCTCTCCTGGTCTGCCTTGGCTCCATCTTTCTTCTCCCCCTCTCCTGGAGGAGGTGGTGGTGGTGGTGGTGGTGGAGGAGGAGGTGGTGGAGGGACAGGGGCGCCATCTCCAGGTGGAGGGAGAGGAGGAGGGGGAGGAATTCCAGCAGCAGGCACACCATCTGCGGGGAGAGGAGGTGGAGGAGGTGGAGGAGGTGGTGCAGGAGGCACTGTCCCCTCTGCAAAGGCAGGCGGAGGAGGAGGAAGGTGAGCAAATATTTCCTGATCAATCGCATCAGTCTCAGCAGGAGGAGGGAAGTCCGGGAGAGGGATGCACTCCTCCTCAGCATGAAATCCTTCGTCCACCTCCTCTTCTTTGGACGCACCTCTGGCGGCGGCTTTTGGAGCTTTTGTCTCTGCGGCCGGTTTGGCCGCGACTGCTCCCAGCGATGGATCCACACCTCCGAAGTTCAGGAGGTCAATGAGCTCTGTGGCCTTGCGGGACGCCTCCTTCTTCATCCGTTTGAGCTCAGCGTCCCGGCGCAGCTGCAACTCCTGTTTGGAGGACTCGCACAGCTGCGACACCTCGTCCTCTCTCTTCTTTTGCAAGCGCTCAATCTCTCGCTCCAGCTGCAGGATCTCCTCCATCTGTCGGGCCTCATCCTAGATGAGAGGAGAGAAGAGACGGAGCATATCAATATGTGCATTATTTTGTAAATCAACAGGAGGAGAATAAGATGCAACATCAAGAGAAGACGCACTGTGGCAGCATCACTTTCAGCCTTTTTCTCTGCGCCTTCACTGACTTTCTCCTGCTCCCCTTCGCCCTTCATCTTCCTCTCCTCCTCCTCCTTCTTCCTCTTTTCCTCCTCCTTCTTCTTCTTCTCCTCTCTGAGCTTTCGGACTCGAGTACGCGCCACCTGACCTCGCCTGTGCTTCTGCAGCACCAGCGCTGCCTTACGTTGCTTCACAAACCGCTTGCGCTGGATGTGCTTTCTGAGGTGTTTCTGGAGGGTGACGACACTGGCGCGTACACGCTTGAAGTGCTTCCTGTGGACAAAATGGAAACCCAGTGAGAAGTGGCACATATTAAAATCAATCTCAGTTCCTATTAAAGGCTCTTACTTGGCAGAGAAAGTGAGGAGGTGGGCTCGGATTATCATGGCAGCTTGGCGTCGGACTTCATCCCTGTCTTTCTCCAAACGGTGCTCCAGAGACTCTTTCATAAACACCTGCAAGACAAAGGTGAGGGGTTACAGAGAAGATATCTAATGCAGAAAACCGATTAAATGACAGATTAATCATGTATTGTTGCTCACTGTGGTGGTTTAAGCTTTCTAGGGTCTGAAAATATTGTTGCTTAAACTTCTGTATCTTACCTTGGTCTTTCCCAACTGCCACTCTTTCTTGGTCTTGTCATATTTGGTTAGAAGATCTGTACTTCTCTTCTTATCATCTCCTGCTGCAGCTGCTGCTGCGACTGCTGCTGATTTCTCTTTCACAATGATTTTGTACCTGGCAGACAGAAAGAAAAAGGACAAATTGTGAGAAACAAACAAAACAGAGATCTCAGCAAAAAGGGCAACACTTCAGAGACACTCCCACAAACACACACCAGATTAAAGATAAGATAAAGGTAGATTCAGAGATACTTACCGAGAGAAGAAATCTTTGAAGGTTCTGCGGACGGGGAACCCAGCACGACGGATCTTCACAGTCTCCAACATCCCAGAATACCTCAGCTGGTTGAGGACGACCTCTGGGTCAAACACATTTGCATTCTACAAGTAAAATAAGAAAGATTATTCGACATTGAACTGATGACGTGATTGTCAATCAGGCTCTGAGACAGCATTAATGTGAATTTAAGGACTGATAAGAGGTGTGAGCCAGACAGAGACTGACCTTTTCCATGTTGGGCTTAATGCAGCGGATGAAGAAAGGGTTGGATACGCTCAGAGTGGCCATGAGAGAGTGGAGGGAGTCCTGAGGAGAAAGAAAGAAATGATGTTGTATGGCAGTGAACAAAATTACAGTAGTAAGTCCTTCAACGGTCTTTAAATAAAAAAGAGAGGACAACAAATAGTGTGTTGTGCACTTACATCTCAGTATAGGGCTGAATCAACTAGTTGATTAATCTAGTAGTTGAGTGACAGAAAGACTAATTGACTCCATAGGGGGAGTTTTCTAATCTACAACAACTTTACCACCCTCCTGGAATAGATGACATCACTGGGGTCATCAATCAATGGGGTCTAATCGCCAAAGACTCTTCACATTATTCACACTTATGTGCACATGTAAACAAAAATTATTTTCTCTCAGAACGAGTCTCACCTGATTGAAATATCTTTGGGTTTTGGACTGTGTAGGACAAAACAGAACATTTGAGGAAGTCATCTCGGGCTCTGATGGGCATGCTCACTAGTTCCTGCCATTTCTATGACTAAGAATAACTATTCTCTCAGCTCCCTGTGGTGCTGACCTTTACATCCATCCTTCATTATGAGTTGGTTGTTATGTTGTGTCAGGCTGTTCACATGCACTATACCTACGACAAGTATTGCACCAGACTTTGTATTTAAGCCACAAAAACATGAGTCAGTAGCTCATATATAACCAAAGATACTGGATTACTACAAGATTGCCCACCTACAATATACTCCCATTGTATGAAATGGTATACATTTCCGGTCTCCTAAGTGGGCGTTGTCCCCCGTACCCCACTCAAAGATGATGGAGAACCGCCAATCAAAGACAAGTATCCCCAACCTCGCTTCTGTCAACATGTGTGTACCCTTACTGGCCGTAAGCTAAATAAATGAATAAACGGTCCGTGAAAAAAAATTTCTTCCAGCGGATGTCTTAGTTACAACATGATTGAGCTAACTGAAGTAGTTTCATGTCATATCCGACAACGGGAGGCTTTTAACAGATGACGTCCTGTTAGCTTTGCTGCTGCTGTTAGCTGTCCCTGTCAGCTGCAGCCACTGCTGCTTTCTAGACATCGTGATTTCCCAAAACTGAAAAAAAAAAACACACATAGCAACACAAAACTGCTTTGCTAGCTTAATCATGTTGTAACTAAGATATCTGCTGGAAAAAAACATTTTTTTACTCCAGTATCTTTGGTGAAACTGCACTGATTTCAGCACCAGAGAGGAGATATCTGTTGCCAGATCTCGCGAGAATGTGTTGTTGAGACAGAGACAGGTCTTGAACAAAGTAAATTTTCTCCTGATTTGTCCGTCTGAAATTTGCCATTTTGGTGTTGGAAAGTTCTGAAGATATGTGGCTTGTGATAAATGGGTCCAATATTTGCTTCCGTGACTATGGGGCGAAAGAATCGGCCATAATCTGTAATCACGTTCATTTCTCCCACTGAAGTCAATGGACTCAGGACCTGCTGTTAGTCTCCAAAAGGGCCGTGGTAGTCACGAACCCCACGTGACACTGATACAGGAAACTGACTCGCAGTGGACCGTCTTGGTTTATCCATTGTCTTTGATATAACCCACAAAATTGGGAAGGCCATGATCATGTGACCAATGTGCTTACTGGAGTAAGGAAGGAAGTATAAAGAGGGAAAGTCTGTGTTCAGAGGCAGGTTGAGGCAACAGAAGGGTCAAACAAATACAGGACTTTCCCTCAGGAGACCGGTGTTCGTGTCTCGTGTAAAACCAAGTGAACTTTGAGTTCTTTTAAAGTACGTTGTAGCAATGTTTCTGTTCCTAAACCCTACCTATGTAACTTCACTTGCCGAAATCTAAGCTACATAACATTACGTTAAGTCCGTAAGTTGTTGCACATCATACAAAGCGTTGTATGAGGATAGGTTGGTTAGGTGCCTAACAATCTTAAACTGCTTGCATCACTCACCCTGAACTGGGAGCTGACGGTGGGTTTGCGTCTGGCCGTTCCCATCTTCTCCTCGTTGTTCCTGCTGCCAACCTTCTCAAACAAGTCGTAGATGAAGTCCAGTCTGAGAGGCAACAGAAACATGATCGATTACACACCCACATCTGATTAACTTATGTCACATGGATGATAACAAATAAATAATTTGTTCATGAAATATATAGACATTTTCAGGAAAGTATTAACTGTTTCCCTAAACTCTCTGGGTAACTCACATTATATTGCTCGCAGTTGAGAAATTTAAATGAGTCTGAGAATTTAGGTAATCCTGGGACCTGTTTGGTTCTTTACACTTTTTTCAAAGCCCATCAGACATAGTCAGAAATGCATTTCTATACCTTTTCAGGCCCTTAAAAATTGACATTTCAAGGACTCTGGATTCTAGTTTTCACCCAACAATGAAAGTTTAATACTAGTCATTGTAATATACAGAATGTATTTGCATCAAATATTCATCTAAAATCTACAAGTATTTCTTCCTTGAATAACCAAAATTAACTTCAAACGAAGACTTATAACAGTCCCAATAAACCATTCATTTAGTGTGTGAAAGTCTTGCCTGCTGTCCTTGAGCATATTTAGGATGTCGTCTCTGAAGGTGTCTCTGTTCTTCTCCAGGATCCCTCTGACATCATACAGGACCTGACCAAGACACACAGGTTCATCATAAATCTCCCCGACTTCACTGAACAATACAGTATGCTGACAAGTGTCTCAGCTTTGCATCACTCACCTCCCCGGCATAATGTTTGATACCGAACTGATACTCAGCAAGTCTGGGTTTGACATAGTACGGGTTTGTCTGCAGAAAACAGGACAAAAAATAAAACAATGTGATGTTTAAGACAAGCACAGCAGCTCGACATTTTTCTTTAATAATGCATGCACTTTGTGTGTGTAAATAACTCACAGAGTGTCTGCTGTGCAACTTCTCCAGCAGGGTGAAGTCAGTTCCTTTGGGGAATCGACTCTCTTCATTCACAAGTGCCAACAGGCCCAGTTTCTAAGCGAGAGGGAAACAAACCATTATGATGTTGCATTAGCACCACTTTCTAAGACATCAGTGCAGTTTTATTAGATCAGTCACCAGAGAGCATCTGAGGCGTCCAACACAGTCTTTATTTTAACTCACTCCAGCACAACTCTGATTAAGAACTGACTGACCTTCTCTATCAGGTCGAGACACTCTGCGTTGTCCATCCAGTCTATGGCGTCCCACTGGACACCTTCCCTGTGGAGAGGAAACCCAAACAGTTATACACAGCAGGAACAAGACATTTATCAGCTTGACAGAGGACTGTTTAAGGGACACCGCTTTGTAACTGTTCGAGTCAAGGATCAACTACAACAAAGCGTTGTAGTGAGCCAACAGGAAGGAATGTCTTGCAACCTGTGTACAATCTGTGTACACGTTTGTAACAATCCTGCACCGAGGCCAAAGCATCAAATAAACAGCTGTTCTCTCACTGACAAGTTAACAAGACACCTCTGCAAATAGGACAGGTCAAGGTGTAATTTGGCCGCTCTGTCTGGTTCTACATTTGTTGAAATGCAGGGTAGAGATGAGTCAAAAGATATGTGCATACATTCAATCATGACACTGGGTGAGAGGCAGGGTACACCCTGGACAGGTCACCAGACTATCACAGGGCTGACACATAGAGACAGACAACCATTCACACTCACATTCACGCCTACGGACAATTTAAGAGTCACCAATTAACCTGCATGTCTTTGGACTGTGGGAGGAAGCTGGAGTACCTGGAGAAAACCCACGCTGACACGGGGAGCACATGTAAACTCAACACAGAGGGGCTCCAGCCAGCAGGTTGCTGTAAGGCGACAGTGCTAACCACTGCACCGCTGTATGTAGCAGTTTACCTGTTGTACTCCAGCTGCTCCAGAGAGAAGATATGCTTGTTGAAGTACTCCTGGAGTTTCTCGTTGGCGTAGTTGATGTTAAACTGCTCAAACCGATTCACCTGGAGGCGAACACACGTCTTATAAACAGATCTGCATGAAGGTGTGTGTGTGTCTGAAAAGAGCTTTGAGCAAAACAGTTCAAAGTTCTGACCTGAAAGTTCTCAAACCCAAAGATGTCCAGGATGCCGATGGATTTAAAGTTTTCCTTCCCTTTGATCTTCTGATTGATCTTGAGGATGATCCAGGAGAAACACTGCGAGTACAACGCCATAGCAACAGAGTCCCGGGAATCCACGGCCTGTACGGATGAGACGGAAACCCGAGGGGCAGCGTGAGTGTGTCGGTAAGAGCCAGAGATCGATCAAGAGATGGAGAATTAATGTGTGGAAATGTGTGTATGTGCGCTGACCTGCTCTATAGTGAGTGGGGAGCAGATTTCCTCTCCTCTGAGGATTATGGAGCGCTGAGTCAGGACTTCAGACAGCTGGAAGGCATCCAGGCCCAGCAGCTCACTGGCATTAGTGACCACTGAAAGATGAGCAAAGATGTGCTACACTTCTGCAATGCATCTTTCTAAGTTTTACTTTCCCTGCCTGACTTTAGCCGTGCACAGACCTTGCTTGGTGGTGATCTGGGCTCCGCCTGCAGTCATGAACTCGATGTTTCCCAGCTGTAAGACTCCTGACAGCAGCTTAAACATGTCTCTGATCTCCTCCTCTGTGAACTCCAACACCTTCAGCGCCTCCTACACACAGATAAAAACACAGCAAAAGAAGATTAGGTGCTACCAAAAGAAGAGGTGCTTTTAACACATTTTTATCGCAAAGACTGGGACGATAAAAGGGATGTAGTGTGGTTGCCAATTCTACATCAATGCAGTAACTCACAGAGGTTTGATAAATGGTGCCTTTGAATTTCAGCTGTTTGTTTACAAGAGAAAAACTCTCCGTAAACTTGTAATGTTACTCAATGCATGAGTTGACGACATGAATCCAACAACACGCCTTAAATTTCACTGTGACAACTTTGACCATTACTTTAGTTTTTATATGACATACACTTTTAGTAATGAGTGGATCTTCAAGCGTTTATATACATTAATTTCAACCAGGTTATGTGACTGCATATATCCTAATCCTCGCTCGGTGAAAAAAAAAAAAAAAAAAAGCATTGTACAGTGTCGTTCCTGAACTTGCCTGAGAAGGACTAAATGCACAAACCTGCTATTTTTAAATATCCCATGTAGAGAGACTCTCACTGCAGCCTGTTTTATTTTGTTCTGAAAATGTCGGCATGTAGCCTCGTTCTGTGGACGATAAACGAGATGCAGACTTCCATCTGTGTCACCAGTAATGAGGAAATACAGTAGGTGCTGGACGGAGCAGTGAGTGACAACAACCCCGCCCACATTTAAGAGTACTGTTTGCGGTAGAAACGCTAGGGTCTAGGTACCATGTCTGAAGGGTTACTTTTGGCTCCAGAGGTACCATACTGAAAGTACTTGGTGGAAACGGGGCTTCTCTGTCAGTTATATTTTATGTAATGCTCTTTCCAGGCTACAAACATCCCCTCAAGATTTGAAATTAGCTGTCTATATCTGTTATACCAAAAACACACCAAACAGCAGTGAAGTGCAGCCTGTAGCGAGCTGCCATGCAATGGCTATGAAAAGCTGCGGTGGCTGCTCTGAGCTGCGGCTGTTTGATTCTGCAGGGAGGTGCAGCCAAACCAAGCAGCAACGTCCAGGCTAAAAAATTAAGCCAACGCAAAAGTGCCAAAAACTGCAGTTCCTTTAATGGCCACTTGAGGCTGGCTTCAGAAGCGACTCAATTCCCATAGACCCTCATGTTAAAATGCGACAGCAGAAATAAACATGTTTAAAGCTTGGTGAAAAAACGGTTTTGGTCTCTATAGCTAATTTCCCCCTTCATGACAACTGTGCGGAGAATGAATTTTATATAACTCACCTATTTTTATTTTATTAAGGCTTAAAGTAACACATAATTAATGGTGTGGCTGACTGAGTGACAGGCTGTTTGTAAGATGTTGCTACAGTCTGTGAGTCAGATCAACCCCCAATCCTCCACAGCTCCACCCTCTCCTCCAAATATGGTCGCTTCTGGCTACAAAAAACCATGATGGCGATGGCCAAAATGCCAAACTCGAGGCACCAAATCAGGATTCCACAAACCAATGGGTGACATCATGGTAGCTACATCTATATTTTATATAGTCTATGTACGATATCCAAAGTATCAATGTATTGATGTATTGTATCCAACTGGCTAGCTGAATGCCGCTGTTAGCACTATTCACGCTGTTAGCACCGTAGGCTGTTAGCGGCCAGCTAAGCCCTCTCGATGTTGAGATACGTGTGCAGGCAATCTTAGCTCAGACTCTAAACAAAATGTCAAATTCAACTCCTTTGACTAACGTGCAAAGACCAGTGTAAACCTAGAAAGTCAGCTCAGATTACAAATATGACTTACAGTAACATGGATCATTTTAAATTTAATAAATTCCCCCCCCCCCCAAAATATTTATAAAACTCAAATCCACTTAACAAAGAAAGGACATGGGGAAAGACAGAGTAAATGCAGCCACACTGACCATAACACTGTTATACAGTTCTTTGTCATTCAGGCTCTTGTCCTTCAGACATCCTGATTGGCTGAGGTAGTGGAAAGATTCGGCAGGGTCCTCCAGGAAGTAGAGGCCTGATAGAGGAAACATATAATGAGATGCACATTGAGACACTTAACTGAACTTATACCATGCAGATGTCTGGAAGAGTTGCAGTGTGTTTTAATTGATCACTGTAACATGATCTGCTGCTACAGATCTTTTTGTATCATCAGATTTG
Source organism: Epinephelus lanceolatus (assembly GCF_041903045.1). Lineage (NCBI taxonomy): Eukaryota > Metazoa > Chordata > Actinopteri > Perciformes > Serranidae > Epinephelus > Epinephelus lanceolatus. The sequence continues at coordinate 28,637,108 of NC_135748.1, forward strand.
TCTGTTGTAAATGCATTCTGAACACTGTTTCAATACATGCCAGATACATCAAACCAATATTTGAACATTTGTATGCTTTCCCTTACTTTTATGTTCTTTGCTAGCACCTGCCAGCAGAGCGTAGAAGATGTGGTAGTTTCGTTCTCCAGGGTTTTGTCTCACCACTCGGTTCTACAGTAAAATCAATGCAGAGAAGCCATCAATAACATTTAATTATGAGTCACAATGCAGAACCAACAAATCATTTCTAATGAATTTTAACTTGATGTGAGCAGGCTGCAGACGTGGATACCTTTTCCAATAAATCTGAAAGGTAGAGAGTCAAGGAAGCAACAGTGGACACTAAACAAATGTACTTTTTTAGCATTACTCAATAAAAGCAAATACAAAATCTGGTACATTTAATACATATAATCTTGTTATTTAATGTTTAGATATAAGGATACAGTCAATGACGCAGCCTCCCTGGATGTTTCCGCCCTCAGAGAAGTGAAGCTGGATGAACTTCCCAAAGCGACTGGAGTTGTTGTTGTAAACAGTCTTTGCATTACCAAACGCCTCCATGATGGGACTGCACAGAGAGTAAAAACCTGCAGTTAGTGCATTTTGCTTAGTCTGTAACTTATCTGTGAACGCGGTGTAGAATATAGTACACCCACCATGTCCTGCAGAGGCCATTCATCATATGTTTCTCTGAGAGCAACATTGTTTCACTGACACACTCTTATCTACTGACTTTCTCTTCTCCACAATGCTCTGCTTCATATTAACATAATCATCATAAATCATCATAAACATCCAATTGTGCCAAATGCAAACACTGATTTGCTCTAACAAACTATCTGGATTTGTTCATAGGCTCCCTAAAGAATTGACTTAACTCAAGACAGATAAAACCGCCTTGCATGGCTGCACACCTTTAATATGAAATCATTACAGCTTTGCATTAACTTGATCCCAGTGAGGTAAAAACATTAATATTACATTTCACATTTTATTTATTACATTTCAAAATACACTGAATATGAAATGAATATCAAAGGTTAGCCTTAAAGCTGCAAAAATGAGTCCACCAGTAGATTTGTTGATCGACAGAAAATTTATCAAGTATTGCCAAACATTTAAGCAAATGTGCCAAACACATGCCTTAAGCTTTTATGTTCCAAACCACTGGAGCATGTTACCTGATGACATTAGGAGTGTCCCAACAGTATCAGCTTTTAAAGTTAAGTTTAAGACATTCTTTTTAGCCATGCATTCCAGTAGTCTGGTTCGATTATTTCATTTTATTTTGTTTCATTTCATTTCATTTTTATTTTATTTTATTTTATTTCTATTCTATCTTATTTTTATTTCATTTAATTTTTAATATATCTTTAAAATTTAATTTCATTTAATTTAATTCAATTCAATTAATTTAATTTAATTTTGTCTTATTTTGTTTTATTTTATTTTATTGCTTTTACTTTTACTGTTCTGTAATGTTATTTTATTATAATCTTTTATTGGTCTATTTATCTTATTCTATACTGTTTTTAGTTCTTTTATCAATTTTAATTTATCCTCTTTTAATGGCCCCCTTGTATATTTTCATTTTTTTTTTAATTTCAACATTTTTTTATCAGTTCTGAGTCATGTCTTTGTATCTTTAATTGGTTTACTCTTCATCTTAATTATTATTTCATGAGGTTTTATTCTACCTTTTAATGGATTTGATTCACTTTTATGGTCGGTTTCTGGCTTTGTCTGGTGACGGTAATTTCTACCTCACATATTCTGCAGCACATTTTGCTTTGACCTGGAATTAAATGTGTAATATGAATAAAGCTACTTTTCTCAGTGTTATATCCCTGTAAATTATTGAAAACTGAATATCTTTGGGACAATAAATGGGCAGAACATAAACATCTGAAGGTGTCTCCTTAGAAAAGGCAGTTTTTGTACTATTTTATGAACAAAAAAGATAAATCAATAGTGAAAATAATCATTAGTTGTTGCCCGAGTCAGCAGTCAGAGAGCTTAAAGACTTGCTTTCGACCTCCTTTTGAATTTCTTTTGACTCAGACTTGTCCCAGTATATTTAAAAACATCTCTGGCAGTAAATGTAAAGAAACATTTTCACGTTTCTCATCTGTACCTGCTCTGTACGATGGCCTGCTCCACTCGTGTACTTTTCTCCGATGGAGGAGTGCCGGCTGAGTTCTGGCTCATCACCGACAGGAATTGAAGCAACAGTTTGGTGCTCTCCGTCTTCCCTGCGCCTGATTCACCACTGGAGGACACACACACACACACACACACACACACACACACACACACAATTCAATTAAAGACACTGTGACCTTCTCTGACATTCCCATATCTCAAACTGGTCTGTTCGTTCAATCAATACAGAGCTTTGATAGTTTCAGAGATATTTCATTAGCTCACAGTCTTTATCAATAGAGATACCAACAGAGACAAAGTCTGACTGTAATTGAAAGAAACACCAAACAGGCCAGGAGCAGTTAACCAACTTTTTTTTCAATTGGTAATTCACCACCAAGGCAGATGTGATCTTTATTTCATCCTCTTCTCCTTCTTCATCTGATCTAAATAGCTTGTTATTTAGGACTGACTCTTGGAGCTTGATCTCGGCTCAAGTCTCTCCCCCAAACACCCACTGTGATCAATATGTCTAAAACGTGGAAATGCTCGTCTACTTCCTTTATCCTTCACATTGATTTTCATTGTCATTTTCTACCCGTCTCTGCATGGGCTCCATGCACAGATGAGCAAAAAGATCCACCTACCAGCACATTGAAAGCTAACTAATAAACACATTATATCTTGTTTGTTTAAAACCAAAAACCCAAATAAATGTGTCTTTATGTTAACACACCCAGATCCCCTGACCATTATATAATATTTTACAATATTTTTGGTGTGTTTGGATAATAAGTGGGTTCTCAATGGGCTAAGCTAAGCTAGCTGTCTCCTGGCTGTAGCTTCATGTTTACAGACACAATGGTGGTATCGATTTAAGAAAGACAATAAGACTGACGCTTAGAGACATAAAAAATGCATGTGTAACTGTGGGTAAGTAGGACGGTAGGAATTGTTGGATTTTCTAAAAATGGAAAAACCCTTTTGGCTAATGCATGCTGCGATAGGCTGCAGTCCCCTGTGATACAGGATTTAGAAGGTGGATGGATTGATGGTTGGGGCATGGATGGATTACTGAACGAGTGTACTGGGCACAGGCCCAAGAACCCCCCACCTCCCCACCCCCTTGGCTTTCACCTGCAAAAAGTCACTCAAATTAACACCTACTGACCAGGAAGAGACAAATGACTGCAAAAACACAGAAATTACCTCAAGCAGACACAACATCACCCAAATTAAATGCAAAATGACCTCAAGGAGACACAACATGACCAAAAGAGACACAAAATTGCTTCAAAGAGGCACAAAGTTGTCTCAGAGACACAAATTATTCCCAGTAAGACTCAAAATGACCAAACAAGACAGAAAATTACCTCAAAGTGACACATTAGGACCTACAACAGACATATAATTGTTTTAAAGAGACACAAAATTACCTCAGAGACACAAACCAACCAAAAAAAACACAAAATGACCTCAATAAGACACAAAATAAGGACAAGGAGACACAAAATAACCGAATAACAACGTCAAATAGACATAAAATTGTTTTAAAGAGACACTAAAATGAAATTACCTTAGAGACAAAAAAACGACCAAAAAAGACAAAATTATCTCAAAGAGACACAAAATTATTCCTAAAGAGACACAAAAATGACCTCAATAAGACATAAAATTACCTCAGTGACACAAACTGACCAAAAAAGACACAAAAATGACCTCAAAGAGACACAAAACTATCTTAAGGAGACACAAAAATTACCTCAGTGACACAAATCAACCAAATAATACACAAAATGACCTCAAAGTGACACATAACGACCTCAAATAGACATACAATTGTTTTATAATTTTATAATAATTGGATCCCCACAGACCCCCCTCACAGAACGTTACACCCAGGCACTTACCAGGAAAGCCACCACCATCACACAGGACCCCACCCACCCTCTGCACCCATCCTTCCAACTACTACCATCACGTCACCGTTACAAAGTCACACTTTCCCGGAAGAACACATACAAAAAAACTTTTGTTCCCACTGCCATCACCACCCTGAACAGTTTAAAACAACAATTGAAGTCCCACCCAGATACACTGCTTTGTCATATATCTTGTATAATGTCTATTGTGTTTTGTGTGTTCTTGTGTATTTTATTTCGGAGCTTGCCAAAGACGAATTTCTGTTACTTGTGACAGACAATAAAGGTTTATCTTATCTTATCTTAAAGAGAGTGCAAAATTACCTTAGAGTCATAAAATGACCAAAAAGACACAAAACTGCTTCAAAGAGGCACAAAATTACCTCAATGAGGCACACAGAAGTTTTCCCAATAAGACTCAAAATTAACTCAGACACATACCAACCAACCAACCAAAAACAAGATACAGAATTACCTCAAAGAGACACAAAAAAGAGGACAAGGAGACACAAAATGACCAAATAAGACAGAAAATTACCTCAGTGACACAAACCAACCAAATAATACACAAAATGACCTCAAAGTAACACATAACGACCTACAATAGGCATATAATTGTTTTAAAGAGACAAAAAAATTACCTCAGAGACACAAACCAACCAAAATAGACAAAAAATGACCTCAAAGAGACACAAAATGAGGACAAGGATACACAAAATGACCAAAAAACACAGAAAATTTCCTCAAAGTGACACATAACCTCAAATAGACATAAAAATGTTTTAGACACACTAAAATGAAATTACCTTAGAGACACAAACCGACCAAAAAAGACACAAAAAAATGACCTCAGAGACACAACAGTATCTTAGAGACACAAAAATTACCTCAGTTAAACACAAAATTACCTCAGTGACACAAACCAACCAAATACACAAAATGACCTCAAAGTGACACATAACAACCTCAAATAGACATAAAATTGTTTTAAAGAGAGTGCAAAATCACCTTAGAGTCATAAAATGACCAAGAAAGACACAAAATTGCCTCAAAGAGCCAAAAAATTCCCTTAAATAGACAAAAATGCCCCAGACAGACACAAAATTAGACACATAAACTGACCAGAAAAGGCACAAATTACTTCAAAGAGACACAAGAATTTTGCCAGAGAAGTACAATACTACCTTAGAGAGACACAAACTAACCTCCAAGAGACATAAAGGGACTAAAAAGAGAGAAATATCAACAAAAAAGACCCAAAATGACGACAAGGACACACAAAATCACCACAAAGTCAGTCTATCTTGCTTCTAAGTGGGAGAGGTGGTGGAGCCTTTTGCATATCTGTGTCCAGGGGCCCATTGTCTCATAATCAGCCCATGGGTTTGGGGGAAAGACTGACAGATGGACAAAGCATGAATAAGATGTAAACCAGTACATTTAATCATGACAGTACTCACCTGATGAGGACACACTGACTGTCATGGCGTTTCCAGATGCAGCGGTAGCATTCATTGGCCACAGCAAAGATGTGTGGAGGCAGCTCCCCTATATGGTGCTTAGAATACAGGTCCACCCTCTCTGGGTTGTACAGACCTGAGATCTGCTTGTAGGGGTTGACGGCTGCCAGGATGCTGCCGATATTGGTCTGGAAACATAAGAGAAGAGACATTTCAGGTTCTGGCTCTGTGTCATGTTTTTAGCCTTTTGTATCTTTTGTTTCTTTGCTTCTTTTCTCCTGTTGTCAGTTTTATTTTTCTCCGCTCTGTTTCAAACCTGCACCCACACACTTACAGTAAAAGCACTGACACATGCTCTCAGGGACATGTACAGCACAAATATGTGAAGCCTTGTGTTGATATTAATCTGGATGGGAGGGTGAGGGAGCACATCAGGGTGGAGATGTGACAGCAGGAGTGACAAATCAGATTTTTATTAGAAAGCTGAGAGACGATGGAGGGGGGAGAACAGATTTCCATTCTGAACTGTCTGTGCTGTAACAGTAACCTCACTTTCTGCGCTAGAAACAAAAACACTTGAGGTCAGCACGCCGTCCATGGTGTCATATTACCCTGTCTGTGCACTTCTGTGTACTACACACATTAAAATCTGTGCTGAAGGACACAAATACACAGTGACGCATGGACTCACAGTGACACAGAAAGCTGACCCACACAGGGTGAATTCTTATGATCAGCTTAAGGGAAATCCGTGTATGGACAATATTTCATCATCTAGATTAGGTCACACCCAGGACGGCTGGTACTGGTCTGCTGTCTGGTAATCTTCCAGGTTTTCAGGCTTGTGATCAAAATGTGCTTCTTTCAATTGATCTAAATATCCATTCTTTGGGCCACATTAGAGATTATCGTCTTTTACGTCATCAGTGGTCATGGGTGAGATGAAACCCTAGAGGCAAGATGGGTAGTGGAGTTCTATGAACATCAGCTAATGCTTCTATTCATTACAGACACATACACATAAACAAATGACCACAGCAGTTCATCTCTGTTGTGACTAATGAGTCCATTATGGATTCTGACAGAGACAGCAGAGCAGTTTGACGCTACACTCCAACAGATTTACTGTACAAAAACCAAGAATCATGGTTCTAATGCATCTGTTTCTATTCCTGGGGTGTAAATACAGACAGTGCGGGCAGTGCAGCTGCACTGGGGTCCGTGGGGTCGGGGGGAACAGGCCCCTTGTGAGTGGTTCAGATTGACACTTCAGAAATGAGTTCAAGGAGCTAAAGTTAAAGTAAAAGCTTTGACATTTGCTATATAGCACTCTGTAGCAAAATGATATGCTCTGCCTACATAAACTATAGTCCAATGTCTCTATTTGATCATTTGACGAGATGATACAAAATATGGCAGCTACTTTAGGAGCAAAATCTGTCAAGACTGACAAGCTGAGCATATCTGCAAGCCAGACAAGCAGTCGTGCATTTCAAACATAAAAGTGTGCATGTGTGTGTGTGTTTGTGTGCCTTGGGGGCCGTACACATGCTGCATTTTTGCGCCCAAAAATTCATTGTTTTCAATGTAGATGCACGGCAGGTGAGCTCAAACGCTAGAGTAACGCTGTCACAGTGTGCACACATTTCCGAGCACCTATCGCACCCTGAGATAAACAGAGTTCGACTTTCGAAACGCAGCAGCGTGCACCACATGTCATGTGATGAGATAGAGCCAATCACAGCTGACAGATTTCTTTCCCGTCTTCCTCAAATATCAGTCTGCGGTAAATATGAAGAAGTTGATCATAGAAATGGAAACATGGACTATCGCATTGCCAGACACTACAGAGACAGGAACCATAGCTCTGCTGCTTCTGTCAAACGTATTGGTCTAGAGAGGATTCTTCCTTATCCAAGGGGAGGAAACCTGGTCTGAAAATTGTTAAAAAGGGAAGCATATTGGATTTTCACTTTGAACTAAATGGAACCACATGGCCTAAATGAGACACTAGATTTAGGCACTTTTTTGTCATAATTGATATGCTGACGTCAAGTGATTGCACCTGAGTGAGGGAAAGAAAAGGCAGGGCACTCCTCCTCACTACCCACCCTCCTCCTCTTTATGAAAGGATTTTGTGCTTTAGGATTCCACTGAAGTGAATTGATGGTTGTTCCTGTTCTTGTTTTGCAATATATCTTTATCTAGTCAGTTATTTTAAGACTACTTTTGTATATTTATTGCATCTATGATCGTTGGGTTGATGCTTGGCTTTTCTACTTTCTTGATACTTCATTTAATGCACGTTTCTTCTGTTTACAGACAATTAGACCAGCTTGAGAAAGAAGAAAGGCAGGACAAGTATGTAATGCGATGTGCCTGGTTGTTTGCATGATATGAGGTGTTCTCAGGTGGTGGACATGTGTACAGAACCATATATGGAGTCTTCTCAGCACGTGATCACCCTGCTGCTGTTGGATTCAGTGCAGCTGCAGCCTTGTTAAAAGCACCTGTGCAATGCATGTAGCAACAAACCAAATGAAGCCATGTTGTTTGTAGCATTTCAAAGTAAAGTGTGGTGTATCTGCTTATTTGCTATCAATCTGATGTTTCCTGCCATCACCTGCACCAAGTTATAGGGACTGACAGCGCTGTGCACAGGGCATGTGCTTTTGAAGAAGTTGATCATGTTAGAGCAGGGCTGCCCAGAGCTTTACATCTGTCCCACAGACAATATTCTAGGCCTAATATATAAAGGAGCACCTGGAAAAAGATCGGCTCTGCACTCTGGAAGTAGGCTACAATAAGGTGCTGGTTTTGGTCGCTTAGCAATCTCAGACACAACCTGTCTCTGTGCCCTTGACAGTTGGCACAGAGTAGGCACAAAAGTAGCAGCGCCTGACCTTGCGTTTTTCAGATGGTTAAAGACGTGGCATGTGTACAACCCCTTACAACTAATAACTAGCATGTGTAAGAAGCCGTCACAGTAGTGTGCACTGGGGCCTGTCATGACTACCTTACACTGCTGTTGTCATTTTAGGGGCTCTGACACACCAAGCTGACAGTCAGGCCGTCAGTGAGTCTTTGTCGCCCTAGGTTTGGCGGCATGTCCTGCACCATTGTCATCCCTTGTCACCTGTTTTACGGCCCATTCACCATGAATCTGGTATGGAGAATTATTTCCTCTCATGCAGACGCAGAGCATACATGATCATTTGCCATTGGTTGTCGTCTTTGTGGTGCATTCATTTGTAGACACAGGCGAGGTGAGTTGACTCAACAGTTGGCTTACGTCAACAAAAAGTTTCTGTGCAGCAAAAATGTGCATTAAAAGTGAAATTGTCATCACTGGTGTTGCCGATTTAACCAGGATTAAAATCTAAAGAATAATAATGTTTGTTTTAACCTTTGGTTTAATGTACCACAGTATTCTCACTTTAAAAGCCTCTCCATCTCACTACCTGTTCCACTCAGAGTGGATGTGTGTCATAAGATGATTTGTGTTTCCCACTAAAAGCCTCATGCATGCAAAGATTACTGGAAAAGGAAAAGGGTGGGCACATCAAGACATGAACATAATGTACACACACGCCCGACCACATATATACGCTCTCACACACACGTGTCTGTCTGAATGCACTTACATAGATGTTATCCTTCTGGTAGCGCTGGTACAGGTTGTGCATGATGGCGGCCTCGTGCAGCTCGGCCAGCGCTGACATGTCCTCCACTCCATCGATGCTGGACTGGTGCATAGCGTACACCCGCTCCCTGGTGACCTCGGCCTGCTGGAGGTACAACACCTGGAAGACAACAAGACGTACAGACTGTCAAATATCATCCCCTTAAGTTTATTTAACTAATGAGTTAAAGTCTTGTTTTTGTGGATGCCTACATTTTCTACATTTTCCACCACAGCTTTCAATAATCCTGAATTTGTTGCAGTCATACACACAAAGTTTACAGAACAAGAGAGGAGGCTCCACTTGCATCTGACAGCGATGTAACCCAAAACAGGCTCTCTTGATGGCACACAAATCCTGTCCTTAAGAAAGGGAATAAATCTACCCAAAAAATCAAAGCACACTGCCTCATTAAAATTATGATCTAAAAAAAAGACAGGCGCTTATTCACCATGCAGCGATCTTCCTCAGGGTCAAACAGTCAGGAATATCGAATCTGCTCAGACTGTTTAAACTGTTTAATTAGATGAGCGTTAAAGTTCATTCTTGACCTTGGAAACAGTATTTTGACACAAAAAAAGCTAAAAATATTTTAGATTAGTGCGTATTGACTGCACACCGCCCTTCCTCAGGGTCAAACAGTCAGTACTAACAAATCTGTTAAGACTGTTTGACCTGTCTTCATTCTTGACCTTGGAAACAGAAGTTTTAAAAGTTGCAACTGGAGCTGCAAAATTTAGCTTTGTCAGTTTTTTTCACTGGCATTAACAGTCAGTCCCTGGTCTTTTGTGTGGAAAATTAATGGAGAGGCAGACAAGGAGATGAGATTGCCTTTAACAACAAATGTACAACATAGAGCTTTCTATAACCAACTTCCTGCTTTCGTTATCTGCCACCAAATCGACAGTCATTCACCAAACAGCCGCTGATCAGAGAGCTGATGAGCGACAGAGATTTCATTGCAAAACCACAGATCGATACCAATACCAAAGAAAATCCACCACTCCTTATACCCAATTAGATATCATGGTAAAAACAAAAACAAAACAATAAATCTGGTGTACTCAAATATACACTTGGGTCTTGTTCACAAGTGAGGGTAGAATGAAGCGTGAGATTAATCGGTGGTTCGGTGCAGCATCTGCAGTGGTGTAAGCGCTGCACCAGACTGTCGTGGCAAAGAGAGGGCTAAGCTGGAAGGTGAAGCTTTTGATTCACTGATCCAACTACGTCCCAACCCTCATTTATGGTCATGAGCTCTGGGTAGCGACCGAATGAATGGGCTCAGCCTTAGAGATAGGGTAAGGAGCTCGGAGTAGAGCCGCTGCTCCTTCGCATTGAAAGGGGTCAGTTGAGGTCGTTCAGGCATCTGATCAGGATGCCTCCTGAGCGCCTCCCATTAGAGGTGCTCTGGGCACGTCCAACTGGTTGGAGGTCCCCGGGGCAGACCCAGAACATGCTGGAAGGACTACATATCTCATCTGGCCTGGGAATACTTTGGGGTCCCCCAGGAGGAGCAAGAAAAGTGTTGCTGGGGAGAAGGATGTCTGGAGTGCTTTGCTCAGTCTGTTGCCCCAAAGATATGGCCTTGGATAAGCCGATATAAATGGATGGATGGATGGATGGATGGATGAATGGATCTTAGCTTAGCATCAGCTGAAATCTGACAGACTATTTCTTGCCAAGGTGGTGCAAAACCCCTCTAGCACTGCTACTTGTCGCTACTAAAGTAAAAAAAAAAAATATAAAAATCGAACAAATCAGATATACCGTGTGCATTACTGAGGTAATAGTAGTCATTTTGTTAGCTTTGGACAGAGCCAGGCTAGCTGTTTCCCTCCATTTCCAGTCTTTAAGCTAAGCTAAGCTAAGCTAACTGGCTGCTGGCTGTGGCTTCATATTTACAGCACAAACATGAGAGTGGAATCGACCTTCTCATCCAACTCTCAGCAAGACAGCAATTAACTGTATTTCCCAAAATGTTGAACAATCAATTTACAAGAATTTTAAGGTGATTTTCCTGTAATGTATCACACACACACACACACACACACACACACACACACACAGAAACAATGGGCGGCATTGCAACGTATATTATGCCGGTGTTACTTGGCATTGTGTGTGTGCTCAAGGTCAAATAAAAAGGCAGAAAATACATCACAATATTTCCTCCGTGGTAGATGTAATACTTGAGTTTCAGTTGTCATGCTGGTAGCAATGGCTTCTGGATAATAAAGGTTTCTTGTTCAGAGTGCGGAGCGAGCCAACGTGTTCATGAGATGCCAACGTTGTGAGGTCTTTCCATTTTTAGCATTAACAGGCTAATTGTGATGCAACGTGATGAAAATACAAAGGGTGAGAACACCGAGCTTTGTGGCTCTTCTTCTAACCAGACCCCCATCTCATCTATGTCATCCATCGCCATGGCAACAAGAGAGCAGGGGACAAGGCGGGTGGGGAGCCCGTCTGTTGGAAGGGGAGGAGGAAGAAGAAGAGGAAGCAGAGAAGAAGAAGAAGAAGAAGAGAGAGTAACAGATCTGACCTGGCAGGACGTAACAGGTGAAAGTAGCCCGGTGTGTATTCATATCAGATACACACACACACACACACACACACAGACAGGAGGCTACGACGATCCCCGACTTTCTCTCTTGTACGCAATCCAAACACACACGGATAATTAAAGTGATTCTATTTCGGCGTAAAGGTCGTTCATTCATTCCAGCAAAATCAACTTGTCTAAGAATAGAAAGGTTGTTAATATGTCAGCTCAGTCTCACAGCCAGCATCCGACCTGTGTGTTGGTGGGTGTGTGTGTGTGTGTGTGGCTGTAACAGATGTGATGGGAGTCTGTTGAGAGTGGCAGAGGGGCACGCTGTAGGCGTTCAGACATCTTGTTCTTAAATAAATCTATTTCACTCCAGTAACAGTGTCTTCCACCGCACAGAGCTGTGTGTGCGTGCAGACATCTCTCTCAGGGCGAACAAACTCAGCGGTTTCATCTTTTGCCAACATGTCTGTGTGTACAATGTTGCTTGTGGCTGACAAATAAAAACCTGTGTGCTATACAGTGTACATTAATTCCTAGCCTTCCCTCTCATGTCTTATAGAAGTGCAGACACTATGTGGATTCTCTCTGATGGTAATTGTTGATGAAGGTCTCACCCATTAAATCTCTAACCTTTCCGCACTCACTCAGCTGTGATGAAATGACCCAATTATCCCTCGTCCTCCATTAGAGAGAGCATAACTTATGTAGCTCACCATATTCACTGTGACCCTGTCCACTTGACTCTTTGTCTTCACCTCTTTACACCCATGGTGTTTAATCAAGGCACTGACACGCTGCTACAGAAGCAAAATGACTTACATATGAGTATTACCGTCGGAGGGTCAATGTCAGCGGCCAGTACTGGCAGCAAATGTGCAAAACTGAAATAGAAATTGCATTGCAGCAACAATAAAACTAGACCGGAGGGTTGCCTGTTCAAGTCCCCGTCTGGACCAAATATGGAGAGTGAACTGGTGGCTGGAGAGGTGCCAGTTCACCTCCTGGGCACTGTCGAGAGCAAGGCACCGAACCCCCCAAGCGCGCCTGACCAAGGCAGGCCCCTCACTCTGATATCCCTCCACTTTGTGCATGTATAGGTCCTGTTTGTGCATGTGTGTGTCTTTCTGTGTGTTAATGACAAAAGAGTGAAAAAATTGAATTTCCCCTCGGAGGGGATTAATAAATTTATTTAAAAAAAAAAAAAAAAAAAACTGAAGTCAGTATTTTAAGTTCCTAATTCAAAAATGTGCTATTAACATACTAACATTTACTCATATTCCACAGGACGTCTAGTGCCTTTCACACAACGAGATTTCGCCAAGTAGGATATGCTCCCGGATCAACATCCCACATCATGTTCCTGGACGGACATCAACCAATCACAGCCCTGGCTGTGACATCATCACTGTGAACCCTGTGCGCCAGGGTTTAGGGGTGGGGGGAACGATTTTTAGATGCATCGAGATTCTGTTTTGAATGATGCGAGTATCGATGTGGAAATCTCATAATCGATTTTAATTTTGTTTTTTTATTTTTTTTTCAAATGACCGTAACTCCTCGACCATTCACACTATTGACGTAATTCCAACAGATTCTGAAAGCTGAGAAGCGGAGCTTTTCAGATGTACGGTACATTACTAGAGTAGAGTCGATGAAAAAATGCCAACGGCCCTATCTAGAGCCAGTGTTTGGCTCTTCTGGGCTACCACAGAAACATGGCGGTGCAACATGGTGACCTCTGTGTACGAAGACCCGCTCCCTATGTAGATATAAACAGCTCATTCTAAGGTAATGGAAGCACAATTCTTATTTTTAGGTGAGTATACACTAAAGAAAATATACTTATTATCTTGTATTCAATTTCTGCCAATATATCCCCCTAAATCCCAGACAATTTATCTTTCCTGCTATTCTGAACATTTGATACTGATTCAAGATCACTGGTAACTTTTACATCTGTGTATTTCTGTTGATGTATGTGTGGTTATGCACAGTCCGTGTGTGATGTGCACGGGACACACACTGAGTGATGAGATGCATTAACATGCCTGTTGGTCATGACTTGAACAGCTTTGCACACGCACAGATGCGTTCACAGTGACTGTATTACATCCAGACTGGGGTGTATTCCTATTTCTGTGAGAACAAAAACACTGAAAGTCCCTCAAATGACATCCGAGTCCATTAGTTTTAGATAAGGCTTTTCTCTTCATTTTCCCACCCTATTAAATCTCTTTCTCTCCTACTCTCACTGTCTGCATGCCTTTATGTCTCAGACATCACTTCTCTGTCTCTCTCATCTCGCTTTCCCTTTGTACGTCACTCCCTTCCCCCTCGTTGTCATCTCTCTGTTCTCTCCATCTCTTCCTTCCTCACATCAGCCCACTCTTCATTAATTTACCCCCTGCCCCACACTGCATCTCCCACATTTCAGCCTCCTGCAGCTTCCTTTTTCTTCCTTCATTTGTCCGTTTTCACTCTTTATTGCTGGTTCCTGTATCCTCCACGCTTCAGTTTTTTTGCTGTTGTTTTTACTGCAAGTCTTTCTGCTCTGTCTCTCTACATGTACACGGTTCCCCGTGTGTTCACTCAAAGACCCACTGTAATGCCTAAATGGCTCAATCTGGGACCCCTGCCTATAATTGAAGGCTTACTGAGAGCCATTTCAATCAGAAAGTCAAGCCTGCCGTAGCAATCCAGGGGTAAATTATAGTGGAACAGAAGATAAGGCTTCACACACATACACACATACACACACACTCCACATCACATGTGTTGAAGGGAGGAGGGACACTGGGGCGACTGAAATGGAGGCCTGGATCTTGGTTGTCAAAATTCTCCGCTCGTCTCATTTCTTTCCATTAATTGTAAAACTTGTCATAATGCTCTGTGTCAAGGGATAATCATTGTCAAGGTTATTTCTTCAGACTTTAGGAAGCTTGTTTCAGTGTCACTGAAGACATTCAAGTTCCCCTCCAGATGTTTTAACATATGTAAAAATGATTAATATTTTGTTTAACATGGTTTTCCAATATAGTTTTTTTTTTAAACTGAAAAGGTACCAGAAGCAGATTGGTCCCCAGATTTTGCTGAAGAGTGATCGCTCTTCACTTTGACGCTGCACTTTGGTACAGACACCTCCGTACATGGAGGCAGCTGCCCGAAGGAGAGAGGCTTCGCTATGTAAGTCTCCAAAATAACTATCTTCTGTCTTCTACTTAGAAGTACTAGCTTTTTTACCATACTACTGTCACAGCTCAAGTTTCTTAAGTTTTATTGTTTTTATTTCATTCATTTATTCATGTTGTTTCCTGTTTTACTTTGAAACTCACAATCTCCTCTTGTTTCAGATCACTTCACTTCCTGCCCCTGTGACTTCACCTGAGTCTGATTGTGTCCCGCCCTGATTAGCCTCACCTGTGTCTCGTTATCCTTCCCCCTCACCAGAGTATTTAGTGTGCGTCTTGTTTTCTCTCGGTGCCAGTTCGTCTTAGCTCCTTGTGTGTCTAGCGTTTCAGCCTTTTGTTTCCATGTGTCCCTTTTTTGTTTTTCTTTTGGCTTTAGCCTGCTGATTGACTCTGCCTCATCCCTATTGGATTTGTTTGCCTCCACTGACTTTTCCTGTCCTTTTGTCTACCGAACCAACCTTTTGACCAGTAAAGACTGTTTAAAGGTTGAATATTTGTATTGAACAGTCAAATCTGATTTGACATAATTTTGAGTTGGATACATCCCTAGATGTTACACTGCCTTCACATTGGTCCGGTTTACATCGCAAAACTGCACATTCTACCTGTCAAAACTTTCACTGTGGGGGCGTCGCTGGCTTAGTGGGTAGAGCAGGCGCCCCATGTATAAGGCTGTTGCTGCAGCAGCCCGGGTTCAAATCCAGCCTGTGGCCGTTTGCTGCATGTCGTCCCCCCCTCTCTCTCCCCCCTTCATGCTTACCTGTCCTGTCCATTAAAGGCAAAATGCCACAAAAACTGTGCTAATGCAAACTATGGTTCTCTGTCAAGTCCACTATGTCTAAGTCTGTTCCCCTGTTGATACTAGTTTCCTATATTATACAGCAACTGGCTTTCATATTATTAATGTACCTATTCTAGCTTGTCCACGGTACATTCAATTCTCAGATTTTAGGGCACAGACATTGCCTCCTTTAGTAGAAGAATGTGAAAATGCCTCTCTAGTGACAGACTTTGTACTGATACAAGTCAATATAGTCAAGGTCAGACATTTTAAGGGGACATAAAGATAAGAAAAACATATTTTTGAGTGGAGGGGGACTTTAAACAACTGTTTTCACAGGTTGAGTAATACTTCTCGTGACAATTAAAGTGAGTTTTGACGTATAAAATCTGTGGGGTGCCCCTCTAAAGAAAGATCTATCTTGAATGGTGGTCTCTATCAAAAAAACCCAAAACTGGACATTAAACTATAGGATTAAATCAAATAAATGCCCGGGCTACAGTTCTGGATTTTACAGTTGCGTCTAAAGCCAAAGCTGCTTTCAGAAACAAAGGCCTTTCACAGCAGATAAAGCGGACATGTTCGGGGAAAACCATTTGGGACAGCCCAGATGCAGATGATTCAGAGAGGAGGGACGCTACAAAGTGAGAAAGTATGTCAGTGACTGAAATAAAACGCAGCTGAAGTGGAAGAGAAAAAAAAGGTTTTCTCAAACGTCTTCGTCTTCTTCTTCCAATGCCCTCTGGTGGGTTTTAACACACATTCTGTGCTTCTTGGCGCACATTAACACACACAAAGAGGACACATACGCACACAAACTGTACTGTATATCAAGCACACACACACACATACACACACAATAAGTTTGACTACCCAGAGAGTCTAAAATGGGATACATCATATTCAATAATTCATTATTGGAGAGAGGAACAGAGGAAAGACATGGAATTAGTGAGAGAAAAACATTAACAGAGAGACGAACATAGACTGAGAGGGAGAGACAGACAGAATGAGAGTAATGTAGAAGTAGAGCATGGTTAACCAGGTCTGATTTCTCTTCAGTGTTACATCTCTGACAAGACATGAAGAGTGGGAGAGGAAGCTTCTTAAAGGATAACGCTGGTGTTACTCTGTATTTTTCCTATTGCCAAAAAATCCCATGAAAAGAACAACACCAACAAAGCCTTAGTCTGTCTTCTATCTGTCTTCTCTGCCCAATTTTTCATGTTTAAATAAATAATTTCCCAAAATGTCTGGGACTATTTTCAGCTGTGGATTTATACACATTTGGTACACTAGTGAGTATTTACAGCATGAATATGGTGTATGTAGGATTAACTTAAAATTAATTACAGTGTCCATATTGACCCCTTGAAACCTGAGCAAATTGGCTGGATTTCTTAAAGTAAATAAAGTAAATAAAAAAAATTGCAAGAATTATTTAAAAGTTAATAGTTGACGTAGTTAATAGTTGATAAGAATAAAAATAAAAAACAAACAAACAAGGAAAATGTTATAAAATTCTAATAATTCTGTAACATAATTTCAAATATGTAATAATAATTGTTATAAATGCATTTTTTCCCTAGTTTTTTAAAATAAATTTATAGATTTTTTTTCCCCCATGTTTTTGAAAGAAATGGCACCAATTTGCTCAAGGGTTCAAACGTATATATACTTGCGAAAGACGTCTGAAGCAGCACAAAAAAAGTGATGTTGCGCCACGTTTCAAAGGGTTTATCGTAAATAGGGTCTATGGATGTTGTTTGGTCAGTGCTGCCCATTTGGCTGTAATCAGGCCATTAAATAGCAGCTATCAGTGGTTATAAGCATCATTGATATGGGCTAGAAGGACCCTGGCACGCCTACTGTTAGGTTCAGAAGGCCATTATCAGACAATAAAATGGTCCTTTATTGTTGGACGGCAGCCTCTCATGGCCATGATAATTATGATGGAATCAAAGCATGAAGCCAGGTGATTCAGTATCAGAGGGAGGGGTGGTGGATGGGTAAAAAGGACATAGGGCTTTCACCCAGGAGAGTGAGGTTTGTCTCCCATGTGAAAACAAAAATCAGCATTGACTTGGGGTGTTTTCACACCTGCCCTGTTTGGTTCGCGTCAATTGAACTCAAGTTCATTTGCCCCCTAAGTGCAGTACGTTTGGGCAGGTTTGAACACAGCAATTGCATGCAGGTGTGCACCAAAACAACTGGACTGAGACCTTCTTGAAGAGGTGGTCTCAGTCCGGTTAAAAACTATATCTATGAGGCTAAAAATGACAGATAATGGAATATAATGGGATTAAAAACCGAATCAGGTGGTCACGGCTTAGTTCAAACTGAAATAAACTTTTGGGTGTACTGCCATAAATTTTAGTGGAGACATTTGAGGTCC
Organism: Epinephelus lanceolatus; assembly: GCF_041903045.1. Taxonomy (NCBI): domain Eukaryota; kingdom Metazoa; phylum Chordata; class Actinopteri; order Perciformes; family Serranidae; genus Epinephelus; species Epinephelus lanceolatus. The sequence continues at coordinate 28,655,236 of NC_135748.1, forward strand.
CCAGGGGATGACTCTTGGTTAAACTTGAAACCTCTTCTGACTTCCTCTAGCATCATCATTTAGTTTAGTTTTTAATTATCCAGTGTTATCCAGCATTTGTTGGATAGACTGGCACATTTTTGTTCGAAAAAAAGTCCTAATAATTTTGGTGATCCTCTTGACTCTTCCTCTAGCGTGAGGTTTGTGTTTTTATGTGAAAGGTCTTGAAAATTATTTGACAGATTGTCATGAACTTTGGAGGAGGATAGATGGAGGTCTGCGCCTCAGAGAAATAAGCTATATGACAATACTTTGACTAAAATTACTAAAATTACTGCACCCTTGACCAGCTTTTGCACATGTGAACACACTTTGACACACACGCATACATACAGTGCACGGAGCGGCCTTCCTGTAAAGCCCTCTGATGTCTGAAGCTGCTTTGCATGAAACAGGAGGAGAGCCATGGGAGACAAGCCTCTTCGTCTGACTTCACATATTAGCAGCAGCCAGAGTGAGGAGGAGAGGGGACGAGAGGGATAAAGATAGAGCGCTGTGGGCACAGTGACCTATATACTCTGCAGACCTCTATTCAGACCAAGATACAGTATCACACAGCACTGTACCTGCAGCTCTCCGCTTTGACCTTGGATCTGATGTGGCAGAACTCCATGCGTCAGATTAGGATTGTGGAACACACAGGAGGTAATCAGACCCTTCAGATCAGAATATATTAGAAGCTAAAGGAGCAGCCACCAGTGCTGGGCAAGTCTCTTCATCTTTAAACCAAGTGTCATGGTGAGTTCTGCTGGACCTGCTACATTAGCCAGGTTTGTGATTTGCTCCTGTGCAGCTGTCTAAAGGAAAATGCTAATCACTAGAGGTGGGAATCATCAGACACCCCACGATACAATACCAAGCCAACGGTCAATCATTGGTCAATGTCAGGCTTCCCTCACCACTGGCTCTAGTCGGTCCTTCTCAGCTTAGGTTTTATTGTTAATGTGATTAACTGGCTAACTAGTGTCTTGAATCTGTCCTGTCGGTCTTCTAGTTTCCCATTTTGAATGAAAAAAACAGCCGACCGCTGCCAAACATACATGCTAGTTGGCCGGTGGCTCTAGCCTTTGCGATGTGTTCAAGTTTTTCTGTCCGAGACACATGAGGCAAACAGTCAGCCTCCGTCACCAATAGTTCTTTGATGTCGGTTTGATGTGTCTGAGCCTAAAGTAACGATACAATCAAACCAATCAGCTGACTATGGGTGTTCCCTCTCCTTGTTAGCCAATCAAACTTTGCCACGATCTCCTTCAACTATTCATGTTGCTGCTGCCAAACTTAAAATCTGTACTACCTGCTCCTCTCAGCTGTCATTTTAGGCGAAATCGTCGTGCCCTCCTCCACCCCATTCACCTCCAGCTAGAGCTTAGATTGGGCTCAAAAAATCTAGCCCCACCCCACCCCAGCCCATGCATGTTCTGCCCGAGCCCGGCCCGTCCCTTTAACTGTGAGCCCGGTTTAAACCCGACATTTTTTTAAGGATACGAACGTGAACATTGAAGGCTGACTCTTGTCTTTCTTTCCATGGCAAGCCTTCGTCATGTGCCTCTTACGTGTCGAGGTCCCCATCTTTTTGCTGTCACCAGCATCGAGCTGCACTTGGTACACTCCACGAAGCCAACACACACGTTGTCATCGTCGACAACTCACATGTGGGCGGCCAGTGGCCTGATTGAACTGTTTTATCTATTAAAATAAAGTTTTCAGTCTGTGCATTTCACTTCAGTCATTTTTATTGCAGCAAAATGTATCATTGGACTTAAAACGTGTTTTGTTTCCTCTTAGTTCCCTCAATGTGCCGTGTAAAATTGACTGTGCTGCACACCTCCAAAGTGCATTGGACCCCTTGCCTTTCTGTTACTGCTGATCTTGGTGTGTTGGATTTAGGAAGAGGAGGTTAATAACAAGCTTTAACTCTGTTAATGCCTCCTCTGCCCCACAGCACCCATTCAGCACTGGGGTGTATAACACCTTTCACATGTCATCATCCTTTAAACCCTCACTCATCCCAGCCTAAGGGGAACCTCTGTTACATTTTCCACAGATAAGGGACACTGCAGGGAGACAGGGATGGTGAGAGACAGACAGAAGGCAGGAGACAGATAGGGAGGTGTGTGTGTGTTTGCGCATCAGAGTTAAGTTAATCTCATTATATGATAGTAAGCGAGTAAGTGAGTAACTGTGGGGTCCTCAGAGGGGTAGGAATATGAAACTGTGGAGAGGAATGTGGGTCAGGAGATCACACAGCAACATCAGCTTGTTTCTGCACCAGATCAGACAAAACAAGTCATTTCTGCGCTTTTCATTTGACGGAGTGTGTCGGTTTCTGTATGAGTGTGTGTGTGTGTTCAAGTCTGCAGTCATTTTGTGTGTGCACGCGGAGTAAGGCATCCCTGCAGCATGTTCTGTGCTCGCGTGAGCTTTCGCTGCAGCTTTCACGCTAGCTACTGAAATCCAGGTCACATAACACACACTATCCATAACTCATCGCTAACGTAACCTGTGTATGTGTATGCGTGCATGTTCAATTGTGTGTGTGTATGTGTGCTGTTTAAGTGTAGGGATGTAGGTGTGTGTTGACTTCTGTGTGTTTGTTCATATTCTCCCATGTGCAATACGTTCCTGTGTGGGTGAAGTGTGTCCTATAGAGCTATACATTGGGGCATCACAAATATAGCATGTATAAGGAGGAGCCTGATGCTAACCCTGTGGCCATATCCATGGCAACCACACCAAGAAAATCTCTGAAAGGCACAGAATTGCCTAAACATGTCTGGCTATGAATACGGGGTTGTAAATATAAACTTTCATCTGGGGTTGCAACTGATTATTTGCATTATGGACTAATCTGGTAATTACTTTCTCAATTTATCATTGTAATTATAAAATGCTACAAAATCTGTATATAATATAAAAATATATATAATAAGAGCCAAATGTGATGTATACAAGTTGCATGTTTTGTCTAAAAGTCTATTTGTTTTAAAGATGACTGAAACGGTTATTGAATATTATTAATAATGGTCAATTTTTTTGTCAATCAACTTAGGCCACAATCCTACTATCATATAAAAACTTACTGGGGTGAAGCATCTCAGTTAGAAACTACACTTATACATTTTAAACAGACATTTTCAGACATGTTTCAGTTAGTTTCCTGTTTAAATCTAAAATAATTGACAGACATTACATCAGTGAATTAATTACCAATATGACCAAAACTACTGTGGTCTATCTCTAGTTTTTATTATCATCAGTGTGTTCTTTCATTTCATTATCTTCATACCATCTCTTTGCTCTGTATTCATCTATATCCAGTCACTGACCCAGTTTCAGGACAGGTTCATTAAAGTTTCCTTTAATCTGATCTAATCTAATCGTTTCCTCTCTGCAGTAAGTTATAGCCTACAGATTTAAAGAAGATGGCCTTTTAATAAAACTAGGATGTCTATGCAGTAGAAGGATTAAAATACTTTTGAAATTGATGCTACAGAACCAGAGGAAAAGGACGCTTTTGCTCAAGAAGGATACAGAAGCACTGCACTACACCAGACCAATAAAGACTCCCGCTGGTGGGTGATATAATGTGAGCACGTCCATTTGAAAATGGATCTCGATCTTTTACAGTTAAAAACATGTTCCTGAAAACATTTGAGGCAACTCAGTAAGAGAATCTTGATCGATATTTGATCTGCGTTAGATCTCAGTTTTTCTGCCTCCGTTTTTTACTGTGCAGAAAACAGTATGGCACTAGACTCACAAGTCAGTCTTTAGACGCTTTGCTTAACTAAAGACTGATGACTTTCTCCCTGATTTTGTGTGTAGATGGGTGGATACAATTTCAGAGTTTAAAAAAACTCCCTACGTTGCAGGAACCAATAGTAAATCTGCAGGGCGGTCCTTCGGTGGTTCGCTGAACTCTTGTGCTCGTAAACATAGTCCGACTGCGTTAAAAGGTTTAAACAAAGTCGCTGTAGGTCCTTCATTTCCACCATCTTGTGGACTGAGCACGTGTTTGATAAAACGGAGTTAAATCTCTCGGCATCCATTTTCAAGCTCTCTGTGTGTTTGTTTCCTTGCAGACGAGAAAAAGGGGAGCGCACATTTCCGGGAGGGCGTGTCCTTTTCAAAAATGCAAGAGGCGTTGCTTTGTTGCCGGCCGTTCTCTCCGGTGTGTTAAACACACTTTAGAAAGGAGTGTCCCCAGACTATCAGAAGGCGGAGATCTCTGATTGCCTGTGGCGAGACTAGTATGGCACCAACTTCCTGTTCACAAACTCTTGCTATTACAGCTAAACACAGCACTGAAATATGTTACTAAACAGATTGTATGGGAGAAAAAGGCAGTACAGTAATAATCTTGATATATATTCGATCAGCAGTGCCTATAGTTTTATCGTCTGATCTGTTCGGATTTTGGTGCGAGAGAAGAGGGGTGGATCTGTCTCAATCTGCTTCCATATTCTTTGTGTCCACAGTGGAGGAAAAAAGCAGAAGTACAGCCTGTAGTTGAAGCAACAGCCCAAGAGCCAGGGAGTGAGGGGGGATATCTAGGCACTGGTTACATGGAGGGAAGTTTACCACAATTCATTTACACATGCTGCCCACATTGTTTTGACACGAAGCTGGTTGAAAATCGGCAAAGTATCTCTTTAAAAAAGAAAAGACAAAACCTTGGATGATATATGACATATATAATATGATATATCTAAGCGAGATCCACATGTTTTACTGATTAATTTACCTTCCAGTCATGAACTTAAGGTAGTGACTGGAAGAATGATGCAAATACAAGCAAATTAAATGGGTTTCCTGCGCAGGATGTCTGGGCTCTCTGGGACAGCACGAGGAGCTCAGATTGAAAGGAGTTCGGCATAAAAACCTTTTCACTTTGAAAAGGAAAGGTGGAGGTGGTGCAGGCATCTGTTCATGATACCTCCTGGAGGCCAACCTTTGGAGTTATTCTAGGCACATCCAACTGGGTGGAGACCCCAGAGTCAATCCAAAGAAAACATTACCTATCTTTCTTGTAACAGTCAATATCAATACCTGTATTTTCCTCAAACATCCAGTATTGGTTGGGATGGGAGCACCCTGGGAGATCCCAAGAGGAGCTGAATCAATGGATCACAGCAGCTTGCACTGCAGCTGAAGAGTTCAGACGTCAGCCTTTGACTTGAGGGCCATGCTGCTGTGTATTCAACTCACATATAGATGCTTTGGTGCATTGAAGTGAACACTCAATGCACTATAATTGGCCAGTCTGCGTTTGAGGGGCAGGACTTAGCGAAGGGTCAAGTCAGTCTTGATAGCCTTTATATCCCATCAAACAAGCAACACACATCTAACCTTTCTGAAATGACAAGCTGAGCTGCAGCATGTCTGCCGCAGAGGCCGACTCTTTTCATTTGGCACTCTGCAGCGTAGGAAAGATGCTCACATCTTTATGTGCTAGAGAGAAGAGGGGCTAAAGTATGGGTGATTGTGTACCATGCAATCAATGAGACAGTACAATCACTACTTTCACAAAACAAAAGATCGGTCAGCAGGTCATCACAAACATCTGAGATGAGGAGACAGAGGAACTCACTCCAAACATCCACAGTAAACTTGAATATTCGTAGGATGTTGTCTGTTCTGAAAACTCACTCAGGGTAAAACTATGAATGATGTAAAGGCTTGCACATATACCCCTGGTAGTTGTGAGCTGTGCTGATTTGACATGAAGGCTTGTAGTTTTGCAGCCAAAGCATTTGTAACCCAGAATTGGTAATGTGTTGAACTGGGTCAGGGCCTGTAGATTACAGAACCAGAGTGACATGGCAGCTGGGAGCAGAATATGAGCGAGGAAAGTAAAAGTAAAACAAAAAAGAAACCAGTCAAACACTGCTAAATGTTGCATGTTTCTTGTTCTACCAGCCACCAACTATTAAAAAATGCCTCGAGGGTCCGCTCTGGATACTTGAATCAAAAATGAATTTATGATCATGGGAACCCAGGGCAGAGCAGCAGGGAGCGATGGGGATCCTGGGACTGTTTGCATGGGTCAGATCCTGTCGTAACAGGGTAAAGCCCCCCAGTCCTGCTGATTCTCTATCAAATATTCACCAGCTCCTGCAGAGCTAACATTTAAACACCACGTGCTAGCAGAGAGGGAGGGCGGAGGAGGGAAAGCTAGGCAGAGGTGGGTTGATGGGGGTTGGGGAGGTTAAGGACATTCATAATCCAAAGCGAAGAGAATGCCTGCTCCTATAACCAATCCTCTATTTTGGGAAATGCCTACCCGTCCCCTCTGTGTCCCTGAACAAGAACAGAGAAGCAGCTACATCAAAAGATGATGCTTTTAGAGCAGCGTTGGGCCATTTTATGTCTTAAAGGCCAAACATGAATTCATTGTACGTCTGTGAAAGAGGGCCTGCATGTGGATGTTCTTTGGGGGCATAAAGGCAGGATTGAGACTCTTGAATTCGGGCCAAAGAACCAAGTCTATTATTAGCTCCATCTAAACGCTGCCAACTGGAGCGCATGTGTGTGTTTGTATGCGTGTGTGTGCCAAACACATCAGCCATCAAAAAAACATTAAATCCAACGTGTGCATGTCCTTGCTCTGTCGCAGATTAGATGAGCACACACACGCATACACACACTCATAACGAGATTTAAACATTCAATTCCATTATTTTGGCAGGGGGTTTGGTGTTAAAGGGCCCGAGCTGGAGCAGCCGCTCTGACATCTGACATCCTGAAATGTGCAGTTGTGCTCCCGTAATGCTCTCCGTCTATTCTAGCTCTCTGGAGGCTGAATGTGTGTCAGGGATGAATTTTGCATATGTATGAGGAAGAGGAGGAGGAGGAGGAAGGAAGTGGGGCAGGGAAGTGGAGCATCATGACCAGGAGTTTGTATTGATTGATCCACACAGGAGAGGATGAACCTGCACAGCTGCTTCACCTTCACTCTGACCTTTATCTGATGCACAGTCCAGGTGACATATAGCAGGCAACACCTGCAGCTTTCGCTCAGCAGTCATCTGATGCTGACACTGTTTACGTGTCCTGTGTGGTTGAAACTAATTAAATGTGTTTTCAGTCTGCAGAGTGTTTGCAATTTGCTCCAGTTTATACTGTTTGCTAAATAAACAGCCTCCTTCACATAAAAAAATAATATTTTTTCCAGATCATCACAGCTTTAATGAAGTACCTGTGTAACTGAGGCACTGTGGTGGCCTCTCCAAGGCGCCAACCACAAACAGCAACACCCCCAGTTAGAATTAAAATGGGTTTATTTGAAGGCTGCCCCCTAAACGTAAGCAATTAAAATTAAAATGGAGTTTGATGTTTTGTGATGTTTGCTTTTTCACTTCACTTTTACTTGTGCTTTCTGAGACTTTTTTCAAATGTGTTGTATGTCATGCTTTACAAAGTTATGTTTTGTGTGGACTCCAGAAAGAGTGGTGCTACTTTAGATGCAGCCAATGGGGATACAAATAAATAACTGAGAATAAATGTCGATGAGGGAGCACCAGCATGGAAGGGTGTAAACTCTTATACTCTTTTTCTACCAAAAAGCACATAGATGTTGGTTTTTTAAACACAGGGAAAGCCACTAAGAATAGGCAATAGACTGCTCTCCCATTGCCAGTAGATGAGTATGGCTTTCTGTGTTTTTTTTTCCCTGGTGTGTCATGTTAAATGTCACCAGAAAGAGTTAGTAAACAGTAGAAAGCAGCATGGAGCATGGATGTATAAAGAGAACTGGATGCAGCGTTTGAGGCGGTGCCCTGTTCATTCCTATAAAAGTTGCTCAGTGGCGCTCAAGGCCAAAAAAGTTCTATTTTACGGGTGTAAAATTACCTGGATCTAGTAAGCACCGTAAGAGGTTAGAGTAAGACTTCTGTCAGCCAAGCCAGCTACTTATGGTTATCCCTTCACTAGCTTGAATGGGGATCAAATGATTTAATCTTGTAGCTCTTCTAGGCCTTCCAAATGTTGTCAGACCAAATGGATCAAATTCCGATGGTGGAACGACTCATTTCGGTGGGGCTGTGACACTCAAAAACAATATGTCCACTGATAAACAGACGTCTTCCCAGTTTAAGTCTATGGGCTTGACATGGCATCACATGACAGACTAGGAGGTTGTAGCTACACAGCTTGGTCCCTATGTGAAATCGGTTTCAAAGTCTGGAGCTCTACCTAGGGGCCTGGCATGGAGGCCAGTGACAATGTTAAGGTGGTTACTTCTTTTTCATGTTACTTATTCAGTCTCTCTTTCAAACTCAGTGCCAACTAATTTGGAAAGATGTTCAAGCACTAATTGGATGGAGCTGGCCAGAATTTTTGGTTGAGGTGACAAAGAGTAACCGATGGCCGTGCAGGAAAAGGGATTGGCCGATTGGAGCTGGAGCAGATAAATACCTGTGACAACGGCAGTCATGTGTTCTGCCTGACTCTGCAGACAAGTATAAGTACAATTATAACCTTTCCCACTAAAGACAAAAGATGTTACTGAGTGTTAGTGAGGTTTTTTAGTCAAATAGGAAACCAGCTTTACAAACGGAGTCCTGTTTCAGAATTACTTGACTACAAAATAACTGTGATGGAGAGGGGAGGGTAGAGGGGTTAGGAGGCGTTCTGAAAATGGCAGTTTTGTTCGCGGCTCCGATGCTCTCAGCTGCAGTGCAGAATGTTAGCAAAGCTGACTAAACTACTTTTGAACCAGGCACTGGTATACCCTTCTGGTGAGGTTGACTGCCTCCTCTGCTGACAGCGCTGTCAGCAGTCACGCAGGAGAGGTGCTCTGTGCTGTGCTACGACCGTAAAACCCAACAATGTCTAGGACGCACACTTTTCATTTCTCTGACTGTGTGACAATCTGATATTTTCACATCACAGATGAAGAACAAAGGCATAAAAATGTCTTGCAGGTAAAGCACGAGACTTGTGTAGGAAGTTATAGGAGGTGAGTGTGTATCAGCTGCCCTGTGAGTGCGTATACATTTCTTACCTCGCCATAGTCAATTGTGATGACAAGAGTTCCATCTCCGCAGGAGTTGACTGTGCCAGGAACCAGCTGCTCCTTCTCTCTGACCCAAACACGGGCCCCCTGGAGCACAAACACACATAGGGACTGAAGTTAAGTAACACATCCAGCAGGAAAGAGGAGTATTTGGTTACATAAGGTGATGAACCCCCTGGTGACCAGAGTGGTTTTCCAGCTCTGAGCAGACATGGTGGAGTCAGAGTTGGTAATGCAGTGTGCTCTTATTTTGAGAGGAACGTGTCAGTAGATAACAGCGGTGCAGAACAATAAAGGAATGTGAGAAGTCAGCTCTGAGAGTGTGTCACAGTGATTCGCTAATGCACAACACCAGGCACACACAACTCAAGGCTCAGACACACAAAACTGACATTAGAGAACTATTGGTGACAAAGGCCACTCTCTGTACCAGCAGGCGGTGGTAGTCTGTTTTCCTCATTCAAAAGGGAAATAGGAAGACTGACAGGATGGATTCAAGACGCTAGTTAGCCAGTTAGCACATTAACAACCCAACCCCATGCTGAAAGAGCAAAGGATTGTTACCATGATCAACAAACTAAATTATAACAACTGTTTCTGTTAAAGAGCTCAAAGGGCTAAAAAAAATAATGTTACAACATATAACAAGTTTGTTTTGATCTCATGCCCTCTTGACTTCAGCCATTTGTTTACTTTCCTCACTTCCATTTCACTTCTCGCGCGCTGAGCTGAACTGCCAAACAGAGTGATTTAATTGACGTCGATTCAACATGCTAAATCAGCCCAAAAAAGCAGACAAAGGCCAACATGTGCCAACAGTGTGGGACACACCACAAAAACTAGGACTGTCAACCGGACGTTGTCTGACAGCTGACCGTCAGATTGGCATGCTTTTCACTTCCTTGTGTTTTGGGATCTAAACAAATGATTTTTCACTGATAAATCATAATGATTCTACATGATAATACCACCTTCGTAGCCAGCTAACCATAGAAACCCAATCAAATAAGACTTTCTTGACACTGCAATGAGGTGTCCAATTACAGTAAAATAAAACTGAGTTACAGTAAGATAAAGGTAAAGGACAGCATGATGTCAAGCAAAGTAAAGGTTTTTATGTGTTGATCCGACGTAGTCAAACTGCACATCATAGGACCTGGTTCTGTTTGATCATATTACTGTAACTGACCCTTGATGCGAACAGTCACTAAGTTTTACCTGCAACATGTAACACAGTATGTATATATGTATGATGAGTGTGCTTGGGTGCACACAGACGGATGTCACAGATGTGCTTAATGAGATACAAAGACTGTAACATCTGGACTTTCTGCTAAGGTGAAGCAACAATGCTTGACATCTGTATGTAGTCTGTGTGTGTGTGTGTGTGTGTGTGTGTGTGTGTGTGTGTGTGTGCGTGCGTGTGTGTGTGTTTGACTCAGGGTCAGAGGAAGTGTGCTCTTCATAGACCTTTCCACTCAGATAAAGCCCTCTTTCACACAGTCCCTGACCTCTGACCTCCAACCTTTAAAAAGAGGCACAGCAAAACAGAGGAGGAGACGAAAAAGGAAACAAGGGAGGAAAAAGAAGAAGAAGAAGAAGAAGAAGAAGAGGAGGCAGTAAACAGAGCTACTGAAGGACTGTAAAGACAGGAAATGGACCATATTACCTCCCTTAAACGTGTGCAATTTAGTCTATTGCACCAATTCTGAATTGTTTTTAAATGTACAATAGCATGAGCTCTGGAGCAGGGACACTCAACTTGCTTTGCCCAGGGGCTGTTTCTGCAAAATGACAGGAGGTCAGGGGCCAGTTAATAAACAAACATTAATAGTATTTATTTGAGCAAATGAAGGCAAATTCTTCTGTCTAATTTTCATTAAATTGCCAGTTTTCAACCTTTCAGCGTGTGATGTCCCCACTCAACTTTGCCAAGAGGCAAAAACAGACGAGCAGCTTCACACAGGTCTGGTGTACACAAGGGCATTTCCAGGATTTGAGGATACTCTGGCCCTAGCCCCAACCTCTGACAGAGGTTCAGAGAATGCTCTCCTGGCAATTTTTTGATGTAAAAAGTATATTTTGATGCTGTTTTATGCACTTTGGCACCTTAATTACACTTAAAAAATCCCAGTATGAATACATTTGTTTTCATTGTGAATTAGAAAATGGTTGGCAGGCCAGGCCTTAAGTTGAGTATCACTGCTCTAGAGGATGTCATCAAATAGTGTAAAGGAATGAAATCAAGCAATTATTCAAACCTGTAATTAATCAAATCAAAGATAATGAACAGATTAACTTCTAAGGCTGCTCAGAGCTTGTAATAATGCTGTATGTATATATACAGTATTTCTGAATGTAAACAGAGAAAATAACAAGTGTTATAATTTGTAAAGGAGCACCATTATCCAGAGCAGATTTTATACCATCAAAGATTTCCAAGTCTCATCTGGTAAATTCTTAGATTTGCTGATTTGCTCTGTTTTATATTAGAGTAAATTGAATTTCTTGGGGGCAAAACAAGACAACTGAAGACGTCATCTTTGGTTGTAGAATAGTACGATGAGCAATTTCATTGTTCTGACATTTGATAGTCCAAAATGATTACCTGATTGCCGCTGAAGCTTTATTTCATTTCCATCGTCTGCTGTAAAGTCTTTCAGGTGGTTTTGAGTGCCCAAGCTTCACAATAATACACCTATCTATTTGTATCTTGAAGACAAAAGTGATCATTTTTTGGACAATCTTGAACATAATTACTCGGGCCTAAAGCCTGAGTGGATGTTTGAGCAGTAAAGCGACGCTGCGAAACACCAGATGTGTGCATGTGAATGAAGTGAGCAGCAGAGGAGGCTGGAAATGAATTGTTTCAGCAACAGATGGTCCCTCGGCCCAAAGCGCTCCCTGACAACTTTTATCTCTCTCATTTAACTCTGCTTCTTTCTCTCTTTTTGGGCTTTTTCTGACTCTTTCTTGTGCTCTTTATCAATCTGACACACACACACACACACTGATGATAATAGAAAACCAGTTGCGCTTCAGGATGTGGAGTTAACCAGGCAGAAATCACTTACACACACATACAGTACACCAAATATACACACTGCTGGGTAGCTCAAGGTGAGGCTGAGGGGGAGAGAATGTCTGAATGAATTTCGGATACAGAGTTCAACACTGCTGTCGTTTGAGAAAAAACAAACTCTCTGTCGACAAAACCTTTGAATGTATGAAATTGAGCAAGGGTGCAATTTTGCCTTAAGAATTCAGCTTTTAATCTGAAAGTTGTTTCTTCTTACAAAAGTTACAGTCTCACTTAAAACAATATGACAGGTATGTTATCACCTCCAAACATGGATCCAGTGACAGATGCAAAAATGCGCTTGTGTCCTTTCATGGCTGCAGCTTTACACTGTATAAGCTAAAAAGAGAGCTGATCTAAATTTGGCACAAACGTCTTGGCGTCTTTTGGCGTCTTCTTAGACTCAGCAATGAACTAATTGGATTTTGGTGGTTATACTGTAGGACAAAGGTCAATGTCACCTTGCATCCCTCTCATTCTCGTGAACATGATAAAACACCTTAAGGGAATTTCTTCAAATTTGACACAAACGTCCACTTGGACTGAAGAATAAACTGTATTAAATTTGGTGGTCGAAAGTCAAAGGTCAAGGTCATTGTGACCTCACATAACATGTTTTTGGCCATAACTCAAGAATTCTTAGGCTAATTATGACAAAACTTCACACAAATGTCTGACAGGATATAATGATGAAGTGATGGCATTTTATATCCAAAAGTTCAAAGGTCAACTTCACTGTGACATCATAATATTCTGCATGAAACAGTTTTCTGGCCATTACTCAGCGTCATATCTCAGGAACAGAAGGGGAGACATTTGATCAGATACTGGATTGGTGACAGTAATCTTGGGTGCCTACCTTGAAACTGAGAGAACTATTAACTGGTTTAAAACAAATAAACTTGGCTATACAAGGTGTAGTTTCATCAGATGTGGCTTAATGGCTGTAATCTGCCAGCAAACAGAGTAGAAGAAGTAGAAGGTGCAACCCGGAAACAAAACAATTCGCCTTGGCCATCAAACTGAGAGAAATATTTAGAGATCTTCAGAAATTCATTTAGACTAGACATGACTCAATTGTTCTTTCATGTCAGTTAATACTGGTTATGTTTCATGCTGTCCAGAGATGAAGGCAAAACTGTATGTTTGTTTATGGGAATATCCAGAAAGACACAGACAGTGGGAACAGCTGATCAGTCATGTGAGTTTAATCCCCGCTTTGCCAGAACTCAAAGGCGTTTCCATATTCAGTTTAGCAGGTCAACTTTTTTTGACAAAGGCAAACATACCTCAAGCGAGTTAAGAACTTTTAAGTGCAATCAAGTAAGTATTTTATAATTTTCGTACATCTACTCTCAAGGCATACTTCAAAATGCACACAAAAATATATTTATGGAAAGCAGCTGCAAAGGGCATTAAAGTCTAAGATCTGAAATAAATTCACTGCATGTGCATTTCACACTAATTCACTCCAATCTTTGCCTCATACATCTAGAATCACTCTAAAAAATTCAAAAGCCTCTCTGTTGTTCTCTCCTCAGCAACTCTCTATATATAGCCTCGGTCATCCACCCTCTAGATCCCCCCTCTCTCTGTAGTCTCAGCCCTAACTCCACCTCGTCTGTCCGTCAGATTCCACCACACAGAGCCGTTATAATGATGGTGATGCCGTGATTTGACCTGATAACCTCCGCGGCCTCAGGCTCTATGCTTACAGTACTTCACCACATTCTGTTTTAAATGATAAAATCATCTCTGACCCCACTTCTACCTCTGATAGTGGAATAATATGTATAAACTCTTCTTTCTCTTCCTAATTTCTCCCTCGATAAAAATATAATGCACGTTTTTACTTTCACTCTTTATCTGTCTCTTCTCTAAGTAAATTGGTCTCCAGTCCCTGATCGATGTACTCTGCCTGAGCCACATGCTATCGCTGGGGAAAATGCAGCAAGGGGACAACAGCGGGTTATAAATGACCTGCCAGCATTACAACCTACACCTACCAACACCCACGTACTCCTCCTCCCCTCCCCCCACCCATTACCGGCCCAGACAGACAGGAATGGTCGTGCATGACAACAAACTCCGGTGCTTTCTGTGCACTGAAAACTGTACATATGGCGAAAACACTCCCTCTCGGTTTCACGCTGTGAAATTCAAACCGAACCGCAGTCAAAGTGGGGCCTCAGGCTCTGTCCATCACCTTTTCGTCAAGCTCCATTAAACCTCAATTGTCACTTTACCCTCACAACATGACCCCTGACCTCGTATCTCACACCATGCTCTCTGACCAACAGGAGCTGAAAGAGTACCAAAACATCCAGCTCAGGGAGGAATGCTACTTCGTTCTATCTTGGTGCAAGTAAAGAGAACATAGCTGGTGGTTCTTACAGTAGTTTTATTTCTAGTAAGCTATACGTTAGATAATAATTAGCTTTTTCCCTCCACTCAGACTTGATTCTGTTCTGCACCTGATTGGATGAACACACCACTTGTTCAGCCTCACAGCTATTCTGAAAAGGTGCATTTCTTTCTAGTTGCAATTGAGGCAAGAAACAGATCATGTCTCATACAGGCCTAATCTACATTTTAAATTTGTCATGATCCTGGGTGTTTGTTTATATTCTTGTATCTTGTGGACTTCATTTTGGAGGTCTCCGTTTGTGTTCTTCCTTGTTTCATGTTCATCATTCATGTTTAATCTGCTTCCTGTTTTATTTTGTAGATTCCCTCCTTATGTGACATGTCTGCTTTTACTTCCTGTCTCTGTGTGTTTTCCCGCCTGTTTTCTGTCACACCTGTCTCGTTAGTCCTTCCCTGTTCCAACAGACTTCCCTTCACACCTGTTCTGTATTAGTCTTGTTTGCTCCACCCTAGTGTTCCCCTCCACACCCTTGTTGTTAGCCAATCCCCATTTCCCTCCTTTTGCCCGTGTGCTCCTCCTCCAGCTGTGTCTCGTTCTTGTCATTACTTTTCTGTGTATATATACCTGTGTGTTTCCATTTGTTCCCTGTCAGTTTGTCTGCGTTCAAACCTGTGCTTGTTCTTGTACTCACCCCCTATGTTCTTGGTGTCATTGCCTGTTTTGCTCCCTGCCTGGTGTCTTGTGTTCTGTTTGGATTTTTTTACCTGAGTTCATCATACCATCAGAAACATAAAGACTTAACATATCTGCCACATAATAACGCACAAATATAGCATATCTGTGGTTTGCAGAAATGTACAATGGCCAATGTTTGCCTATCATTTGTCTCAAGGCCCTGACACACCAAACCAATGGTCAAACGTCCATTGATGTAAGGCCATCGATTGGGTGTCCATGGCCCTCATCCCTGCGGTGTGTCTTGCAACATTCGGTGAGTGAGATCACTTTAATTGGCAGTTCAGGTCAGCGCACAAGAAAAACTGAAGTGAGGAAAGTAAACAAAAAGCTAAAGTCAAGAGGGAGTGAGACCAACACGAATTTGGGTCATTAAGCTCGTTAGCAAAAATGGTTCATGATGGTCTGTGATACTGTTCACTGGCCCACGGTAAATATGCTTTGTTCTTTCAACATTGGGATTGTTAATGTGCTAACTGGCTAACTAGCATCAAGATGGTCTTCCCATTTCCCTTTTTTTAATGACGAATACAAACTACCACCATCTGCTGGTGTGGAGAGCTATTTTCAGGGTAGAGCAACAATGGCAACGCAGCAGAGGGCCTTTGTCACCGCTTGTTCTCTGAAGTTGGTTTGGTGTGCCTGGGCCTTTAAATATACATTATGAATGTAATGCCTGTTGTCTCTCAAATCTTTGTTGTTAGGTCATCCTGGACAGTCACAACAAAGACAGACAGCTTGAAGCTGAAGGCAATAAAGGCAAGAGCATATTCAGTGTGAAGGATTGTCTTTTTAAGGTAATTCCTAACTCAATAATTTTATTTTCATAGCATTAGTAGAATTCCCCATAAGGCAAGAAATCTATACCTTTAAGATTATATGATTCGTAATTTATGGGCTCAATCATGTAAATCCTCTGCTGTTCCTCACAGTTTCCTCCATGTATCAAAGCCTCTGTGCAAACTAAAGCTCAGCAGGGTTGATTATATTATCATAAAATGATTATACCAAGAAGAAAAATGGGAGAACTATTAAGAAAATCCTGACTATCTAATAATCTTTCATTACTGAACATCCCCCAGAGCATTCAGCCTAGGCGTCCTGAACAGCTGTATGCGTGCATGTGTTTGTGTGTGTGTGTGTGTGTGTGTGTGTGTGTGTGTGTGTGTCTGATAAAGGCCTTGTTTCTGCTTGGGTGATCACACGGACGCCCGTGCCATTTGATTGAGGCATCACCCTGGAGACAGCCTCTGATGAAGGACCCCCACCCCCTCCCTCTGAGAGACGCTCACGCCCGAAAAGACACTGACCACCGACCCAAACGTACGATTACTGTCTGCAGGCATACACAAATCCTAAACTTCAAACTGCACATTCAACAGCCACTCAACTGGGCATCAATAAATACAACTCTGATGAAGACACACTGGCGTCATGGTCGATCTCTTGTACGGCAGTGTACTCAAATCTCTGAGGTTTCTCCTGATACATCAAAACACCTCATTGCATAAAAACACACACAAGTACCTCAAATGTTCTAGTCTCGCCACCAGACAATCAGAGATCTCCGCCTTCTGATAGTCTGGGGACACTCCTTTCTAAAGTGTGTTTTACACACCGGCGAAAACGGCCGGCAACAAAGCAACGCCTCTTGCATTTTTGAAAAGGACACGCCTTCTCGGAAATGTGCGCTCCCCCTTTTCTCGTCCACAAGGAAACAAACACACAGAGAGCTTGAAAATGGATGCCGAGAGATTTAACTCCGTTTTATCAAACGTGTGCTCATCCGTGAAGAAAATATTTTTTCCAGCGGATGTCTTAGTTACAAAATGATTGAGCTAACTGGAGTAGTTTCATGTCGTATCCGACAACGGGAGGCTTTTAACAGATGACGTCCTGATGTTAGCTTTGCTGCTAGTGTTAGCTGACCCTGTCAGCTGCAGCCACTGATGCTTTCTAGACATCGTGATTTCCCAAAACTGAATAAATACCACACATAGCAACACAAAACTGCTTTGCTAGCTCAATCATGTTGTAACTAAGATATCCGCTGGAAAAAGTATTTTTTTCACGGACCATTTAATGAGGTATTACCTATTACAGACACCGCTAACGGCTAACAGGGCTAACAGCTAACGGTTAGCCCAGCTAAACGTGCACACAGAAATAGTAATGTTTGTTCAATCATTGTGTTTATAGACTTTACAAACATCGGATTAGTCTAAACGGTGATACAGTGATGTGAAAAATGTGATATATAGGCTATATATATAGCTAAAAGCTCTGCTGGTTTTCTACCCGGAAGTATTTGTAAACAACAAGGTGATTCCCTCTATAGTCCGGCCGGACGGATGAGTCATGGCCTTGTAAAAGATTATGTTTGTTTCTTTTAGTTGGCGAGAATGTGTCGCCGCAAACGCAACAAACATCCACTAACTTTGACGGCATTTTCTGCGAGCACGGCTGAGCCATTTTGTACCGCTACACGTGTTTCTAGTGGGACTATGTTTACAAGCACATGAGTTCAGCGAGCCACCGAAGGACCGCCCTGCAGATTTACTATTGGTTCTGCAACGTAGGGAGTTTTTTAAACTCTGAAATTGTATCCACCCATCTAAACACAAAATCAGGGAGAAAGTCATCAGTCTTTAGTTAAGCAAAGCGTCTAAAGACTGACTTGTGAGTCTACAAATGTTCATGTAGGTGTTTCAGTTTGGGAAAAGAGAAATTAAGGTAAAGGAAAAGAAGAGAAGGGCACAGTAATTTAAATGACCTGTCCAATTCTTTTTTTCCATTTATAAAGTTTTTTATATCATTACGTAGCTTCCCAGTAGTGTTCCTTGTGTATTCAAACCTGAACATTAAATTTTTGTCACAGTGTGCACCTATGACCTGCCATACATGCCGTCTCCTCAGCTCACTCGGTAGTTCTCAACTCACCTCCCCCTCTCCACCACGTCTACCTGCCAGCCTATCACCTGTCCACACATTTCCCGCTCCTCTTGGTCTGCCACGCCCGCTCTCACCTGTGGCCACTATAAAGACCCCAGCTTCACAGACCCTCATTTGCAGATTGTTCTTCACCATATCATGCAAGACTTTCCAGCGTTTATCCCTGGACTGCTTCCTCATTGCCAACCACACCTGCCTTTGACTTTCCTGCTTCATCTGCTCCCCGGTAAACCACTCAGCCTTTTGTCCTCAACCAATAACGGGAATAACGGGAAACGGTTGCACTACTCTTGCAACAGTAGTCTGCAACTGTAACACAGTCAGCGCATTATGTTGGCAACTTGTCTGTGTTGACTGTATGTATATATGTATGTATGTATGTATGTATGTATGTGAATATTGCAGCTGTTTGCACTATACTGCCCAAGACGAATTTCCCTTGCGGGACAATAAAGTTTATCTTATCTCATCTTATCTTATCTTAATAGCAGAGAAGCTCTTGGAGCCTGTCGTCAAGGGGGGTCAGAGGGTTCAGATGACCCCGGCCCTTATGCCATTGCATTGGAAAGAAGTTTTTGAAGTTTTTGAAAAATTTTGGCGATGTTTGATTTTTATGTTTGTTTAGTATTTTTCATTTTGCTACAGTAATTTCTTTTTCTTTTTCTGAACACTTGTGGAGGCATCACTTTCAAAATGGCCTCTCATTGCAATCCATTGATGTCCCCCACCTGTGTTCGCTTATTAATCAAGATTTGGTGACACTCCCTACCAAGCTTATAAAAATGTTCAGCTTGACTCCTGTCCACCCTTTTGCACTCTGTGTAATGGAAGCAGCCATGTTATGGAATAAAGGCTTTTTAACTTAATTCAAATGCATCTGCTCCTGCTCCACACACGAGTGCCTAAAGTTAATTTTTTTCTTCCCATGTGCTGACCCTCTTCTTCAAGAGCACCTGTGTTTTTTCTTGAGTATCATATGATAGAGACGGTCCTCGAGCACACTGCTACGTCGTTCTTGATCTAATAGTTTGTTGAGATATTTCAGTCTGGACCAAAGTGGTGGAATGACTGACATTACACCACTAGTGTGACATGGCTAGCTGGCTAAAAAGCAGTAAGAAATAAAGGTAAAAAAAAAAGACAGAAGTAAAGAAAATCATAGAAGACAAGGATAAAAATGAATGACAGAGACAGAGAGAGAGAAAAGGAGTGACTCACAGGAACAGAAGCAAATCTGACAACCGCGCTGTCATCGACTGAAAGGAGAAGAGAGGAGACAGCGACGACAGAGAAGAATGGGAGAAGAGGGACAATGGTGATGATAGTGGAAAACACAGACACAAGAAAACGGGACCAAAGGTTAAAAGTAAAGGAGGCTTACGAAGACACAGAATGACAGACAGATGAATAAATGATGACAGAAACAGCTGAACAGTCAGTAGCTAATGGAAGGAAACTGAAGACCAGCGTGGCAGTGGGAGGACACAGTGGGATCTCTGGAGCCTAAAGGTCAAAGTTGCATTTTTAGTTGACTGCCTCTCTGTCTGGCTGCTTTAGCGAGCTAATCAACTACAGTTACCTCTACCACAGTGTTAAAACAGCACCGGAGACACATCCGAGACTCACACAGCACAACCAGCCATCAATAATTCAACATAACAATATCTTCAATGCAGTTTCAGCTGCCTCTCTGTCTCCTTTCTTCTGTGTTTTGGCACTTTTTGACACCGAAGCTGGCGAAGAAGAATGACTTGTTTTAAACATTTTAAGCCATCAACCATCAAGCTCCACCAAGCTGTGCTCTCGCTACAATGACGGATGTCTTTAAGGAGAGTGGATGTGGGTGTGGTTGTGAGTGCTTATGTGAGGTAATCGGGCGAGGAGGGGAGGATCCTCTGGCCAATCTGTTTCTTATCAATCCTGGATGGAAGGCTTGTTTCTGTAATTGACGTTATATGGTGCCTTCAAGTGGAGTGATCACAACATAAGTCCAATTGAGCGACACACAGATGTGATAGCTTAAAGGTCCAGTGTGAAGTAAGGGGCATCTATTGGCGGAAATGGTATAAAATATACTCATCGGCTACTTTATTAGGTACACCTGTTCAAACCTGCTGAAGTTCAAAACCGAGATCAGAATGAGGAAGAAAGGTGATTTACATGACTTGAACATGGCATGGTTGTTGGTGCCAGACAGGCTGATCTACTGGGATTTTCACACACAACCATCTCCAGGGTTTACAAAGGATGGTCCAAAAGTGAGCGGCAGTTCTCTGGGTGAAAATGCCTTGTTGATGCCAGAGGTCAGAGGAGAATGGCCAGACTGGTTCAAGATGACAGAAAGGCAACAGTAACTCAAATAACCACTGGTTACAACCAAGGTCTGCAGAAGACCATCTCTGAACCAACAACACGTCCAACCTTGAAGCAGATGGGCTACAGCAGCAGAAGACCACATCAGGTGCCACTCCTGTCAGCTAACACCAGGAAACTGAGGCTACAGTTCACACAGGCTCACCAAAACTGGACAATAGAAGATTGGAAAAATGTTGCCTGGTCTGATGAGTCTGGATTTCTGCTGTAACATTCAGATGGTAGGGTCAGAATTTGGCTTCATGGATCCATCCTGCCTTGTATCAACAGTTCAGGCTGGTGGTGGTGGTGTAATGGTGTGGGGATATTTTCGTGGAGCATGCGCCGAGTGACTAGGCCAGTTTGGGACCAATTGACTGTATACATGCAGGAGTAATTTGACTCCTGATTGCATTATCTGGGTGTGTTAGTCCGACTTTGAGAGATTCGATTTAGCACGATTTTAGTCAGACTAATGTGTTACCATGTATTTTAAAAGTCTGGTTTTAGTCGGACTTACACGATAAATCGATTTTCTCTGATGTCATGTGAACATACTTAGTCATGTAGCAAGTGTTCTTAAAACATTAACCAGCAATCCACACATGTTGTGTACTCATGGCGAACATACAGAGCAACCTCACAAGTTACATTTAAAGGCAGCATTGTGGTTTCCAACCAAACACATAAGAGTGAACACTTAGTGTGAGGTAAAGTGCAAAGTAAAGAGGAGCTCCTGATCGAGCAAAGCAGCCCTCTAAGATGCTGCAGGCTATTACCAAAATGTAAATTATCACAATATTAATATTCTATAATTTTGCAACCCCCTATTGTCTCTAATGTTCCTGTCTTTTGAACAAATGTGCCAGCAAGACTGAACCGTTATATTCATAATTAAATTCAAAATTAAAGCTTTCTGTGAAATTCAGAGATGCACAGAATTAACAGCCCAGTCACCAGAGGGTAATGTTGGTATTGTACATTTCTGCAAACCATCAACATATTACAATCATACATTCATAACATATCAAATCAAGATTTCTAACGTGATGACATATATGAGCTGACATTGTTGTCGGTAGGGGGACGGGATGATGGATGGCGTGACACCTTGGCGAGACGCCTGCCAACCTGCAGACCACTGCAGAGCTGTGTTTGAGACCAACAAAAAGCAAAACCCGTGTTTTCACTGGTGTGTTTCAGGCACCAAACGGGGGTGTTTTTTAGCATTCCATTGCGGTTTTTCCACCAGAGACAGCCCCAAGAAAAGCTGTTGTTTTTACAGAGACTTCAACAGCTTTTCTAGCCATGACTGTGCCACCAAAACCAGGTTTTTAAAGCTTAAACATGATCTTTTCCTGATCATAACTGTTTTTTGTGCATAAATCTAACCAAATCTAGCCTAATGTAACGTTTCAATGTATCTGCTGCATAATAACATACAAATATAATGTACCTGTGGTTTAAAGAAATGCACATTGCGAACATTTTTGTCTGTAGGAAGGGTTGCAGCAGCAGAATCCTACTGGACGCTTGTTATGGAGCCCAGATTATTTGTGGCAATAATGGCCTTTCTGTTTACTTTTGGTGTGAAAGCCCTGTGAGATGGCTTTCATGAAGGCTATCGTACATGAAGCAGGTGCATTTGTGCGTGTGTGTGTTCAAGAGACTTGCTGCTTTTGCCATTTTTTTTTCTACAACATTGCTGTGATAAAGCTCCCTGATCCGTCTCCTCTGGTGCAGCCCGGCCTGTGTCAGGGCCCTAAACTGTGTCAGTAATATTCCATTGAAGGTGATAATACAATCAGGACAGCGAGGCTTTCAGCAGATTATGGCGGCTGGAAGGAGAGCAACAACATGTGTTTGGGTGTGTTTACGGGTGCGGGTGGGTGTCACCTGTCCTATATGAGTCACATCTGTCAGTGAAGGAGATTGTAGTTGAATTTCAACACTGTAGGTATGGCTTTCTGAACAATACTTCTATACGTCAATGTATTAAATGAAGATGTGTGTTCTCAAGCACATAATTATCTTTAATTAAAGGTTTTATAGGATGGCTAAATATGATTGGCACAGGCTGACCAATCATAGCGTAGCACTGGGCCAATTCAGAGACCAGGGTCCGACAACAACACAGCTGTGCTCCATTGACTCTAATGCAGTTGTTTCAGATTTCCTTCATTTTCAGGCTGGTGTTGTGGATTTGGAGCTAAATGTTGTGCCTGGAGCACGTTGTGTATTAACGATACAAAGCTCCCTCACACACAGAGCTACTGTAGATACACAAGTACCGCAGGTTTTAAGTACGTAAGTGCACCGTGTTCCCCGTTTGGCTGCTTCACTGTTACTCTGGAATATCTGAAGCTTTAGATGGATAACCTTTTGACCTGTCCTCAATTCCAAAACAAACACATGAATGATTTATCCAAAGTAAACCAGATCAGAGTATACTGCTAAATTACAAACAGGGATAAAGGCTCCAGATTGAAGCAGCTGTTAATGTGTGTGTGTGTGTGTGTGTGTGTGTGTGTGTGTGTGTGTGTGTGTGTGTGTGTACGAGTGTGTGTTTGTACGGTGCAAATCCTCTTTGAGAGGCCAGTTTTGAGCAGTCTGCTAATTATCACATTCTCTCTGATCTTGGATTAAACTACAGTCACACACCCCCACCCCCAACAACACCCTGGCAACAAGACTGCACGGCAACAGTGTGGAAACAGAGCACCATGGAAACAGCCTCTCTCCTCCACGCATTGGTGGATGATGGGAAATGGTGTTCAGGTGGAGAGGACTGTGGGATACACTGTACTGTATCATTATTTTCCTCTATTTACTATTTTTATTCTATTTATTTGTTTGTATTTATGTATTATATTGTGCAATTTACAATTACAATTTACTTTGCTGTATACAAAGTGAAAAAATAAGTATGTTTGAGTGTGTAAAATGAAGCAATCTGGGGAAAAACATTAATATCCCAGTATGGTGATGGAGACTTGAGACATAATCAGTCTCTTACCAGTCCAAGATTACTTATACTGCAGATTTCACTTGTCTGAGTCCCATATAATTGATCTGAGAATACCTAATTTGACAATATAAACTGGTAATAGATTACTGAATCACCCAAAAAATTAATCTGTTGGCTATTTCATAATACTTTACAGAGCAACTATTTTAATAATCATTTTTGTCATTTTTTTCTGACAAAAATCCCCCAAAATTCATTGCTTGGTTCATTTGTAAAATGTTAGGATTGTCTGCTCTTGTGTTATGTATCATTTAAAGTAAATAAAAAAAGACATTAAAAGACATTTTAAAATGTCCTCTTGGACTTAAGGAAATTGTGCTTGGCGTTTTGTTCTTTTTTTCAGTTTTCTAACATTATACAGACCAAACAATTAACTGAATCAACGATAAAGTAATCAGCATATTAATCAATAATAAGAAAAGTCATTAGCTGCAGCCCTGTGTAACCATTAGTTTAACCATTCAAACAGGCCTCAGTGCAGAAGCCTACACAAGTCTGGAAATTCTAAAGGTGTGTTCAGTTCAAACATGAAGAAGATTTTTACAAAGTCAATGTAAAGATGCAACTAGATGTCGAAATGTTTCAGCTTAAATGAAACTTTTGCAGGACACTGTGTCACAACAGTTTAATAGTGTATCAAGCTGAGATTCTCCTGATGTTACTGAGAATCAGAAATGTTGGCCAAACTTATTGTCGTCATCTGTGGGAACCCGAAGCAAAGGACAGAACAAAAAAGGACAGGGCTCGGCAAAAAGTGAGCAAAGCCATGGGACCACGTGGAAAGTTTTGAAAATATGTATTTGTTACTTGATTCCAGATATCGGTTGTACTTTACTATTAACAGTATTGGGAAGGTTACTTTTGTAATAGATAACAGATTACTGGTTATCCTGTTAAAAATGTCATAAATAATGTAACTATTTTAATTGCTTCATCAAAGTAATGTAACTCATTATATGTGATTACTTTTTCATTGGGCTACTCTTTGAACAAATATAAGCTGAAAATGTCTGACAAAATGTAAAGATAGGATAGTCACTCTAACTCCACCCTGTCAGAATCCGTGACCCAGCCCCTAAAGCCTAACCCTAGCCACAAAACAGCTCAAAAAAACTTTTAATGGACTCTGGTCCTGGGACACAGAATTTCATGTTATAACTGCTATTCCTGTGTGGCGAAAAAACGCAAAGCAACAAATCTAATATTATATTCTACATATGTGCTTTTTTACAGAGAAGAATATATTCAGATGTAACCCCTGTGTAATACCCAACATTTTGATTGATAACTGTAACTGATCAATTACATTTATTTTGTAATTTAATAATATGTAACTAGTTACTCCCCAACACTGACAATGAACCAAGTTAGCACTAACGTTAGCATTAGCTGCCTTCCCAAGTTAGTTAGCACAACCGTTGGCACAGCTGGCTTTCCCAGCATACTTGTCAGTGGCCGAATTCTTGCAAGTAACACAACAAAATTTGCATTTTGTCTAAACACACCTTAAGAAATGATCCTTTAACTCACGAGTGAGCCTAGATAAGCATGGATGGATTACATAACTAGTCTACAGGGCACAGGCCCAGGGGCCCCTCTGGCCTTTACCAGCAAAATGTCACTCGAAGAGACACATAGCTTCTGACCAGGAAGAGACTGAAAATGACCACCAAGAAACATACAACTGCAAAGAGATGCAAAATAGCTGCAAAGAGACACAATATGACAACAAAGAGACTCAAAACCACCTCAAAAAGACACAAAATGACCACAAAGAGACAAAAGTAGCACTGAGAAATGAGCAACAACTATAAAATCTGTGTGTTTTGCTCTTGTGTATTGAGGTGTATAGTGGTGGGGCCTTCTTCCTGTCTGTGCCCAAGGGCCCATTGTCTCCTAATCCGCCCATGTATAAAAGAAATTACATATCCTGCAATGTACCACAAAAGAAATACTCATCGTTACATTTATTGTTATCAAACTAATCCTCTGTAAATTTTCATAGTTATATCACCCAGTTCCACCACAGCCCTTTTAAGAGAAGAGAAGGATTCTGGGAGGAGTTGTTTTATTCACACACATTAAAAAAAGCTTTGATGCATTTTACTGAAGCAGATCTGTAGTCTCACACCTACACAGGCAGAACAAGCAGGAGAGTGAGACGAAGGAAGGAAGAAGGGGGAAGGAGAGACAGGGAAAGACAGAGCTGGAGAAATGCCAGGAAGAGGAGGGAGAGCCGAAAGTGTTTGGTCGACTGAGATGGAGAAGCACCAAGTGAGTGGCCGCGGGGAGAGAGACAGCATCAGAGGGAAGGGAAGAGAAGACAGAGAGAGAGAGAAGCAAAGCTGATGCAGCTCCTGAGCAGAACAAATGTGTTTGGAGCTGCTGAATATAGGTCACACATCTCCAGTGACTGTTCCCTTCCCTCTACTGAACCAGCTTCCTGCAGCATGCACTTCATATGAAATCCTGCATAATTTGGACCACAGTCTATGGACTGCTAAATTTACCCCTAAGAGCTTTTGACGTCACAATGCATTGCACAAAAGAAAGGGCTGATTTGTTCCAGCAATTAGACAACACCCTAACTTTCGAGCTTCAACATGGAAGCTGCTCTCTGCATGGTTTTCATGTATGTTTCACAGCCTATACGCAAGGAGCCGCACAGAATGCATCCAGCTGATTAATATTTTACTGCTCTTTGCATGAAAAATCAACCTCACTGTGCGAAAGATTTTATTGCTCTATAATTATATTCAGCAGGGTATGTAGTGGCCACTCTACAAATTGCAATTGAGTAGTAAATAATTATTTACAGCCCATTCAGAGTGAGGGAAACGACAGAGCAAAGGCAGAAAAGGAAGGTGAGGACTGTGTACTGAGTGAAGACAGGACAGCAAGCAAGGCAGATATGATACAGCAACAGTGACAGCAGGCTTGAGATAATGTGTCAAAGCTGTTCTTTCCACCTTCACACCTGTCTATCTCCTGGTTATCGGCCCGTGGCGGATGTGCAGCTGTAATACGGTCCAGACCTAACACACACACACACACACACACACACACACACCATGAAAACACAAAATGTCATCCATCTTGCTCAGACACACACATACAGAAATGTAGGTCCTCCGTTACACTGTGTTACAGAACTATGAACACAGAAGTACGTGAAATGGGCATGACCTCTTTACAGTGCAGTACATAGAGTGCCGAAGTCACGCCCCTTCCGGTAGAGCTCATGGGACCTTAGATCGGAAAAAATATGAATGGCAGTGAATGGGGAGAGCAATATTATCTTTTGTTCCCGTTTGAGTTACGACATGAAATCTAAATATGTTGTTAATGAATTTAAAACATACATTTTAAGGTCAAGAAAGTCATACTTTGTGGTAAAACTGTTGAGATATAAGCTTTTTAATTAGAAAGACTCAAGAGTACACAAGAGGAGGTCGCGTATGTGACGTCATAGCGTTCGCTCGCTTCCTGCAGCTTGGCCTCCCCGCTTAAAGGGCCAGTGTGTAAAATGGGTTGAAAACAGTGACATCAGTGGTCAAATTCTAGATTGCAGGGCTCACTCACTCACCCCTCCCGTCGGGTAAATGACGACGGCCTCGTAGGGACAAAAAGCCTTGCGCACGAGTTTTTCAGGAGTAGGTCTATCTAGCGCTGAGTTGTATGTTTATTTAGAAATCTAAGCCATGTTACGATATTGTAATGAATCCCTCATGAGCAGGAGACCAGAGGAGGAGGAGGAGGCCAGTTTATTTGAGCACTCCAAAAACTCCGGTAACACTCCACTCCGTCCCAAACTCTGACTCTTCTGGCGTAACAGACACACTGCATAACTTTACACACACACTCGTTTACCATACCGAGTGTGGACCCCCCCTCCCCTCTCTGCTCAATCTCCAGCCCGCACACTAACTGACAGCGTAGCCGGTCAACAGAGCTCAGCTGTTTATTTAGCCTAGCGATATCTCCGGACTATAGTAGCTGCAATGGTCGACTTTGAATGCGATTTTGAAGAGTTTCTTGTAGCGGACACAGACCCAGAGCCATACCTGTTTGAGCCGGAGCACACAGATGAGGAACTCCACGTGTTTGATGCTGAGCGGGTGAGAAGAGAGGCTGAATGCACAGAATGGGATTCGGTGCTACTGCTACCATTGTTGGGGAGATATATCACCAGGAGGAAAAGCGCCGCAGAGAGTGCATCACAAGGAGTGAAGTTGCGTCTTCTTTTCCTCGCAGATGACGGTTCGGGTTCATTCTCTCCTGTTGCGTGGTAAGTGTGGTCCATTCGCAAACTTTATAACTAAAAAAACTTTTCACTACTCTCTATCTACGAACTACTAACACTCTGCTGTTTCCTCCTCCTTCTTCCTTCCTCCCACTGTCTTCGTTGGTTTATTTACACATGCGAAACGCGTTCTCTGGCTGGCTGGATTGTCCGCTCGGTCTGCCGTACATACATGGCGGCGCAAGATGGCGACCTCTCTAAAGCAAGGCCCTTGCTATATATATATATATAAAAGCATAACTATAAGGCTACGAAAACCAAACAAATTTTATTTTAGAGCGATTATACACTTGTATAAACATATTAATGGGTAGAAGATTCAAATTCAGATTGACAATAAACCATGCCAAATATTACACACTGGCCCTTTAAATTCCACTGTTTTATGATTAATCGATTTATGATTGAAGATGTCTGTGTGTTTTGTGCCAGGTTGCAGTCACTCCAAGCTGCTGGAAGCGAGCGAAAGCTATGACGTCACATACGTGACCGCCTCCTGTGTAGTCTTTCTAATTACGTTTTTTCAAAAGCTTGTATCTCAACAGTTTTACCACAAAGTATGACTTCCTTGACCTTAAAATTTATGTTTTAAATTCATTAACGACATATTTGGATTTCATGTCACAACTCAAATGGGACCAAAAGATAATATTTCTCTCCTCATTCACTGCCATTCATATTTTTTCCGATCTAAGGTCCCATGAGCTTCACTGGAAGGGGCGTGACTTCGGCACTCTATTGGCATGAAGTAGAGTGCCCCAGGGATGAGGATTTTCTGTAGGCTGACGTGGAAGTTAGCATTGCACCGGTACCCTTTTCAAAAAGTCTATGGGATTTTTCCATTGAATTTTGGATTATTAACGAAAATAAACTCTTTGGCAAACAAAATGATACTTACACATTTTGTTTCACATAATTTCACAAATGACACCACTTTCATGATCACTGAAGCATGCAATCACCAGAAGTCAAAAGCTAGCATTAAGCTATTAAACTACATTACAGTCACGTTAGCTAACGCAACCACCGTAACAAGACTGTAAAGCCGTGTTCCACGTGGCTCGGCGGAATGAAGCTCTTTAGTCCTACTTAGCCACATGTTAGCAATTGCCTTTTTTTAGGACACATGAAAGCTTCAAAGTTCACGAGTAGGTTATTTACTTACATATTTTATGTCTTAAAACAAACGTCAAAGTCTCTCAAGCTTGTGTTAACCACAGACCTTATTTCAGTCATCAAATTTACTGACTTCAAGACATGGGAAGCGGGAGTAGGGATGAGCGAGTACACTATTATCGGTATCTGTGTCTGTATCTGTTCAACCAACTAAATTATCTGTATCTGTGCACTGAATGGTCAGAGTTTATGCCACAAGTAGGGTTGGGCCTAATTGGAAGTTATTATTTTAAGCCTGAAATTTATATGGATTGATTAGAAGTTGCAATATTTATTACCTATGAGAAAAGTATTTACAGAACAGCCTCAGAATTGAGCTTCAGATCATTTTTATCACAAGAGTAACAGAATAAACACCACTATGCAAATGAGGATTTTCCTTTATCACAGATAATAACACATTTTACTCGTATGATAATCGTACTTGTAAAAAGCACATTATGTCTATTCGGCTCAACCCTAACCAGGAGTGCTAAAATGCTCACTCATTTCTGGGTTCAGGACTCATTCCTGGCACTCTGTATAAATGAAAAATAATGTCGACAATGCTAATGCAAAGTCATTATGAATGGTCGCAGTTTCGTTATGATCTTCTCAGCAGATGGAGTTTGCCCAGTTGTCATATTGTAGATGTTTAAATTTGCATTTTCTCTGAGCACTTAAAGGACTTTTCTTCTATTGTCTTTTTTGATTCTATTCTAAGGTACTTTGACATAATAAAAATGCAGTACTGACTTTGGGCAATGCCCTGAATTTGATTCTGATTAGCTTATCAATAGGAAAAGTTAGCTAAGTTAAAAAAAAAAGGTTTGATTGGAAATCTATATTATAACTAGTTCTTACATAGAGGGTTAGTTGTTACTAATGGCCTGGGTACCAGTACTCAATACCTTTAAGGTATCGACCAATGACCCAGTACGAAGTAGTAGCCAAACTTCTTCAGTCAAATGATACCTGCATCCAATCCTTTTTGTACCCAGATCTAGAAAAAATTACCACGTATTTGTATGATTTTGCTGGCAGCCAATCACTGCAAGTGCTCTTTAATTTAACACGTGTGTGATTGGCCTATTTCCAAAGCAGCTACAAGACATAGTCTGTGGTGTGGTGAAGTCGAGTGCTGTGAATTTGAAGAATTTGTGCTGAGATTCCACCAAAACATTCCAAAGTATGGCAGTACTACAAGCCTGTGGTGTTTGGTGGCATTTTACGCAACTGAATGTTTCCATTCACATGATGGGTATCGAATGAAGTAGAAAAAAAGGTATCAAATTAAGTACTCTATTGGTATCAGTGTCACTTTAAGGGTATTTGTACTGGCACTGGTGCTGTGATTTGACTAAACGATACCCAGCCCTAGCTGTTACTGAATATTGACACCCAGTTACTGTCAGTTAACTATAGTGGCTTACTGAGCAGGCACAGTTTAATGGTTCGTACTAAAGTAATCAATTGGAGCTGAGTGTAGCTGTGATTTGCTTCAGTAGTGATTAGTTTGATTAACAACAAAGAAGGGATTACCCAAACTTTGTATTGTAGTACATGAAGATCACTTCTTGGCCATGTTCAGGATATTTATGCCAAGATCACATCGAAACAATCTGCAGTATTCTAATGACCCTTTAGGGCTTTCACTGTACTCTCTACTGTAGTATCCTCTAGCTTTTCTCATGCATGTTTTTCAGCTAAGCTAACCAGAAAAAGACTTATTCTTGTTTGTATTTAGATCCCATAATGTCACTGCAACTACCCCACTACTAACCAATCCAGTTTGAATATGAGGGGATTATACAGTAGTCTACTGCCACCTGACATTTCATGCTCGGCCGGTCAGCCAGCTATCATGTTTTCTGCCTGGCTTGAGAGAGGGAGGTCAGCTGTTCACTCTTCCTGGTTTAAGGGATAGAGAGACAAGTGGGGGGACGCATACAGGATATAAGATTGAGGGATGGAGTGATGAAGATAGAAGAGGAATGAAACTAAAGTGGATGTTGGGCAGACACTTCTCAAGAGGATTGATTACTCAGCGCCCCACTGCATGAAGTCATGTTTCTGGGTATCAGATATGCAGCTTATGCAGGACTGCAGGCCTGAACATCATAACTCAATAAGTCACTCCATTTTCAGGTCTCACATAGGCTCTCACAGTCTGTGCTGCGTGGTGGGGCTGCAGGGTTTGTGATGTGCTGGTCTGGGAATCGATACTGTGATCAATATATTACAAACAGACTGATGGGAAATGGAGCAGGAGTGATGGTTGTTACACTTAGCTGTTGTGGTATGATCATCTAAATTATTGCCAGGATTCAATGGACAACCCAATCCCCAGGAAACATGTTGGCATTGCATGTTTCTGCAAACCATGGATATGGTGTATGCACGGGAATTTGTAGCAGATACATTGAAACTTTACATTTCAACAATGGTGTGGTTAAGTTAAGGCACAAAAAACAATTGATAATGGTTAGGAATAGATGGTGTTTTGGCTTAAAAAAACAGTTTTGGAGGCATAGTCCCTGCTAGAAAGGAGGCAATGTTTCAGTAAGAAACAACCACTTTTCTTGGCACTATCCCCAAAAACAGAGATGGGTTGCTACAAATCACCCTTGTTAGGTGCCTAAAAAGCCACTGACAAAATAGTGACAGGTCACTACAAAACACCCACTCTCAGTGCCAACAAAGCCACTGGTTAAACAGTGATGGGTCGCTACCAAACACCCAAGTTTAATTCCTAAAAAGTGACTGGTAAAACAGTGATGAGTTGCTTCAAAACACCCACATTTAGAGGTTAAAAAACCACTGGACAAACAGTGACATGTTGCCACAAAACACACGTTTAGGACCTAAGAAGTCACTGGGCAAACAATGACAGGTTGCTACAAAACATCCACATTTAAAAATCTAAAAATCCGCTGGAAAAACAGTGACAGGTCACTACAAAACACCCATGTTTAGTGCCTAAAAAGCTGCTGAAAAAACAGTGACAAATCACAAATGCTGAGTGGCTAAAAAGTCACTGGACAACCAGTGATGGGTCATTACAAAACACCCAAGTTTAGGACCTAAAAAGTCACTGGGCAAACAGTGACAGTTTGCTACAAAACATCCACATTTAGTGCCTAAACAGCTGCTGAATAAACAGTGACAAGTTGCTACAAAACTGCAAACTTTAGTGCCTAAAAATCTGCAGATAAGCAATGACAGGTCACTAAAAAACATCTACATTTAGTGCCTAAAAAGCCGCTGGAAAAACAGTGACAGATCACTTAAAACACCCATGTATAGTGGCTAAAAGGTCACTGGAAAAACAGTGACGGGTGGCTACAAAACACCCACGTTTAGTGCCTAAAACGCTGTTGGAAAAACAGTAACAGGTCACTACAAGACACCCATGTTTAGTGGCTAAAATGTTACTGGACAAACAGTGATGAGTTGCTACAAAACACCACTGTGAAGTGGTTGATAAATCACTGGACAAACAGTGATGGGTCGCTACAAAACAAAAAAAAGAAAAAAGCTAAAAAAGCTGGAAACACAACAATGACTCACTAAATCACAACCGGTTTTGTTGTTTTTTGGTCTCAAACAAGGGTCTGCAGTGGTCTTCAACTTGACAGCCATCTCACCAAGGTGACACGCCACCCACCATCCCCTCCTCCTCCTCCCAGTGACAAAGACAGGCCATATATTACATCACTTATGAAACATTAACATATCACATGAACTGGGCAAATGTTACATATCTGTGGTTTCCAGAAATCTACAGTGCCAACATTTTTTTTCAGGTGACTGGGCTACAATTGATCACACCTCTAGTTTTCCCAGCAACAGCCAGAAAACGATGGGCCTCGGACACCACTGCTCACCATGGCCCTGGTACTCACACAAACTTAATACCCGCACAACCACTCACACACACTAATAAATGGCATGACATCACTGCCAATGTGAGAGGCATTTAAACCCATATCAGATTAACTTAAGAGGGAGGAGGATAAGTAGCTTGGAGAGGACGGATATTGGCATCAAAGTCAGCGGACAAGACGGCGTTTTGTGAGATTGTGTGGTTACACGGGCCACTGAATGGTGTGTATGGACCAAAATGAAATGAAGGGAGGGGGGAGAGGTAAGAGCTTGCATCTCCTGAGGGGGCTGACAGTGTACAATGAAGACCCTACATGGAGGGAAGAAGGGATGGAGATATAGAGGAGGTGAATTGCTGGAACACTGTGGATCTGAATGGAAAACCCATCAGGTTTGGTTTTATGAGAATCAGATAAGGATGCTGGAGGTGAAAAGGGAAGAGTTGTCTCCAGCAGGCAGTGGAGGAATGAAGGCTGAATTAATAAACTGATTTAACTAATATTCAATTAGATACCAGTTGTTAATCATTTGTCTCACCTAGGCTGCTCATCCACATACACATACATGCACACAAACATCCCTCATCCCCCTCTTCCTCCTTCACACCCTCCCCAGCTCCCGCAGCCGTGTACCGACCCATACCCACCCATGGATCCCAGCTCCATCCCTCTTAAAAAGCAC
This sequence comes from Epinephelus lanceolatus, assembly GCF_041903045.1. Classification (NCBI taxonomy): domain Eukaryota; kingdom Metazoa; phylum Chordata; class Actinopteri; order Perciformes; family Serranidae; genus Epinephelus; species Epinephelus lanceolatus. Next base: position 28,688,829 of record NC_135748.1, read on the forward strand.
AGACAGGGTCTCTTCACAGCAGCACGGTGTGGGAGGGCTGTTGCTGTAGGTCAACACGGTCTACCCTCCGTTAACAGATTGGCTTTAATCCGGGAGCAAGCCGTATGGATGCAAAAGCCCGTGTCAGCTCTCGTTTGGCCAATTTATCTGCGGCTCTGCTCTGAATTAATTCACCAAGCCGGCAGCCAGGCCCTGATGCTCTGCAGTGACCATAAAATAAACTGTGTGTTTATTCTCAATCGACACAGGCATGCAGTTAAAGCACAGGCCAGGGTTTTGTTGGAAACGGTCGACGGATGCAAAAGCAACACCTGCCGTAACCAAACCCGATGAAAATCAAAAAGCATCTTGCAGCACAGGCCGTGCATCGGTGCAAATGTAGCCTGTATCACACCGCGACATGCTCAATCTGACATTAATGTTCATGTCGATAACAGTGACACACATTCTCCATAGCTTACCTCCGTGAAAAACGCCTCCATCCTCCCTACTCCTCCCAGACGACGCGCGCCCGGCCCCGCAGAGCGCAGACACCGGCTTCGGTCCCGTGTGCGCAAATCTCACCAACGGAAGGGTGAGCGTGCTTGTCAAGATGGGGAAAAGGTAGCGGTGTCTCCGTGCTGGTGTTTCCCATTCACAGAGCGTTTGTCTTCATCTCCGAAATGCTTCAATCGCCCAAACACACCTCAGCAGCAGTCCGGGCTCTATGCGCAAAAATCCACATGAGAAAAATCCAAGCAGGCTGTGATGAAAAATTAAAAATGTCCACGCCAGGGATCCGTCGGTGGAGCGCTAATTGAAGCGCCCCGGTTTTCCCGGCCTGCCTCGTTTCACTGTGACAGTGTATGTGCATGTGTATGTGTGTGTGTGTGTGTGTGTGTGTGTGAGAGAGGCTGTGAGTATAGTGCGTGGACCAGTCCGGGGGCAGGATGAGCTCGACGCTGCCCACCGCACACACCGACGGGGCGGTGCAGGCACAGCCTCCTCCAACACACACACACACACACACACACACACACAGGGCAGATGTAAGGTGGTCTATAGGTCTGAGGTGTTGCTGCTGTGGTCTGACAACATCTGGGTTTTTTTCTCCTGCAGTCAGCACAGTTTTTGTGTTGTCTAAAGCACCATACACCATCCCGGAGAAAAAGAAGTTGCTTGGGTTGGTGATCAGAACAGATGACAGACCCTCTGTCCCACTTGGCCCAATTACAGGTGCTGATCCTGAAGTAAAGCAGACTGTTCATCAGCAGTACAGGCTTGTTAAATTCATGCAACAGTGATCCTCGACAAGGATTTGTGCAAAAAAATCTCTCAGCTTTCTAAAAAGCTGTAACTAATGGATTCATTATAATTTGCTAATGCAGTTTGTGGCATTTATTGGTGCCGAATTTGTCTTGTTAGCTCTTTAATCCATCAGGAAGACTCCTCTGATGGATTGTTAAATGTCTAATCATCTTGAAAAGAGCTGCAGAGCACCTGGACCAAACTCAATATTAACAAATTGTTAACACTTATAATTGCAGACTTGCATTATTGTAAGAACCCCCTACTAATTACATACATTTAGGATTGTAGACTTAAGCCCAATACCTTTATTAATATATGCAACTACAGATCTGATTGTCTATCACTCTTTGTTACTGCCTTCATGAATGATCCAAAAGCCCAACTATATGCTTGTAAGTGATCAATAAAACATTGGTGAGCTATTTATTGACAATCAAAGTATTCTGTTACAACTTAAAAACCTTTTACAAAGGGTGACATATCCACATATTGATTAATAAACAAGTCTACCGGGCACAAAATGTCAGAGCTCCCCTTGCCTTCACCTGTAAAATGTCACTCAAATTAACACCTACCAACCAGGAAAAGACTGAGAATGACCACAAAGACACACAAAATGACAACAAAGAGACACAAAATGACTACAAAGAGACACAAAATGACCACAAAGAGACACAGAATGACAACAAAGAGACATAAAATGACTACAAAGAGACACAAAATGACAACAGACACAAAATGACAACAGAGACACAAAACGACAACAGAGAGACACAAAATGACAACAAAGAGACACAAAATGACCACAAAGAGACATAAAATGACTACAAAGAGACATAAAATTACCACAAAGAGACATAAATTACTACAAAGAGACACAAAATGACCACAAAGAGATGCAAAACAGCTGTAAAGAGACGCAAAGAGACTCACCACAACTATGAAAAGGAGCAAAACAACCACAAAGAGACCTAAAATGACAACAAAGGGATTCAAAATGGCTACAAAGGAACATAAAATGATCACAAAGAGACACAAAAAGACTACAAACAGATGTAAAAAGCTGTGAAGAGACACAAAGAGACTCATGGTGACTATAAAAATGGGAAAACAACAACAAAGAGACACAAAATGAATATAACAAGATGCAAAACAGCTGCACAGAGACACAAGGAAACCCGCAACGACTATGAAAAGAGGCAAAACAACCACAAAGAGACACAAAATGACTACAAAGAGATTTAAAATGGCTACAAAGAGACACAAAATGACCACAAAGAGACATAAAATGTCCACAAAGAGACACAAAATGACCACAAAGAGACACAAAATGAGTACAAAGAGACATAAAATGACCACAAAGAGACACAAAACGACCACAAAGAGACACAAAATGACTACAAAGAGACACAAAACGACCACAAAGAGACACAAAATGATTACAAAGAGACTTAAAATGACCACAAAGAGACACAAAATAACCACAAAAAGACACACAATGACTACAAATAGATGCAAAACAGCTGTAAAGAGACACAAAGAGACTCAAAATGACTACAAAAAAGTGGCAAAACAACCACAAAAATACAGAAAATTACTACAAAGAAACATAAAACAATCAACATTTGCAAAGAGACACAAAGAGATTCACAACGACCAAGAAAAGGGACAGAACATCCACACAGAGACACAATATGACCACAAAGAAACACAAAGCAACTACAAAGTAATGCAAAACGACTACAAAAATGGGCAATATAACCACAGACACAAAAAACTAAACCACAGAGAGATGTGTAACAACTACAAAGAGACGCAGACAACGACAAACAACTGCACAGTCTGTGTGTCTTCTGCATGTCTGTGCCCAGAGGCTCATTGTCTTGTAATCCACCCATTGACTCATCACACAGTTTGTATTTCCCTGTGTGCCTATACGTTTGCATGTATATTACACTGTAAAAATTACTGTTAAACGATGGAATAATGAAGTTTGACAAGCTGGCTTGAGTGGGTATGAATATGTAACATCACAGAAGAAGAAATCCCTGCTAACTGGGTGAGATGATGTCTGAATTAGCCACGAGGCACGAGCTGTCAGCAGCGCTCAAATGTGTATCAAAAATCACACAAAGAGAGGAAGAGTGAGGGGGGAGAGTTAATATTTCTGTATGATCTTTCCTAAAAAGCCTACCTCTCATTGCACAGGAGGAGGTGGAGGCTTGGTTACAGGGTTACTCAGACCCCCTTTAGGGTGAAAAATGATATCCCACAACACACACACACACATATATACACACAGGACCAGAACATCGGGGGAAAAACAGAGGAGAAAAAAAGGATAACACACACTGTCCCCAAAGACACCAGTTTGTTTGAATGAGGTAGAAATAGATAGACAGCTGGTTTATGTGATTTGGACCGTATGTGCTTTTATTCTGCTGCTCAGAAGCTGCAGGGGCCAGGTGCAGCCATCAGGAGCCCAGCAGGGTGAGGCCTCTCTGGGGTAAAGCATTGTGAGGCTCAGCCTGTTCCCTCTGGAGCCCTGGAGGTATAGAAGGGGCCTCCTATATGCACGTCTGGAGGTATTATTTAACTGTGCCCTCCATCTTCATCACTGGGACAGTTCAAAAGCTACAGCCCCAACAACTGGGCCTCTCTTTTTTGTTAGAAGTGTGTGTGTCTGTAGTGGTACACACATACACACATATGAACATACACAAACACTCAGGAAATGAGACATGAGCTTTATAATCTTTAATACTGTCTTTTACTGTGTGGAGAACCTGCTTCTGTACAGACACAAAAATATGTTTGCTTTTAAAGGGAAATTTCGGTTTATTTCAACCCGTCTCCTATCATCCTAAATTTGTTTCAAGTGACTAGTGACATAAAAATAATAGTTAGCATGTTAGCCGTTAGCCTAGATACAGCCGGGGCGCATAGTAGCGTCAGACCTGTTAAAACGTAAGTGAACGGGCATACTTCAAGTGCAAAGTTAGTCCACTAAACAAGCTTTTTTTCCACAAAGACCGCCTCATATCGTTAGGATAAATGTCAGAGAACATATCGAAAACGACATGTAAACGTGTTGTC